>NW_027363780.1:0-467621 GCF_046119375.1 Phyllobates terribilis | reverse complement strand
GAAATGTTTGAAGCTACTGACTGAATGAAAGGAGCTGGCATCTCACTCTCTTTGAATCTTCTTTATCATGCTAGGATTAGCAGGAAAAAGCAAAAAATTTCAGAATTGCACCTTGCAATGTGGAGATATTACTGTTTGTGCATTTACAATATTCATTGATTTTTGCCATTGAAAAACATGTTTTTCATATACCAGAAATGTTTGAAGCTACTGACTGAATGAAAGGAGCTGGCATCTCACTCTCTTTGAATCTTCTTTATCATGCTAGGATTAGCAGGAAAAAGCAAAAAATTTCAGAATTGCACCTTGCAATGTGGAGATATTACTGTTTGTGCATTTACAATATTCATTGATTTTTGCCATTGAAAAACATGTTTTTCATATACCAGAAATGTTTGAAGCTACTGACTGAATGAAAGGAGCTGGCATCTCACTCTCTTTGAATCTTCTTTATCATGCTAGGATTAACAGGAAAAAGCAAAAAATTTCAGAATTGCACCTTGCAATGTGGAGATATTACTGTTTGTGCATTTACAATATTCATTGATTTTTGCCATTGAAAAACGTCCAGAAATGTTTGAAGCTACTGACTGAATGAAAGGAGCTGGCATCTCACTCTCTTTGAATCTTCTTTATCATGCTAGGATTAGCAGGAAAAAGCAAAAAATTTCAGAATTGCACCTTGCAATGTGGAGATATTACTGTTTGTGCATTTACAATATTCATTGATTTTTGCCATTGAAAAACGTTTTTCATATACCAGAAATGTTTGAAGCTACTGACTGAATGAAAGGAGCTGGCATCTCACTCTCTTTGAATCTTCTTTATCATGCTAGGATTAACAGGAAAAAGCAAAAAATTTCAGAATTGCACCTTGCAATGTGGAGATATTACTGTTTGTGCATTTACAATATTCATTGATTTTTGCCATTGAAAAACGTCCAGAAATGTTTGAAGCTACTGACTGAATGAAAGGAGCTGGCATCTCACTCTCTTTGAATCTTCTTTATCATGCTAGGATTAGCAGGAAAAAGCAAAAAATTTCAGAATTGCACCTTGCAATGTGGAGATATTACTGTTTGTGCATTTACAATATTCATTGATTTTTGCCATTGAAAAACATGTTTTTCATATACCAGAAATGTTTGAAGCTACTGACTGAATGAAAGGAGCTGGCATCTCACTCTCTTTGAATCTTCTTTATCATGCTAGGATTAGCAGGAAAAAGCAAAAAATTTCAGAATTGCACCTTGCAATTTGGAGATATTACTGTTTGTGCATTTACAATATTCATTGATTTTTGCCATTGAAAAACATCGTTATTCATATACCAGAAATGTTTGAAGCTACTGACTGAAAGGAGCTGGCATCTCACTCTCTTTGAATCTTCTTTATCATGCTAGGATTAACAGGAAAAAGCAAAAAATTTCAGAATTGCACCTTGCAATGTGGAGATATTACTGTTTGTGCATTTACAATATTCATTGATTTTTGCCATTGAAAAACATGTTTTTCATATACCAGAAATGTTTGAAGCTACTGACTGAATGAAAGGAGCTGGCATCTCACTCTCTTTGAATCTTCTTTATCATGCTAGGATTAGCAGGAAAAAGCAAAAAATTTCAGAATTGCACCTTGCAATGTGGAGATATTACTGTTTGTGCATTTACAATATTCATTGATTTTTGCCATTGAAAAACGTTTTTCATATACCAGAAATGTTTGAAGCTACTGACTGAATGAAAGGAGCTGGCATCTCACTCTCTTTGAATCTTCTTTATCATGCTAGGATTAACAGGAAAAAGCAAAAAATTTCAGAATTGCACCTTGCAATGTGGAGATATTACTGTTTGTGCATTTACAATATTCATTGATTTTTGCCATTGAAAAACGTCCAGAAATGTTTGAAGCTACTGACTGAATGAAAGGAGCTGGCATCTCACTCTCTTTGAATCTTCTTTATCATGCTAGGATTAGCAGGAAAAAGCAAAAAATTTCAGAATTGCACCTTGCAATGTGGAGATATTACTGTTTGTGCATTTACAATATTCATTGATTTTTGCCATTGAAAAACATGTTTTTCATATACCAGAAATGTTTGAAGCTACTGACTGAATGAAAGGAGCTGGCATCTCACTCTCTTTGAATCTTCTTTATCATGCTAGGATTAACAGGAAAAAGCAAAAAATTTCAGAATTGCACCTTGCAATGTGGAGATATTACTGTTTGTGCATTTACAATATTCATTGATTTTTGCCATTGAAAAACGTCCAGAAATGTTTGAAGCTACTGACTGAATGAAAGGAGCTGGCATCTCACTCTCTTTGAATCTTCTTTATCATGCTAGGATTAGCAGGAAAAAGCAAAAAATTTCAGAATTGCACCTTGCAATGTGGAGATATTACTGTTTGTGCATTTACAATATTCATTGATTTTTGCCATTGAAAAACATGTTTTTCATATACCAGAAATGTTTGAAGCTACTGACTGAATGAAAGGAGCTGGCATCTCACTCTCTTTGAATCTTCTTTATCATGCTAGGATTAGCAGGAAAAAGCAAAAAATTTCAGAATTGCACCTTGCAATGTGGAGATATTACTGTTTGTGCATTTACAATATTCATTGATTTTTGCCATTGAAAAACATCGTTATTCATATACCAGAAATGTTTGAAGCTACTGACTGAAAGGAGCTGGCATCTCACTCTCTTTGAATCTTCTTTATCATGCTAGGATTAGCAGGAAAAAGCAAAAAATTTCAGAATTGCACCTTGCAATGTGGAGATATTACTGTTTGTGCATTTACAATATTCATTGATTTTTGCCATTGAAAAACATCGTTATTCATATACCAGAAATGTTTGAAGCTACTGACTGAAAGGAGCTGGCATCTCACTCTCTTTGAATCTTCTTTATCATGCTAGGATTAACAGGAAAAAGCAAAACATTTCAGAATTTCACCTTGCAATGTGGAGATATTACTGTTTGTGCATTTACAATATTCATTGATTTTTGCCATTGAAAAACGTCCAGAAATGTTTGAAGCTACTGACTGAATGAAAGGAGCTGGCATCTCACTCTCTTTGAATCTTCTTTATCATGCTAGGATTAGCAGGAAAAAGCAAAAAATTTCAGAATTGCACCTTGCAATGTGGAGATATTACTGTTTGTGCATTTACAATATTCATTGATTTTTGCCATTGAAAAACATGTTTTTCATATACCAGAAATGTTTGAAGCTACTGACTGAATGAAAGGAGCTGGCATCTCACTCTCTTTGAATCTTCTTTATCATGCTAGGATTAGCAGGAAAAAGCAAAAAATTTCAGAATTGCACCTTGCAATGTGGAGATATTACTGTTTGTGCATTTACAATATTCATTGATTTTTGCCATTGAAAAACATGTTTTTCATATACCAGAAATGTTTGAAGCTACTGACTGAATGAAAGGAGCTGGCATCTCACTCTCTTTGAATCTTCCTTATCATGCTAGGATTAACAGGAAAAAGCAAAAAATTTCAGAATTGCACCTTGCAATGTGGAGATATTACTGTTTGTGCATTTACAATATTCATTGATTTTTGCCATTGAAAAACGTCCAGAAATGTTTGAAGCTACTGACTGAATGAAAGGAGCTGGCATCTCACTCTCTTTGAATCTTCTTTATCATGCTAGGATTAGCAGGAAAAAGCAAAAAATTTCAGAATTGCACCTTGCAATGTGGAGATATTACTGTTTGTGCATTTACAATATTCATTGATTTTTGCCATTGAAAAACATGTTTTTCATATACCAGAAATGTTTGAAGCTACTGACTGAATGAAAGGAGCTGGAATCTCACTCTCTGAATCTTCTTTATCATGCTAGGATTAGCAGGAAAAAGCAAAAAATTTCAGAATTGCACCTTGCAATGTGGAGATATTACTGTTTGCGCATTTACAATATTCATTGATTTTTGCCATTGAAAAACATGTTTTTCATATACCAGAAATGTTTGAAGCTACTGACTGAATGAAAGGAGCTGGCATCTCACTCTCTTTGAATCTTCTTTATCATGCTAGGATTAACAGGAAAAAGCAAAAAAATTTCAGAATTGCACCTTGCAATGTGGAGATATTACTGTTTGTGCATTTACAATATTCATTGATTTTTGCCATTGAAAAACGTCCAGAAATGTTTGAAGCTACTGACTGAATGAAAGGAGCTGGCATCTCACTCTCTTTGAATCTTCTTTATCATGCTAGGATTAGCAGGAAAAAGCAAAAAATTTCAGAATTGCACCTTGCAATGTGGAGATATTACTGTTTGTGCATTTACAATATTCATTGATTTTTGCCATTGAAAAACATGTTTTTCATATACCAGAAATGTTTGAAGCTACTGACTGAATGAAAGGAGCTGGCATCTCACTCTCTTTGAATCTTCTTTATCATGCTAGGATTAGCAGGAAAAAGCAAAAAATTTCAGAATTGCACCTTGCAATGTGGAGATATTACTGTTTGTGCATTTACAATATTCATTGATTTTTGCCATTGAAAAACATGTTTTTCATATACCAGAAATGTTTGAAGCTACTGACTGAATGAAAGGAGCTGGCATCTCACTCTCTTTGAATCTTCTTTATCATGCTAGGATTAGCAGGAAAAAGCAAAAAATTTCAGAATTGCACCTTGCAATGTGGAGATATTACTGTTTGTGCATTTACAATATTCATTGATTTTTGCCATTGAAAAACGTTTTTCATATACCAGAAATGTTTGAAGCTACTGACTGAATGAAAGGAGCTGGCATCTCACTCTCTTTGAATCTTCTTTATCATGCTAGGATTAACAGGAAAAAGCAAAAAATTTCAGAATTGCACCTTGCAATGTGGAGATATTACTGTTTGTGCATTTACAATATTCATTGATTTTTGCCATTGAAAAACGTCCAGAAATGTTTGAAGCTACTGACTGAATGAAAGGAGCTGGCATCTCACTCTCTTTGAATCTTCTTTATCATGCTAGGATTAGCAGGAAAAAGCAAAAAATTTCAGAATTGCACCTTGCAATGTGGAGATATTACTGTTTGTGCATTTACAATATTCATTGATTTTTGCCATTGAAAAACATGTTTTTCATATACCAGAAATGTTTGAAGCTACTGACTGAATGAAAGGAGCTGGCATCTCACTCTCTTTGAATCTTCTTTATCATGCTAGGATTAGCAGGAAAAAGCAAAAAATTTCAGAATTGCACCTTGCAATTTGGAGATATTTCTGTTTGTGCATTTACAATATTCATTGATTTTTGCCATTGAAAAACATCGTTATTCATATACCAGAAATGTTTGAAGCTACTGACTGAAAGGAGCTGGCATCTCACTCTCTTTGAATCTTCTTTATCATGCTAGGATTAACAGGAAAAAGCAAAACATTTCAGAATTGCACCTTGCAATGTGGAGATATTACTGTTTGTGCATTTACAATATTCATTGATTTTTGCCATTGAAAAACATGTTTTTCATATACCAGAAATGTTTGAAGCTACTGACTGAATGAAAGGAGCTGGCATCTCACTCTCTTTGAATCTTCTTTATCATGCTAGGATTAGCAGGAAAAAGCAAAAAATTTCAGAATTGCACCTTGCAATGTGGAGATATTACTGTTTGTGCATTTACAATATTCATTGATTTTTGCCATTGAAAAACGTTTTTCATATACCAGAAATGTTTGAAGCTACTGACTGAATGAAAGGAGCTGGCATCTCACTCTCTTTGAATCTTCTTTATCATGCTAGGATTAACAGGAAAAAGCAAAAAATTTCAGAATTGCACCTTGCAATGTGGAGATATTACTGTTTGTGCATTTACAATATTCATTGATTTTTGCCATTGAAAAACGTCCAGAAATGTTTGAAGCTACTGACTGAATGAAAGGAGCTGGCATCTCACTCTCTTTGAATCTTCTTTATCATGCTAGGATTAGCAGGAAAAAGCAAAAAATTTCAGAATTGCACCTTGCAATGTGGAGATATTACTGTTTGTGCATTTACAATATTCATTGATTTTTGCCATTGAAAAACATGTTTTTCATATACCAGAAATGTTTGAAGCTACTGACTGAATGAAAGGAGCTGGCATCTCACTCTCTTTGAATCTTCTTTATCATGCTAGGATTAGCAGGAAAAAGCAAAAAATTTCAGAATTGCACCTTGCAATGTGGAGATATTACTGTTTGTGCATTTACAATATTCATTGATTTTTGCCATTGAAAAACATGTTTTTCATATACCAGAAATGTTTGAAGCTACTGACTGAATGAAAGGAGCTGGCATCTCACTCTCTTTGAATCTTCTTTATCATGCTAGGATTAACAGGAAAAAGCAAAAAATTTCAGAATTGCACCTTGCAATGTGGAGATATTACTGTTTGTGCATTTACAATATTCATTGATTTTTGCCATTGAAAAACGTCCAGAAATGTTTGAAGCTACTGACTGAATGAAAGGAGCTGGCATCTCACTCTCTTTGAATCTTCTTTATCATGCTAGGATTAGCAGGAAAAAGCAAAAAAATTCAGAATTGCACCTTGCAATGTGGAGATATTACTGTTTGTGCATTTACAATATTCATTGATTTTTGCCATTGAAAAACATGTTTTTCATATACCAGAAATGTTTGAAGCTACTGACTGAATGAAAGGAGCTGGCATCTCACTCTCTTTGAATCTTCTTTATCATGCTAGGATTAGCAGGAAAAAGCAAAAAATTTCAGAATTGCACCTTGCAATGTGGAGATATTACTGTTTGTGCATTTACAATATTCATTGATTTTTGCCATTGAAAAACATCGTTATTCATATACCAGAAATGTTTGAAGCTACTGACTGAAAGGAGCTGGCATCTCACTCTCTTTGAATCTTCTTTATCATGCTAGGATTAACAGGAAAAAGCAAAAAATTTCAGAATTGCACCTTGCAATGTGGAGATATTACTGTTTGTGCATTTACAATATTCATTGATTTTTGCCATTGAAAAACATCGTTTTTCATATACCAGAAATGTTTGAAGCTACTGACTGAATGAAAGGAGCTGGCATCTCACTCTCTTTGAATCTTCTTTATAATGCTAGGATTAGCAGGAAAAAGCAAAAAATTTCAGAATTGCACCTTGCAATGTGGAGATATTACTGTTTGTGCATTTACAATATTCATTGATTTTTGCCATTGAAAAACGTTTTTCATATACCAGAAATGTTTGAAGCTACTGACTGAATGAAAGGAGCTGGCATCTCACTCTCTTTGAATCTTCTTTATCATGCTAGGATTAACAGGAAAAAGCAAAACATTTCAGAATTGCACCTTGCAATGTGGAGATATTACTGTTTGTGCATTTACAATATTCATTGATTTTTGCCATTGAAAAACGTCCAGAAATGTTTGAAGCTACTGACTGAATGAAAGGAGCTGGCATCTCACTCTCTTTGAATCTTCTTTATCATGCTAGGATTAGCAGGAAAAAGCAAAAAATTTCAGAATTGCACCTTGCAATGTGGAGATATTACTGTTTGTGCATTTACAATATTCATTGATTTTTGCCATTGAAAAACATGTTTTTCATATACCAGAAATGTTTGAAGCTACTGACTGAATGAAAGGAGCTGGCATCTCACTCTCTTTGAATCTTCTTTATCATGCTAGGATTAGCAGGAAAAAGCAAAAAATTTCAGAATTGCACCTTGCAATGTGGAGATATTACTGTTTGTGCATTTACAATATTCATTGATTTTTGCCATTGAAAAACATGTTTTTCATATACCAGAAATGTTTGAAGCTACTGACTGAATGAAAGGAGCTGGCATCTCACTCTCTTTGAATCTTCCTTATCATGCTAGGATTAACAGGAAAAAGCAAAAAATTTCAGAATTGCACCTTGCAATGTGGAGATATTACTGTTTGTGCATTTACAATATTCATTGATTTTTGCCATTGAAAAACGTCCAGAAATGTTTGAAGCTACTGACTGAATGAAAGGAGCTGGCATCTCACTCTCTTTGAATCTTCTTTATCATGCTAGGATTAGCAGGAAAAAGCAAAAAATTTCAGAATTGCACCTTGCAATGTGGAGATATTACTGTTTGTGCATTTACAATATTCATTGATTTTTGCCATTGAAAAACATGTTTTTCATATACCAGAAATGTTTGAAGCTACTGACTGAATGAAAGGAGCTGGCATCTCACTCTCTTTGAATCTTCTTTATCATGCTAGGATTAGCAGGAAAAAGCAAAAAATTTCAGAATTGCACCTTGCAATGTGGAGATATTACTGTTTGTGCATTTACAATATTCATTGATTTTTGCCATTGAAAAACATGTTTTTCATATACCAGAAATGTTTGAAGCTACTGACTGAATGAAAGGAGCTGGCATCTCACTCTCTTTGAATCTTCTTTATCATGCTAGGATTAACAGGAAAAAGCAAAAAAATTTCAGAATTGCACCTTGCAATGTGGAGATATTACTGTTTGTGCATTTACAATATTCATTGATTTTTGCCATTGAAAAACGTCCAGAAATGTTTGAAGCTACTGACTGAATGAAAGGACCTGGCATCTCACTCTCTTTGAATCTTCTTTATCATGCTAGGATTAGCAGGAAAAAGCAAAAAATTTCAGAATTGCACCTTGCAATGTGGAGATATTACTGTTTGTGCATTTACAATATTCATTGATTTTTGCCATTGAAAAACATGTTTTTCATATACCAGAAATGTTTGAAGCTACTGACTGAATGAAAGGAGCTGGAATCTCACTCTCTGAATCTTCTTTATCATGCTAGGATTAGCAGGAAAAAGCAAAAAATTTCAGAATTGCACCTTGCAATGTGGAGATATTACTGTTTGCGCATTTACAATATTCATTGATTTTTGCCATTGAAAAACATGTTTTTCATATACCAGAAATGTTTGAAGCTACTGACTGAATGAAAGGAGCTGGCATCTCACTCTCTTTGAATCTTCTTTATCATGCTAGGATTAACAGGAAAAAGCAAAAAAATTTCAGAATTGCACCTTGCAATGTGGAGATATTACTGTTTGTGCATTTACAATATTCATTGATTTTTGCCATTGAAAAACGTCCAGAAATGTTTGAAGCTACTGACTGAATGAAAGGAGCTGGCATCTCACTCTCTTTGAATCTTCTTTATCATGCTAGGATTAGCAGGAAAAAGCAAAAAATTTCAGAATTGCACCTTGCAATGTGGAGATATTACTGTTTGTGCATTTACAATATTCATTGATTTTTGCCATTGAAAAACATGTTTTTCATATACCAGAAATGTTTGAAGCTACTGACTGAATGAAAGGAGCTGGCATCTCACTCTCTTTGAATCTTCTTTATCATGCTAGGATTAGCAGGAAAAAGCAAAAAATTTCAGAATTGCACCTTGCAATGTGGAGATATTACTGTTTGTGCATTTACAATATTCATTGATTTTTGCCATTGAAAAACATGTTTTTCATATACCAGAAATGTTTGAAGCTACTGACTGAATGAAAGGAGCTGGCATCTCACTCTCTTTGAATCTTCTTTATCATGCTAGGATTAACAGGAAAAAGCAAAAAAATTTCAGAATTGCACCTTGCAATGTGGAGATATTACTGTTTGTGCATTTACAATATTCATTGATTTTTGCCATTGAAAAACGTCCAGAAATGTTTGAAGCTACTGACTGAATGAAAGGAGCTGGCATCTCACTCTCTTTGAATCTTCTTTATCATGCTAGGATTAGCAGGAAAAAGCAAAAAATTTCAGAATTGCACCTTGCAATGTGGAGATATTACTGTTTGTGCATTTACAATATTCATTGATTTTTGCCATTGAAAAACGTTTTTCATATACCAGAAATGTTTGAAGCTACTGACTGAATGAAAGGAGCTGGCATCTCACTCTCTTTGAATCTTCTTTATCATGCTAGGATTAGCAGGAAAAAGCAAAAAATTTCAGAATTGCACCTTGCAATGTGGAGATATTACTGTTTGTGCATTTACAATATTCATTGATTTTTGCCATTGAAAAACATGTTTTTCATATACCAGAAATGTTTGAAGCTACTGACTGAATGAAAGGAGCTGGCATCTCACTCTCTTTGAATCTTCTTTATCATGCTAGGATTAACAGGAAAAAGCAAAAAATTTCAGAATTGCACCTTGCAATGTGGAGATATTACTGTTTGTGCATTTACAATATTCATTGATTTTTGCCATTGAAAAACGTCCAGAAATGTTTGAAGCTACTGACTGAATGAAAGGAGCTGGCATCTCACTCTCTTTGAATCTTCTTTATCATGCTAGGATTAGCAGGAAAAAGCAAAAAATTTCAGAATTGCACCTTGCAATGTGGAGATATTACTGTTTGTGCATTTACAATATTCATTGATTTTTGCCATTGAAAAACATCATGTTATTCATATACCAGAAATGTTTGAAGCTACTGAATGAAAGGAGCTGGCATCTCACTCTCTTTGAATCTTCTTTATCATGCTAGGATTAGCAGGAAAAAGCAAAAAATTTCAGAATTGCACCTTGCAATGTGGAGATATTACTGTTTGTGCATTTACAATATTCATTGATTTTTGCCATTGAAAAACATGTTTTTCATATACCAGAAATGTTTGAAGCTACTGACTGAATGAAAGGAGCTGGCATCTCACTCTCTTTGAATCTTCTTTATCATGCTAGGATTAACAGGAAAAAGCAAAAAATTTCAGAATTGCACCTTGCAATGTGGAGATATTACTGTTTGTGCATTTACAATATTCATTGATTTTTGCCATTGAAAAATGTCCAGAAATGTTTGAAGCTACTGACTGAATGAAAGGAGCTGGCATCTCACTCTCTTTGAATCTTCTTTATCATGCTAGGATTAGCAGGAAAAAGCAAAAAATTTCAGAATTGCACCTTGCAATGTGGAGATATTACTGTTTGTGCATTTACAATATTCATTGATTTTTGCCATTGAAAAACATCATGTTATTCATATACCAGAAATGTTTGAAGCTACTGACTGAAAGGAGCTGGCATCTCACTCTCTTTGAATCTTCTTTATCATGCTAGGATTAACAGGAAAAAGCAAAAAATTACAGAATTGCACCTTGCAATGTGGAGATATTACTGTTTGTGCATTTACAATATTCATTGATTTTTGCCATTGAAAAACGTCCAGAAATGTTTGAAGCTACTGACTGAATGAAAGGAGCTGGCATCTCACTCTCTTTGAATCTTCTTTATCATGCTAGGATTAGCAGGAAAAAGCAAAAAATTTCAGAATTGCACCTTGAAATGTGGAGATATTACTGTTTGTGCATTTACAATATTCATTGATTTTTGCCATTGAAAAACATGTTTTTCATATACCAGAAATGTTTGAAGCTACTGACTGAATGAAAGGAGCTGGCATCTCACTCTCTTTGAATCTTCTTTATCATGCTAGGATTAGCAGGAAAAAGCAAAAAATTTCAGAATTGCACCTTGCAATGTGGAGATATTACTGTTTGTGCATTTACAATATTCATTGATTTTTGCCATTGAAAAACATCGTTATTCATATACCAGAAATGTTTGAAGCTACTGACTGAAAGGAGCTGGCATCTCACTCTCTTTGAATCTTCTTTATCATGCTAGGATTAACAGGAAAAAGCAAAAAAATTCAGAATTGCACCTTGCAATGTGGAGATATTACTGTTTGTGCATTTACAATATTCATTGATTTTTGCCATTGAAAAACATGTTTTTCATATACCAGAAATGTTTGAAGCTACTGACTGAATGAAAAGAGCTGGCATCTCACTCTCTTTGAATCTTCTTTATCATGCTAGGATTAGCAGGAAAAAGCAAAAAATTTCAGAATTGCACCTTGCAATGTGGAGATATTACTGTTTGTGCATTTACAATATTCATTGATTTTTGCCATTGAAAAACATGTTTTTCATATACCAGAAATGTTTGAAGCTACTGACTGAATGAAAGGAGCTGGCATCTCACTCTCTTTGAATCTTCTTTATCATGCTAGGATTAACAGGAAAAAGCAAAAAATTTCAGAATTGCACCTTGCAATGTGGAGATATTACTGTTTGTGCATTTACAATATTCATTGATTTTTGCCATTGAAAAACGTCCAGAAATGTTTGAAGCTACTGACTGAATGAAAGGAGCTGGCATCTCACTCTCTTTGAATCTTCTTTATCATGCTAGGATTAGCAGGAAAAAGCAAAAAATTTCAGAATTGCACCTTGCAATGTGGAGATATTACTGTTTGTGCATTTACAATATTCATTGATTTTTGCCATTGAAAAACATCATGTTATTCATATACCAGAAATGTTTGAAGCTACTGACTGAAAGGAGCTGGCATCTCACTCTCTTTGAATCTTCTTTATCATGCTAGGATTAACAGGAAAAAGCAAAAAATTTCAGAATTGCACCTTGCAATGTGGAGATATTACTGTTTGTGCATTTACAATATTCATTGATTTTTGCCATTGAAAAACATGTTTTTCATATACCAGAAATGTTTGAAGCTACTGACTGAATGAAAGGAGCTGGCATCTCACTCTCTTTGAATCTTCTTTATCATGCTAGGATTAACAGGAAAAAAGCAAAAAATTTCAGAATTGCACCTTGCAATGTGGAGATATTACTGTTTGTGCATTTACAATATTCATTGATTTTTGCCATTGAAAAACGTCCAGAAATGTTTGAAGCTACTGACTGAATGAAAGGAGCTGGCATCTCACTCTCTTTGAATCTTCTTTATCATGCTAGGATTAGCAGGAAAAAGCAAAAAATTTCAGAATTGCACCTTGCAATGTGGAGATATTACTGTTTGTGCATTTACAATATTCATTGATTTTTGCCATTGAAAAACGTTTTTCATATACCAGAAATGTTTGAAGCTACTGACTGAATGAAAGGAGCTGGCATCTCACTCTCTTTGAATCTTCTTTATCATGCTAGGATTAACAGGAAAAAGCAAAAAATTTCAGAATTGCACCTTGCAATGTGGAGATATTACTGTTTGTGCATTTACAATATTCATTGATTTTTGCCATTGAAAAACGTCCAGAAATGTTTGAAGCTACTGACTGAATGAAAGGAGCTGGCATCTCACTCTCTTTGAATCTTCTTTATCATGCTAGGATTAGCAGGAAAAAGCAAAAAATTTCAGAATTGCACCTTGCAATGTGGAGATATTACTGTTTGTGCATTTACAATATTCATTGATTTTTGCCATTGAAAAACATGTTTTTCATATACCAGAAATGTTTGAAGCTACTGACTGAATGAAAGGAGCTGGCATCTCACTCTCTTTGAATCTTCTTTATCATGCTAGGATTAGCAGGAAAAAGCAAAAAATTTCAGAATTGCACCTTGCAATGTGGAGATATTACTGTTTGTGCATTTACAATATTCATTGATTTTTGCCATTGAAAAACATGTTTTTCATATACCAGAAATGTTTGAAGCTACTGACTGAATGAAAGGAGCTGGCATCTCACTCTCTTTGAATCTTCTTTATCATGCTAGGATTAACAGGAAAAAGCAAAAAATTTCAGAATTGCACCTTGCAATGTGGAGATATTACTGTTTGTGCATTTACAATATTCATTGATTTTTGCCATTGAAAAACGTCCAGAAATGTTTGAAGCTACTGACTGAATGAAAGGAGCTGGCATCTCACTCTCTTTGAATCTTCTTTATCATGCTAGGATTAGCAGGAAAAAGCAAAAAATTTCAGAATTGCACCTTGCAATGTGGAGATATTACTGTTTGTGCATTTACAATATTCATTGATTTTTGCCATTGAAAAACATGTTTTTCATATACCAGAAATGTTTGAAGCTACTGACTGAATGAAAGGAGCTGGCATCTCACTCTCTTTGAATCTTCTTTATCATGCTAGGATTAGCAGGAAAAAGCAAAAAATTTCAGAATTGCACCTTGCAATGTGGAGATATTACTGTTTGTGCATTTACAATATTCATTGATTTTTGCCATTGAAAAACATCGTTATTCATATACCAGAAATGTTTGAAGCTACTGACTGAAAGGAGCTGGCATCTCACTCTCTTTGAATCTTCTTTATCATGCTAGGATTAACAGGAAAAAGCAAAAAATTTCAGAATTGCACCTTGCAATGTGGAGATATTACTGTTTGTGCATTTACAATATTCATTGATTTTTGCCATTGAAAAACATCGTTTTTCATATACCAGAAATGTTTGAAGCTACTGACTGAATGAAAGGAGCTGGCATCTCACTCTCTTTGAATCTTCTTTATAATGCTAGGATTAGCAGGAAAAAGCAAAAAATTTCAGAATTGCACCTTGCAATGTGGAGATATTACTGTTTGTGCATTTACAATATTCATTGATTTTTGCCATTGAAAAACGTTTTTCATATACCAGAAATGTTTGAAGCTACTGACTGAATGAAAGGAGCTGGCATCTCACTCTCTTTGAATCTTCTTTATCATGCTAGGATTAACAGGAAAAAGCAAAACATTTCAGAATTGCACCTTGCAATGTGGAGATATTACTGTTTGTGCATTTACATTTACAATATTCATTGATTTTTGCCATTGAAAAACGTTTTTCATATACCAGAAATGTTTGAAGCTACTGACTGAATGAAAGGAGCTGGCATCTCACTCTCTTTGAATCTTCTTTATCATGCTAGGATTAGCAGGAAAAAGCAAAAAATTTCAGAATTGCACCTTGCAATGTGGAGATATTACTGTTTGTGCATTTACAATATTCATTGATTTTTGCCATTGAAAAACATGTTTTTCATATACCAGAAATGTTTGAAGCTACTGACTGAATGAAAGGAGCTGGCATCTCACTCTCTTTGAATCTTCTTTATCATGCTAGGATTAGCAGGAAAAAGCAAAAAATTTCAGAATTGCACCTTGCAATGTGGAGATATTACTGTTTGTGCATTTACAATATTCATTGATTTTTGCCATTGAAAAACATGTTTTTCATATACCAGAAATGTTTGAAGCTACTGACTGAATGAAAGGAGCTGGCATCTCACTCTCTTTGAATCTTCCTTTATCATGCTAGGATTAACAGGAAAAAGCAAAAAATTTCAGAATTGCACCTTGCAATGTGGAGATATTACTGTTTGTGCATTTACAATATTCATTGATTTTTGCCATTGAAAAACGTTTCATAACCAGAAATGTTTGAAGCTACTGACTGAATGAAAGGAGCTGGCATCTCACTCTCTTTGAATCTTCTTTATCATGCTAGGATTAGCAGGAAAAAGCAAAAAATTTCAGAATTGCACCTTGCAATGTGGAGATATTACTGTTTGTGCATTTACAATATTCATTGATTTTTGCCATTGAAAAACATGTTTTTCATATACCAGAAATGTTTGAAGCTACTGACTGAATGAAAGGAGCTGGCATCTCACTCTCTTTGAATCTTCTTTATCATGCTAGGATTAGCAGGAAAAAGCAAAAAATTTCAGAATTGCACCTTGCAATGTGGAGATATTACTGTTTGTGCATTTACAATATTCATTGATTTTTGCCATTGAAAAACATGTTTTTCATATACCAGAAATGTTTGAAGCTACTGACTGAATGAAAGGAGCTGGCATCTCACTCTCTTTGAATCTTCTTTATCATGCTAGGATTAACAGGAAAAAGCAAAAAAATTTCAAAATTGCACCTTGCAATGTGGAGATATTACTGTTTGTGCATTTACAATATTCATTGATTTTTGCCATTGAAAAACGTCCAGAAATGTTTGAAGCTACTGACTGAATGAAAGGAGCTGGCATCTCACTCTCTTTGAATCTTCTTTATCATGCTAGGATTAGCAGGAAAAAGCAAAAAATTTCAGAATTGCACCTTGCAATGTGGAGATATTACTGTTTGTGCATTTACAATATTCATTGATTTTTGCCATTGAAAAACATGTTTTTCATATACCAGAAATGTTTGAAGCTACTGACTGAATGAAAGGAGCTGGAATCTCACTCTCTGAATCTTCTTTATCATGCTAGGATTAGCAGGAAAAAGCAAAAAATTTCAGAATTGCACCTTGCAATGTGGAGATATTACTGTTTGCGCATTTACAATATTCATTGATTTTTGCCATTGAAAAACATGTTTTTCATATACCAGAAATGTTTGAAGCTACTGACTGAATGAAAGGAGCTGGCATCTCACTCTCTTTGAATCTTCTTTATCATGCTAGGATTAACAGGAAAAAGCAAAAAAATTTCAGAATTGCACCTTGCAATGTGGAGATATTACTGTTTGTGCATTTACAATATTCATTGATTTTTGCCATTGAAAAACGTCCAGAAATGTTTGAAGCTACTGACTGAATGAAAGGAGCTGGCATCTCACTCTCTTTGAATCTTCTTTATCATGCTAGGATTAGCAGGAAAAAGCAAAAAATTTCAGAATTGCACCTTGCAATGTGGAGATATTACTGTTTGTGCATTTACAATATTCATTGATTTTTGCCATTGAAAAACATGTTTTTCATATACCAGAAATGTTTGAAGCTACTGACTGAATGAAAGGAGCTGGCATCTCACTCTCTTTGAATCTTCTTTATCATGCTAGGATTAGCAGGAAAAAGCAAAAAATTTCAGAATTGCACCTTGCAATGTGGAGATATTACTGTTTGTGCATTTACAATATTCATTGATTTTTGCCATTGAAAAACATGTTTTTCATATACCAGAAATGTTTGAAGCTACTGACTGAATGAAAGGAGCTGGCATCTCACTCTCTTTGAATCTTCTTTATCATGCTAGGATTAGCAGGAAAAAGCAAAAAATTTCAGAATTGCACCTTGCAATGTGGAGATATTACTGTTTGTGCATTTACAATATTCATTGATTTTTGCCATTGAAAAACGTTTTTCATATACCAGAAATGTTTGAAGCTACTGACTGAATGAAAGGAGCTGGCATCTCACTCTCTTTGAATCTTCTTTATCATGCTAGGATTAACAGGAAAAAGCAAAAAATTTCAGAATTGCACCTTGCAATGTGGAGATATTACTGTTTGTGCATTTACAATATTCATTGATTTTTGCCATTGAAAAACGTCCAGAAATGTTTGAAGCTACTGACTGAATGAAAGGAGCTGGCATCTCACTCTCTTTGAATCTTCTTTATCATGCTAGGATTAGCAGGAAAAAGCAAAAAATTTCAGAATTGCACCTTGCAATGTGGAGATATTACTGTTTGTGCATTTACAATATTCATTGATTTTTGCCATTGAAAAACATGTTTTTCATATACCAGAAATGTTTGAAGCTACTGACTGAATGAAAGGAGCTGGCATCTCACTCTCTTTGAATCTTCTTTATCATGCTAGGATTAGCAGGAAAAAGCAAAAAATTTCAGAATTGCACCTTGCAATTTGGAGATATTACTGTTTGTGCATTTACAATATTCATTGATTTTTGCCATTGAAAAACATCGTTATTCATATACCAGAAATGTTTGAAGCTACTGACTGAAAGGAGCTGGCATCTCACTCTCTTTGAATCTTCTTTATCATGCTAGGATTAACAGGAAAAAGCAAAACATTTCAGAATTGCACCTTGCAATGTGGAGATATTACTGTTTGTGCATTTACAATATTCATTGATTTTTGCCATTGAAAAACATGTTTTTCATATACCAGAAATGTTTGAAGCTACTGACTGAATGAAAGGAGCTGGCATCTCACTCTCTTTGAATCTTCTTTATCATGCTAGGATTAGCAGGAAAAAGCAAAAAATTTCAGAATTGCACCTTGCAATGTGGAGATATTACTGTTTGTGCATTTACAATATTCATTGATTTTTGCCATTGAAAAACGTTTTTCATATACCAGAAATGTTTGAAGCTACTGACTGAATGAAAGGAGCTGGCATCTCACTCTCTTTGAATCTTCTTTATCATGCTAGGATTAACAGGAAAAAGCAAAAAATTTCAGAATTGCACCTTGCAATGTGGAGATATTACTGTTTGTGCATTTACAATATTCATTGATTTTTGCCATTGAAAAACGTCCAGAAATGTTTGAAGCTACTGACTGAATGAAAGGAGCTGGCATCTCACTCTCTTTGAATCTTCTTTATCATGCTAGGATTAGCAGGAAAAAGCAAAAAATTTCAGAATTGCACCTTGCAATGTGGAGATATTACTGTTTGTGCATTTACAATATTCATTGATTTTTGCCATTGAAAAACATGTTTTTCATATACCAGAAATGTTTGAAGCTACTGACTGAATGAAAGGAGCTGGCATCTCACTCTCTTTGAATCTTCTTTATCATGCTAGGATTAGCAGGAAAAAGCAAAAAATTTCAGAATTGCACCTTGCAATGTGGAGATATTACTGTTTGTGCATTTACAATATTCATTGATTTTTGCCATTGAAAAACATGTTTTTCATATACCAGAAATGTTTGAAGCTACTGACTGAATGAAAGGAGCTGGCATCTCACTCTCTTTGAATCTTCTTTATCATGCTAGGATTAACAGGAAAAAGCAAAAAATTTCAGAATTGCACCTTGCAATGTGGAGATATTACTGTTTGTGCATTTACAATATTCATTGATTTTTGCCATTGAAAAACGTCCAGAAATGTTTGAAGCTACTGACTGAATGAAAGGAGCTGGCATCTCACTCTCTTTGAATCTTCTTTATCATGCTAGGATTAGCAGGAAAAAGCAAAAAAATTCAGAGTTGCACCTTGCAATGTGGAGATATTACTGTTTGTGCATTTACAATATTCATTGATTTTTGCCATTGAAAAACATGTTTTTCATATACCAGAAATGTTTGAAGCTACTGACTGAATGAAAGGAGCTGGCATCTCACTCTCTTTGAATCTTCTTTATCATGCTAGGATTAGCAGGAAAAAGCAAAAAATTTCAGAATTGCACCTTGCAATGTGGAGATATTACTGTTTGTGCGTTTACAATATTCATTGATTTTTGCCATTGAAAAACATCGTTATTCATATACCAGAAATGTTTGAAGCTACTGACTGAAAGGAGCTGGCATCTCACTCTCTTTGAATCTTCTTTATCATGCTAGGATTAACAGGAAAAAGCAAAAAATTTCAGAATTGCACCTTGCAATGTGGAGATATTACTGTTTGTGCATTTACAATATTCATTGATTTTTGCCATTGAAAAACATCGTTTTTCATATACCAGAAATGTTTGAAGCTACTGACTGAATGAAAGGAGCTGGCATCTCACTCTCTTTGAATCTTCTTTATAATGCTAGGATTAGCAGGAAAAAGCAAAAAATTTCAGAATTGCACCTTGCAATGTGGAGATATTACTGTTTGTGCATTTACAATATTCATTGATTTTTGCCATTGAAAAACGTTTTTCATATACCAGAAATGTTTGAAGCTACTGACTGAATGAAAGGAGCTGGCATCTCACTCTCTTTGAATCTTCTTTATCATGCTAGGATTAACAGGAAAAAGCAAAACATTTCAGAATTGCACCTTGCAATGTGGAGATATTACTGTTTGTGCATTTACAATATTCATTGATTTTTGCCATTGAAAAACGTCCAGAAATGTTTGAAGCTACTGACTGAATGAAAGGAGCTGGCATCTCACTCTCTTTGAATCTTCTTTATCATGCTAGGATTAGCAGGAAAAAGCAAAAAATTTCAGAATTGCACCTTGCAATGTGGAGATATTACTGTTTGTGCATTTACAATATTCATTGATTTTTGCCATTGAAAAACATGTTTTTCATATACCAGAAATGTTTGAAGCTACTGACTGAATGAAAGGAGCTGGCATCTCACTCTCTTTGAATCTTCTTTATCATGCTAGGATTAGCAGGAAAAAGCAAAAAATTTCAGAATTGCACCTTGCAATGTGGAGATATTACTGTTTGTGCATTTACAATATTCATTGATTTTTGCCATTGAAAAACATGTTTTTCATATACCAGAAATGTTTGAAGCTACTGACTGAATGAAAGGAGCTGGCATCTCACTCTCTTTGAATCTTCCTTATCATGCTAGGATTAACAGGAAAAAGCAAAAAATTTCAGAATTGCACCTTGCAATGTGGAGATATTACTGTTTGTGCATTTACAATATTCATTGATTTTTGCCATTGAAAAACGTCCAGAAATGTTTGAAGCTACTGACTGAATGAAAGGAGCTGGCATCTCACTCTCTTTGAATCTTCTTTATCATGCTAGGATTAGCAGGAAAAAGCAAAAAATTTCAGAATTGCACCTTGCAATGTGGAGATATTACTGTTTGTGCATTTACAATATTCATTGATTTTTGCCATTGAAAAACATGTTTTTCATATACCAGAAATGTTTGAAGCTACTGACTGAATGAAAGGAGCTGGCATCTCACTCTCTTTGAATCTTCTTTATCATGCTAGGATTAGCAGGAAAAAGCAAAAAATTTCAGAATTGCACCTTGCAATTTGGAGATATTACTGTTTGTGCATTTACAATATTCATTGATTTTTGCCATTGAAAAACATCGTTATTCATATACCAGAAATGTTTGAAGCTACTGACTGAAAGGAGCTGGCATCTCACTCTCTTTGAATCTTCTTTATCATGCTAGGATTAACAGGAAAAAGCAAAACATTTCAGAATTGCACCTTGCAATGTGGAGATATTACTGTTTGTGCATTTACAATATTCATTGATTTTTGCCATTGAAAAACATGTTTTTCATATACCAGAAATGTTTGAAGCTACTGACTGAATGAAAGGAGCTGGCATCTCACTCTCTTTGAATCTTCTTTATCATGCTAGGATTAGCAGGAAAAAGCAAAAAATTTCAGAATTGCACCTTGCAATGTGGAGATATTACTGTTTGTGCATTTACAATATTCATTGATTTTTGCCATTGAAAAACGTTTTTCATATACCAGAAATGTTTGAAGCTACTGACTGAATGAAAGGAGCTGGCATCTCACTCTCTTTGAATCTTCTTTATCATGCTAGGATTAACAGGAAAAAGCAAAAAATTTCAGAATTGCACCTTGCAATGTGGAGATATTACTGTTTGTGCATTTACAATATTCATTGATTTTTGCCATTGAAAAACGTCCAGAAATGTTTGAAGCTACTGACTGAATGAAAGGAGCTGGCATCTCACTCTCTTTGAATCTTCTTTATCATGCTAGGATTAGCAGGAAAAAGCAAAAAATTTCAGAATTGCACCTTGCAATGTGGAGATATTACTGTTTGTGCATTTACAATATTCATTGATTTTTGCCATTGAAAAACATGTTTTTCATATACCAGAAATGTTTGAAGCTACTGACTGAATGAAAGGAGCTGGCATCTCACTCTCTTTGAATCTTCTTTATCATGCTAGGATTAGCAGGAAAAAGCAAAAAATTTCAGAATTGCACCTTGCAATGTGGAGATATTACTGTTTGTGCATTTACAATATTCATTGATTTTTGCCATTGAAAAACATGTTTTTCATATACCAGAAATGTTTGAAGCTACTGACTGAATGAAAGGAGCTGGCATCTCACTCTCTTTGAATCTTCTTTATCATGCTAG
Organism: Phyllobates terribilis; assembly: GCF_046119375.1. Taxonomy (NCBI): domain Eukaryota; kingdom Metazoa; phylum Chordata; class Amphibia; order Anura; family Dendrobatidae; genus Phyllobates; species Phyllobates terribilis. Next base: position 446,038 of record NW_027363780.1, on the reverse strand, counting down.
GATTAACAGGAAAAAGCAAAAAATTTCAGAATTGCACCTTGCAATGTGGAGATATTACTGTTTGTGCATTTACAATATTCATTGATTTTTGCCATTGAAAAACGTCCAGAAATGTTTGAAGCTACTGACTGAATGAAAGGAGCTGGCATCTCACTCTCTTTGAATCTTCTTTATCATGCTAGGATTAGCAGGAAAAAGCAAAAAAATTCAGAATTGCACCTTGCAATGTGGAGATATTACTGTTTGTGCATTTACAATATTCATTGATTTTTGCCATTGAAAAACATGTTTTTCATATACCAGAAATGTTTGAAGCTACTGACTGAATGAAAGGAGCTGGCATCTCACTCTCTTTGAATCTTCTTTATCATGCTAGGATTAGCAGGAAAAAGCAAAAAATTTCAGAATTGCACCTTGCAATGTGGAGATATTACTGTTTGTGCATTTACAATATTCATTGATTTTTGCCATTGAAAAACATCGTTATTCATATACCAGAAATGTTTGAAGCTACTGACTGAAAGGAGCTGGCATCTCACTCTCTTTGAATCTTCTTTATCATGCTAGGATTAACAGGAAAAAGCAAAAAATTTCAGAATTGCACCTTGCAATGTGGAGATATTACTGTTTGTGCATTTACAATATTCATTGATTTTTGCCATTGAAAAACATCGTTTTTCATATACCAGAAATGTTTGAAGCTACTGACTGAATGAAAGGAGCTGGCATCTCACTCTCTTTGAATCTTCTTTATAATGCTAGGATTAGCAGGAAAAAGCAAAAAATTTCAGAATTGCACCTTGCAATGTGGAGATATTACTGTTTGTGCATTTACAATATTCATTGATTTTTGCCATTGAAAAACGTTTTTCATATACCAGAAATGTTTGAAGCTACTGACTGAATGAAAGGAGCTGGCATCTCACTCTCTTTGAATCTTCTTTATCATGCTAGGATTAACAGGAAAAAGCAAAACATTTCAGAATTGCACCTTGCAATGTGGAGATATTACTGTTTGTGCATTTACAATATTCATTGATTTTTGCCATTGAAAAACGTCCAGAAATGTTTGAAGCTACTGACTGAATGAAAGGAGCTGGCATCTCACTCTCTTTGAATCTTCTTTATCATGCTAGGATTAGCAGGAAAAAGCAAAAAATTTCAGAATTGCACCTTGCAATGTGGAGATATTACTGTTTGTGCATTTACAATATTCATTGATTTTTGCCATTGAAAAACATGTTTTTCATATACCAGAAATGTTTGAAGCTACTGACTGAATGAAAGGAGCTGGCATCTCACTCTCTTTGAATCTTCTTTATCATGCTAGGATTAGCAGGAAAAAGCAAAAAATTTCAGAATTGCACCTTGCAATGTGGAGATATTACTGTTTGTGCATTTACAATATTCATTGATTTTTGCCATTGAAAAACATGTTTTTCATATACCAGAAATGTTTGAAGCTACTGACTGAAAGGAGCTGGCATCTCACTCTCTTTGAATCTTCTTTATCATGCTAGGATTAACAGGAAAAAGCAAAAAATTTCAGAATTGCACCTTGCAATGTGGAGATATTACTGTTTGTGCATTTACAATATTCATTGATTTTTGCCATTGAAAAACATCGTTTTTCATATACCAGAAATGTTTGAAGCTACTGACTGAATGAAAGGAGCTGGCATCTCACTCTCTTTGAATCTTCTTTATAATGCTAGGATTAGCAGGAAAAAGCAAAAAATTTCAGAATTGCACCTTGCAATGTGGAGATATTACTGTTTGTGCATTTACAATATTCATTGATTTTTGCCATTGAAAAACGTTTTTCATATACCAGAAATGTTTGAAGCTACTGACTGAATGAAAGGAGCTGGCATCTCACTCTCTTTGAATCTTCTTTATCATGCTAGGATTAACAGGAAAAAGCAAAACATTTCAGAATTGCACCTTGCAATGTGGAGATATTACTGTTTGTGCATTTACAATATTCATTGATTTTTGCCATTGAAAAACGTCCAGAAATGTTTGAAGCTACTGACTGAATGAAAGGAGCTGGCATCTCACTCTCTTTGAATCTTCTTTATCATGCTAGGATTAGCAGGAAAAAGCAAAAAATTTCAGAATTGCACCTTGCAATGTGGAGATATTACTGTTTGTGCATTTACAATATTCATTGATTTTTGCCATTGAAAAACATGTTTTTCATATACCAGAAATGTTTGAAGCTACTGACTGAATGAAAGGAGCTGGCATCTCACTCTCTTTGAATCTTCTTTATCATGCTAGGATTAGCAGGAAAAAGCAAAAAATTTCAGAATTGCACCTTGCAATGTGGAGATATTACTGTTTGTGCATTTACAATATTCATTGATTTTTGCCATTGAAAAACATGTTTTTCATATACCAGAAATGTTTGAAGCTACTGACTGAATGAAAGGAGCTGGCATCTCACTCTCTTTGAATCTTCCTTATCATGCTAGGATTAACAGGAAAAAGCAAAAAATTTCAGAATTGCACCTTGCAATGTGGAGATATTACTGTTTGTGCATTTACAATATTCATTGATTTTTGCCATTGAAAAACGTCCAGAAATGTTTGAAGCTACTGACTGAATGAAAGGAGCTGGCATCTCACTCTCTTTGAATCTTCTTTATCATGCTAGGATTAGCAGGAAAAAGCAAAAAATTTCAGAATTGCACCTTGCAATGTGGAGATATTACTGTTTGTGCATTTACAATATTCATTGATTTTTGCCATTGAAAAACATGTTTTTCATATACCAGAAATGTTTGAAGCTACTGACTGAATGAAAGGAGCTGGCATCTCACTCTCTTTGAATCTTCTTTATCATGCTAGGATTAGCAGGAAAAAGCAAAAAATTTCAGAATTGCACCTTGCAATGTGGAGATATTACTGTTTGTGCATTTACAATATTCATTGATTTTTGCCATTGAAAAACATGTTTTTCATATACCAGAAATGTTTGAAGCTACTGACTGAATGAAAGGAGCTGGCATCTCACTCTCTTTGAATCTTCTTTATCATGCTAGGATTAACAGGAAAAAGCAAAAAAATTTCAGAATTGCACCTTGCAATGTGGAGATATTACTGTTTGTGCATTTACAATATTCATTGATTTTTGCCATTGAAAAACGTCCAGAAATGTTTGAAGCTACTGACTGAATGAAAGGACCTGGCATCTCACTCTCTTTGAATCTTCTTTATCATGCTAGGATTAGCAGGAAAAAGCAAAAAATTTCAGAATTGCACCTTGCAATGTGGAGATATTACTGTTTGTGCATTTACAATATTCATTGATTTTTGCCATTGAAAAACATGTTTTTCATATACCAGAAATGTTTGAAGCTACTGACTGAATGAAAGGAGCTGGAATCTCACTCTCTGAATCTTCTTTATCATGCTAGGATTAGCAGGAAAAAGCAAAAAATTTCAGAATTGCACCTTGCAATGTGGAGATATTACTGTTTGCGCATTTACAATATTCATTGATTTTTGCCATTGAAAAACATGTTTTTCATATACCAGAAATGTTTGAAGCTACTGACTGAATGAAAGGAGCTGGCATCTCACTCTCTTTGAATCTTCTTTATCATGCTAGGATTAACAGGAAAAAGCAAAAAAATTTCAGAATTGCACCTTGCAATGTGGAGATATTACTGTTTGTGCATTTACAATATTCATTGATTTTTGCCATTGAAAAACGTCCAGAAATGTTTGAAGCTACTGACTGAATGAAAGGAGCTGGCATCTCACTCTCTTTGAATCTTCTTTATCATGCTAGGATTAGCAGGAAAAAGCAAAAAATTTCAGAATTGCACCTTGCAATGTGGAGATATTACTGTTTGTGCATTTACAATATTCATTGATTTTTGCCATTGAAAAACATGTTTTTCATATACCAGAAATGTTTGAAGCTACTGACTGAATGAAAGGAGCTGGCATCTCACTCTCTTTGAATCTTCTTTATCATGCTAGGATTAACAGGAAAAAGCAAAAAATTTCAGAATTGCACCTTGCAATGTGGAGATATTACTGTTTGTGCATTTACAATATTCATTGATTTTTGCCATTGAAAAACGTCCAGAAATGTTTGAAGCTACTGACTGAATGAAAGGAGCTGGCATCTCACTCTCTTTGAATCTTCTTTATCATGCTAGGATTAGCAGGAAAAAGCAAAAAATTTCAGAATTGCACCTTGCAATGTGGAGATATTACTGTTTGTGCATTTACAATATTCATTGATTTTTGCCATTGAAAAACATCATGTTATTCATATACCAGAAATGTTTGAAGCTACTGAATGAAAGGAGCTGGCATCTCACTCTCTTTGAATCTTCTTTATCATGCTAGGATTAGCAGGAAAAAGCAAAAAATTTCAGAATTGCACCTTGCAATGTGGAGATATTACTGTTTGTGCATTTACAATATTCATTGATTTTTGCCATTGAAAAACATGTTTTTCATATACCAGAAATGTTTGAAGCTACTGACTGAATGAAAGGAGCTGGAATCTCACTCTCTGAATCTTCTTTATCATGCTAGGATTAGCAGGAAAAAGCAAAAAATTTCAGAATTGCACCTTGCAATGTGGAGATATTACTGTTTGCGCATTTACAATATTCATTGATTTTTGCCATTGAAAAACATGTTTTTCATATACCAGAAATGTTTGAAGCTACTGACTGAATGAAAGGAGCTGGCATCTCACTCTCTTTGAATCTTCTTTATCATGCTAGGATTAACAGGAAAAAGCAAAAAAATTTCAGAATTGCACCTTGCAATGTGGAGATATTACTGTTTGTGCATTTACAATATTCATTGATTTTTGCCATTGAAAAACGTCCAGAAATGTTTGAAGCTACTGACTGAATGAAAGGAGCTGGCATCTCACTCTCTTTGAATCTTCTTTATCATGCTAGGATTAGCAGGAAAAAGCAAAAAATTTCAGAATTGCACCTTGCAATGTGGAGATATTACTGTTTGTGCATTTACAATATTCATTGATTTTTGCCATTGAAAAACATGTTTTTCATAAACCAGAAATGTTTGAAGCTACTGACTGAATGAAAGGAGCTGGCATCTCACTCTCTTTGAATCTTCTTTATCATGCTAGGATTAACAGGAAAAAGCAAAAAATTTCAGAATTGCACCTTGCAATGTGGAGATATTACTGTTTGTGCATTTACAATATTCATTGATTTTTGCCATTGAAAAACGTCCAGAAATGTTTGAAGCTACTGACTGAATGAAAGGAGCTGGCATCTCACTCTCTTTGAATCTTCTTTATCATGCTAGGATTAGCAGGAAAAAGCAAAAAATTTCAGAATTGCACCTTGCAATGTGGAGATATTACTGTTTGTGCATTTACAATATTCATTGATTTTTGCCATTGAAAAACATCATGTTATTCATATACCAGAAATGTTTGAAGCTACTGAATGAAAGGAGCTGGCATCTCACTCTCTTTGAATCTTCTTTATCATGCTAGGATTAGCAGGAAAAAGCAAAAAATTTCAGAATTGCACCTTGCAATGTGGAGATATTACTGTTTGTGCATTTACAATATTCATTGATTTTTGCCATTGAAAAACATGTTTTTCATATACCAGAAATGTTTGAAGCTACTGACTGAATGAAAGGAGCTGGCATCTCACTCTCTTTGAATCTTCTTTATCATGCTAGGATTAACAGGAAAAAGCAAAAAATTTCAGAATTGCACCTTGCAATGTGGAGATATTACTGTTTGTGCATTTACAATATTCATTGATTTTTGCCATTGAAAAATGTCCAGAAATGTTTGAAGCTACTGACTGAATGAAAGGAGCTGGCATCTCACTCTCTTTGAATCTTCTTTATCATGCTAGGATTAGCAGGAAAAAGCAAAAAATTTCAGAATTGCACCTTGCAATGTGGAGATATTACTGTTTGTGCATTTACAATATTCATTGATTTTTGCCATTGAAAAACATCATGTTATTCATATACCAGAAATGTTTGAAGCTACTGACTGAAAGGAGCTGGCATCTCACTCTCTTTGAATCTTCTTTATCATGCTAGGATTAACAGGAAAAAGCAAAAAAATTCAGAATTGCACCTTGCAATGTGGAGATACTACTGTTTGTGCATTTACAATATTCATTGATTTTTGCCATTGAAAAACATGTTTTTCATATACCAGAAATGTTTGAAGCTACTGACTGAATGAAAGGAGCTGGCATCTCACTCTCTTTGAATCTTCTTTATCATGCTAGGATTAACAGGAAAAAGCAAAAAATTTCAGAATTGCACCTTGCAATGTGGAGATATTACTGTTTGTGCATTTACAATATTCATTGATTTTTGCCATTGAAAAACGTCCAGAAATGTTTGAAGCTACTGACTGAATGAAAGGAGCTGGCATCTCACTCTCTTTGAATCTTCTTTATCATGCTAGGATTAGCAGGAAAAAGCAAAAAATTTCAGAATTGCACCTTGAAATGTGGAGATATTACTGTTTGTGCATTTACAATATTCATTGATTTTTGCCATTGAAAAACATGTTTTTCATATACCAGAAATGTTTGAAGCTACTGACTGAATGAAAGGAGCTGGCATCTCACTCTCTTTGAATCTTCTTTATCATGCTAGGATTAGCAGGAAAAAGCAAAAAATTTCAGAATTGCACCTTGCAATGTGGAGATATTACTGTTTGTGCATTTACAATATTCATTGATTTTTGCCATTGAAAAACATCGTTATTCATATACCAGAAATGTTTGAAGCTACTGACTGAAAGGAGCTGGCATCTCACTCTCTTTGAATCTTCTTTATCATGCTAGGATTAACAGGAAAAAGCAAAAAAATTCAGAATTGCACCTTGCAATGTGGAGATATTACTGTTTGTGCATTTACAATATTCATTGATTTTTGCCATTGAAAAACATGTTTTTCATATACCAGAAATGTTTGAAGCTACTGACTGAATGAAAAGAGCTGGCATCTCACTCTCTTTGAATCTTCTTTATCATGCTAGGATTAGCAGGAAAAAGCAAAAAATTTCAGAATTGCACCTTGCAATGTGGAGATATTACTGTTTGTGCATTTACAATATTCATTGATTTTTGCCATTGAAAAACATCGTTTTTCATATACCAGAAATGTTTGAAGCTACTGACTGAATGAAAGGAGCTGGCATCTCACTCTCTTTGAATCTTCTTTATAATGCTAGGATTAGCAGGAAAAAGCAAAAAATTTCAGAATTGCACCTTGCAATGTGGAGATATTACTGTTTGTGCATTTACAATATTCATTGATTTTTGCCATTGAAAAACGTTTTTCATATACCAGAAATGTTTGAAGCTACTGACTGAATGAAAGGAGCTGGCATCTCACTCTCTTTGAATCTTCTTTATCATGCTAGGATTAACAGGAAAAAGCAAAACATTTCAGAATTGCACCTTGCAATGTGGAGATATTACTGTTTGTGCATTTACAATATTCATTGATTTTTGCCATTGAAAAACGTCCAGAAATGTTTGAAGCTACTGACTGAATGAAAGGAGCTGGCATCTCACTCTCTTTGAATCTTCTTTATCATGCTAGGATTAGCAGGAAAAAGCAAAAAATTTCAGAATTGCACCTTGCAATGTGGAGATATTACTGTTTGTGCATTTACAATATTCATTGATTTTTGCCATTGAAAAACATGTTTTTCATATACCAGAAATGTTTGAAGCTACTGACTGAATGAAAGGAGCTGGCATCTCACTCTCTTTGAATCTTCTTTATCATGCTAGGATTAGCAGGAAAAAGCAAAAAATTTCAGAATTGCACCTTGCAATGTGGAGATATTACTGTTTGTGCATTTACAATATTCATTGATTTTTGCCATTGAAAAACATGTTTTTCATATACCAGAAATGTTTGAAGCTACTGACTGAATGAAAGGAGCTGGCATCTCACTCTCTTTGAATCTTCCTTATCATGCTAGGATTAACAGGAAAAAGCAAAAAATTTCAGAATTGCACCTTGCAATGTGGAGATATTACTGTTTGTGCATTTACAATATTCATTGATTTTTGCCATTGAAAAACGTCCAGAAATGTTTGAAGCTACTGACTGAATGAAAGGAGCTGGCATCTCACTCTCTTTGAATCTTCTTTATCATGCTAGGATTAGCAGGAAAAAGCAAAAAATTTCAGAATTGCACCTTGCAATGTGGAGATATTACTGTTTGTGCATTTACAATATTCATTGATTTTTGCCATTGAAAAACATGTTTTTCATATACCAGAAATGTTTGAAGCTACTGACTGAATGAAAGGAGCTGGCATCTCACTCTCTTTGAATCTTCTTTATCATGCTAGGATTAGCAGGAAAAAGCAAAAAATTTCAGAATTGCACCTTGCAATGTGGAGATATTACTGTTTGTGCATTTACAATATTCATTGATTTTTGCCATTGAAAAACATGTTTTTCATATACCAGAAATGTTTGAAGCTACTGACTGAATGAAAGGAGCTGGCATCTCACTCTCTTTGAATCTTCTTTATCATGCTAGGATTAACAGGAAAAAGCAAAAAAATTTCAGAATTGCACCTTGCAATGTGGAGATATTACTGTTTGTGCATTTACAATATTCATTGATTTTTGCCATTGAAAAACGTCCAGAAATGTTTGAAGCTACTGACTGAATGAAAGGACCTGGCATCTCACTCTCTTTGAATCTTCTTTATCATGCTAGGATTAGCAGGAAAAAGCAAAAAATTTCAGAATTGCACCTTGCAATGTGGAGATATTACTGTTTGTGCATTTACAATATTCATTGATTTTTGCCATTGAAAAACATGTTTTTCATATACCAGAAATGTTTGAAGCTACTGACTGAATGAAAGGAGCTGGAATCTCACTCTCTGAATCTTCTTTATCATGCTAGGATTAGCAGGAAAAAGCAAAAAATTTCAGAATTGCACCTTGCAATGTGGAGATATTACTGTTTGCGCATTTACAATATTCATTGATTTTTGCCATTGAAAAACATGTTTTTCATATACCAGAAATGTTTGAAGCTACTGACTGAATGAAAGGAGCTGGCATCTCACTCTCTTTGAATCTTCTTTATCATGCTAGGATTAACAGGAAAAAGCAAAAAAATTTCAGAATTGCACCTTGCAATGTGGAGATATTACTGTTTGTGCATTTACAATATTCATTGATTTTTGCCATTGAAAAACGTCCAGAAATGTTTGAAGCTACTGACTGAATGAAAGGAGCTGGCATCTCACTCTCTTTGAATCTTCTTTATCATGCTAGGATTAGCAGGAAAAAGCAAAAAATTTCAGAATTGCACCTTGCAATGTGGAGATATTACTGTTTGTGCATTTACAATATTCATTGATTTTTGCCATTGAAAAACATGTTTTTCATATACCAGAAATGTTTGAAGCTACTGACTGAATGAAAGGAGCTGGCATCTCACTCTCTTTGAATCTTCTTTATCATGCTAGGATTAGCAGGAAAAAGCAAAAAATTTCAGAATTGCACCTTGCAATGTGGAGATATTACTGTTTGTGCATTTACAATATTCATTGATTTTTGCCATTGAAAAACATGTTTTTCATATACCAGAAATGTTTGAAGCTACTGACTGAATGAAAGGAGCTGGCATCTCACTCTCTTTGAATCTTCTTTATCATGCTAGGATTAACAGGAAAAAGCAAAAAAATTTCAGAATTGCACCTTGCAATGTGGAGATATTACTGTTTGTGCATTTACAATATTCATTGATTTTTGCCATTGAAAAACGTCCAGAAATGTTTGAAGCTACTGACTGAATGAAAGGAGCTGGCATCTCACTCTCTTTGAATCTTCTTTATCATGCTAGGATTAGCAGGAAAAAGCAAAAAATTTCAGAATTGCACCTTGCAATGTGGAGATATTACTGTTTGTGCATTTACAATATTCATTGATTTTTGCCATTGAAAAACGTTTTTCATATACCAGAAATGTTTGAAGCTACTGACTGAATGAAAGGAGCTGGCATCTCACTCTCTTTGAATCTTCTTTATCATGCTAGGATTAGCAGGAAAAAGCAAAAAATTTCAGAATTGCACTTTGCAATGTGGAGATATTACTGTTTGTGCATTTACAATATTCATTGATTTTTGCCATTGAAAAACATGTTTTTCATATACCAGAAATGTTTGAAGCTACTGACTGAATGAAAGGAGCTGGCATCTCACTCTCTTTGAATCTTCTTTATCATGCTAGGATTAACAGGAAAAAGCAAAAAATTTCAGAATTGCACCTTGCAATGTGGAGATATTACTGTTTGTGCATTTACAATATTCATTGATTTTTGCCATTGAAAAACGTCCAGAAATGTTTGAAGCTACTGACTGAATGAAAGGAGCTGGCATCTCACTCTCTTTGAATCTTCTTTATCATGCTAGGATTAGCAGGAAAAAGCAAAAAATTTCAGAATTGCACCTTGCAATGTGGAGATATTACTGTTTGTGCATTTACAATATTCATTGATTTTTGCCATTGAAAAACATCATGTTATTCATATACCAGAAATGTTTGAAGCTACTGAATGAAAGGAGCTGGCATCTCACTCTCTTTGAATCTTCTTTATCATGCTAGGATTAGCAGGAAAAAGCAAAAAATTTCAGAATTGCACCTTGCAATGTGGAGATATTACTGTTTGTGCATTTACAATATTCATTGATTTTTGCCATTGAAAAACATGTTTTTCATATAGCAGAAATGTTTGAAGCTACTGACTGAATGAAAGGAGCTGGCATCTCACTCTCTTTGAATCTTCTTTATCATGCTAGGATTAACAGGAAAAAGCAAAAAATTTCAGAATTGCACCTTGCAATGTGGAGATATTACTGTTTGTGCATTTACAATATTCATTGATTTTTGCCATTGAAAAATGTCCAGAAATGTTTGAAGCTACTGACTGAATGAAAGGAGCTGGCATCTCACTCTCTTTGAATCTTCTTTATCATGCTAGGATTAGCAGGAAAAAGCAAAAAATTTCAGAATTGCACCTTGCAATGTGGAGATATTACTGTTTGTGCATTTACAATATTCATTGATTTTTGCCATTGAAAAACATCATGTTATTCATATACCAGAAATGTTTGAAGCTACTGACTGAAAGGAGCTGGCATCTCACTCTCTTTGAATCTTCTTTATCATGCTAGGATTAACAGGAAAAAGCAAAAAAATTCAGAATTGCACCTTGCAATGTGGAGATACTACTGTTTGTGCATTTACAATATTCATTGATTTTTGCCATTGAAAAACATGTTTTTCATATACCAGAAATGTTTGAAGCTACTGACTGAATGAAAGGAGCTGGCATCTCACTCTCTTTGAATCTTCTTTATCATGCTAGGATTAACAGGAAAAAGCAAAAAATTTCAGAATTGCACCTTGCAATGTGGAGATATTACTGTTTGTGCATTTACAATATTCATTGATTTTTGCCATTGAAAAACGTCCAGAAATGTTTGAAGCTACTGACTGAATGAAAGGAGCTGGCATCTCACTCTCTTTGAATCTTCTTTATCATGCTAGGATTAGCAGGAAAAAGCAAAAAATTTCAGAATTGCACCTTGAAATGTGGAGATATTACTGTTTGTGCATTTACAATATTCATTGATTTTTGCCATTGAAAAACATGTTTTTCATATACCAGAAATTGAAGCTACTGACTGAATGAAAGGAGCTGGCATCTCACTCTCTTTGAATCTTCTTTATCATGCTAGGATTAGCAGGAAAAAGCAAAAAATTTCAGAATTGCACCTTGCAATGTGGAGATATTACTGTTTGTGCATTTACAATATTCATTGATTTTTGCCATTGAAAAACATCGTTATTCATATACCAGAAATGTTTGAAGCTACTGACTGAAAGGAGCTGGCATCTCACTCTCTTTGAATCTTCTTTATCATGCTAGGATTAACAGGAAAAAGCAAAAAAATTCAGAATTGCACCTTGCAATGTGGAGATATTACTGTTTGTGCATTTACAATATTCATTGATTTTTGCCATTGAAAAACATGTTTTTCATATACCAGAAATGTTTGAAGCTACTGACTGAATGAAAAGAGCTGGCATCTCACTCTCTTTGAATCTTCTTTATCATGCTAGGATTAGCAGGAAAAAGCAAAAAATTTCAGAATTGCACCTTGCAATGTGGAGATATTACTGTTTGTGCATTTACAATATTCATTGATTTTTGCCATTGAAAAACATGTTTTTCATATACCAGAAATGTTTGAAGCTACTGACTGAATGAAAGGAGCTGGCATCTCACTCTCTTTGAATCTTCTTTATCATGCTAGGATTAACAGGAAAAAGCAAAAAATTTCAGAATTGCACCTTGCAATGTGGAGATATTACTGTTTGTGCATTTACAATATTCATTGATTTTTGCCATTGAAAAACGTCCAGAAATGTTTGAAGCTACTGACTGAATGAAAGGAGCTGGCATCTCACTCTCTTTGAATGTTCTTTATCATGCTAGGATTAGCAGGAAAAAGCAAAAAATTTCAGAATTGCACCTTGCAATGTGGAGATATTACTGTTTGTGCATTTACAATATTCATTGATTTTTGCCATTGAAAAACATCATGTTATTCATATACCAGAAATGTTTGAAGCTACTGACTGAAAGGAGCTGGCATCTCACTCTCTTTGAATCTTCTTTATCATGCTAGGATTAACAGGAAAAAGCAAAAAATTTCAGAATTGCACCTTGCAATGTGGAGATATTACTGTTTGTGCATTTACAATATTCATTGATTTTTGCCATTGAAAAACATGTTTTTCATATACCAGAAATGTTTTAAGCTACTGACTGAATGAAAGGAGCTGGCATCTCACTCTCTTTGAATCTTCTTTATCATGCTAGGATTAACAGGAAAAAAGCAAAAAATTTCAGAATTGCACCTTGCAATGTGGAGATATTACTGTTTGTGCATTTACAATATTCATTGATTTTTGCCATTGAAAAACGTCCAGAAATGTTTGAAGCTACTGACTGAATGAAAGGAGCTGGCATCTCACTCTCTTTGAATCTTCTTTATCATGCTAGGATTAGCAGGAAAAAGCAAAAAATTTCAGAATTGCACCTTGCAATGTGGAGATATTACTGTTTGTGCATTTATAATATTCATTGATTTTTGCCATTGAAAAACATGTTTTTCATATACCAGAAATGTTTGAAGCTACTGACTGAATGAAAGGAGCTGGCATCTCACTCTCTTTGAATCTTCTTTATCATGCTAGGATTAGCAGGAAAAAGCAAAAAATTTCAGAATTGCACCTTGCAATGTGGAGATATTACTGTTTGTGCATTTACAATATTCATTGATTTTTGCCATTGAAAAACATCGTTATTCATATACCAGAAATGTTTGAAGCTACTGACTGAAAGGAGCTGGCATCTCACTCTCTTTGAATCTTCTTTATCATGCTAGGATTAACAGGAAAAAGCAAAAAATTTCAGAATTGCACCTTGCAATGTGGAGATATTACTGTTTGTGCATTTACAATATTCATTGATTTTTGCCATTGAAAAACATGTTTTTCATATACCAGAAATGTTTGAAGCTACTGACTGAATGAAAGGAGCTGGCATCTCACTCTTTTTGAATCTTCTTTATCATGCTAGGATTAGCAGGAAAAAGCAAAAAATTTCAGAATTGCACCTTGCAATGTGGAGATATTACTGTTTGTGCATTTACAATATTCATTGATTTTTGCCATTGAAAAACATGTTTTTCATATACCAGAAATGTTTGAAGCTACTGACTGAATGAAAGGAGCTGGCATCTCACTCTCTTTGAATCTTCTTTATCATGCTAGGATTAACAGGAAAAAGCAAAAAATTTCAGAATTGCACCTTGCAATGTGGAGATATTACTGTTTGTGCATTTACAATATTCATTGATTTTTGCCATTGAAAAACGTCCAGAAATGTTTGAAGCTACTGACTGAATGAAAGGAGCTGGCATCTCACTCTCTTTGAATCTTCTTTATCATGCTAGGATTAGCAGGAAAAAGCAAAAAATTTCAGAATTGCACCTTGCAATGTGGAGATATTACTGTTTGTGCATTTACAATATTCATTGATTTTTGCCATTGAAAAACATGTTTTTCATATACCAGAAATGTTTGAAGCTACTGACTGAATGAAAGGAGCTGGCATCTCACTCTCTTTGAATCTTCTTTATCATGCTAGGATTAGCAGGAAAAAGCAAAAAATTTCAGAATTGCACCTTGCAATGTGGAGATATTACTGTTTGTGCATGTACAATATTCATTGATTTTTGCCATTGAAAAACGTCCAGAAATGTTTGAAGCTACTGACTGAATGAAAGGAGGTGGCATCTCACTCTCTTTGAATCTTCTTTATCATGCTAGGATTAGCAGGAAAAAGCAAAAAATTTCAGAATTGCACCTTGCAATGTGGAGATATTACTGTTTGTGCATTTACAATATTCATTGATTTTTGCCATTGAAAACATGTTTTTCATATACCAGAAATGTTTGAAGCTACTGACTGAATGAAAGGAGCTGGCATCTCACTCTCTTTGAATCTTCTTTATCATGCTAGGATTAACAGGAAAAAGCAAAAAATTTCAGAATTGCACCTTGCAATGTGGAGATATTACTGTTTGTGCATTTACAATATTCATTGATTTTTGCCATTGAAAAACGTCCAGAAATGTTTGAAGCTACTGACTGAATGAAAGGAGCTGGCATCTCACTCTCTTTGAATCTTCTTTATCATGCTAGGATTAGCAGGAAAAAGCAAAAAATTTCAGAATTGCACCTTGCAATGTGGAGATATTACTGTTTGTGCATTTACAATATTCATTGATTTTTGCCATTGAAAAACATGTTTTTCATATACCAGAAATGTTTGAAGCTACTGACTGAATGAAAGGAGCTGGCATCTCACTCTCTTTGAATCTTCTTTATCATGCTAGGATTAGCAGGAAAAAGTAAAAAATTTCAGAATTGCACCTTGCAATGTGGAGATATTACTGTTTGTGCATTTACAATATTCATTGATTTTTGCCATTGAAAAACATGTTTTTCATATACCAGAAATGTTTGAAGCTACTGACTGAATGAAAGGAGCTGGCATCTCACTCTCTTTGAATCTTCTTTATCATGCTAGGATTAACAGGAAAAAGCAAAAAATTTCAGAATTGCACCTTGCAATGTGGAGATATTACTGTTTGTGCATTTACAATATTCATTGATTTTTGCCATTGAAAAACGTCCAGAAATGTTTGAAGCTACTGACTGAATGAAAGGAGCTGGCATCTCACTCTCTTTGAATCTTCTTTATCATGCTAGGATTAGCAGGAAAAAGCAAAAAATTTCAGAATTGCACCTTGCAATGTGGAGATATTACTGTTTGTGCATTTACAATATTCATTGATTTTTGCCATTGAAAAACGTTTTTCATATACCAGAAATGTTTGAAGCTACTGACTGAATGAAAGGAGCTTGCATCTCACTCTGTTTGAATCTTCTTTATCATGCTAGGATTAGCAGGAAAAAGCAAAAAATTTCAGAATTGCACCTTGCAATGCGGAGATATTACTGTTTGTGCATTTACAATATTCATTGATTTTTGCCATTGAAAAAAATGTTTTTCATATACCAGAAATGTTTGAAGCTACTGACTGAATGAAAGGAGCTGGCATCTCACTCTCTTTGAATCTTCTTTATCATGCTAGGATTAACAGGAAAAAGCAAAAAATTTCAGAATTGCACCTTGCAATGTGGAGATATTACTGTTTGTGCATTTACAATATTCATTGATTTTTGCCATTGAAAAACGTCCAGAAATGTTTGAAGCTACTGACTGAATGAAAGGAGCTGGCATCTCACTCTCTTTGAATCTTCTTTATCATGCTAGGATTAGCAGGAAAAAGCAAAAAATTTCAGAATTGCACCTTGCAATGTGGAGATATTACTGTTTGTGCATTTACAATATTCATTGATTTTTGCCATTGAAAAACATGTTTTTCATATACCAGAAATGTTTGAAGCTACTGACTGAATGAAAGGAGCTGGCATCTCACTCTCTTTGAATCTTCTTTATCATGCTAGGATTAGCAGGAAAAAGCAAAAAATTTCAGAATTGCACCTTGCAATGTGGAGATATTACTGTTTGTGCATTTACAATATTCATTGATTTTTGCCATTGAAAAACATGTTTTTCATATACCAGAAATGTTTGAAGCTACTGACTGAATGAAAGGAGCTGGCATCTCACTCTCTTTGAATCTTCTTTATCATGCTAGGATTAACAGGAAAAAGCAAAAAATTTCAGAATTGCACCTTGCAATGTGGAGATATTACTGTTTGTGCATTTACAATATTCATTGATTTTTGCCATTGAAAAACATCCAGAAATGTTTGAAGCTACTGACTGAATGAAAGGAGCTGGCATCTCACTCTCTTTGAATCTTCTTTATCATGCTAGGATTAGCAGGAAAAAGCAAAAAATTTCAGAATTGCACCTTGCAATGTGGAGATATTACTGTTTGTGCATTTACAATATTCATTGATTTTTGCCATTGAAAAACATGTTTTTCATATACCAGAAATGTTTGAAGCTACTGACTGAATGAAAGGAGCTGGCATCTCACTCTCTTTGAATCTTCTTTATCATGCTAGGATTAGCAGGAAAAAGCAAAAAATTTCAGAATTGCACCTTGCAATGTGGAGATATTACTGTTTGTGCATTTACAATATTCATTGATTTTTGCCATTGAAAAACATGTTTTTCATATACCAGAAATGTTTGAAGCTACTGACTGAATGAAAGGAGCTGGCATCTCACTCTCTTTGAATCTTCTTTATCATGCTAGGATTAACAGGAAAAAGCAAAAAATTTCAGAATTGCACCTTGCAATGTGGAGATATTACTGTTTGTGCATTTACAATATTCATTGATTTTTGCCATTGAAAAACGTTCCAGAAATGTTTGAAGCTACTGACTGAATGAAAGGAGCTGGCATCTCACTCTCTTTGAATCTTCTTTATCATGCTAGGATTAGCAGGAAAAAGCAAAAATTTCAGAATTGCACCTTGCAATGTGGAGATATTACTGTTTGTGCATTTACAATATTCATTGATTTTTGCCATTGAAAAACGTTTTCATATACCAGAAATGTTTGAAGCTACTGACTGAATGAAAGGAGCTGGCATCTCACTCTCTTTGAATCTTCTTTATCATGCTAGGATTAACAGGAAAAAGCAAAAAATTTCAGAATTGCACCTTGCAATGTGGAGATATTACTGTTTGTGCATTTACAATATTCATTGATTTTTGCCATTGAAAAACGTCCAGAAATGTTTGAAGCTACTGACTGAATGAAAGGAGCTGGCATCTCACTCTCTTTGAATCTTCTTTATCATGCTAGGATTAGCAGGAAAAAGCAAAAAATTTCAGAATTGCACCTTGCAATGTGGAGATATTACTGTTTGTGCATTTACAATATTCATTGATTTTTTGCCATTGAAAAACATGTTTTTCATATACCAGAAATGTTTGAAGCTACTGACTGAATGAAAGGAGCTGGCATCTCACTCTCTTTGAATCTTCTTTATCATGCTAGGATTAGCAGGAAAAAGCAAAAAATTTCAGAATTGCACCTTGCAATGTGGAGATATTACTGTTTTTGCATTTACAATATTCATTGATTTTTGCCATTGAAAAACATGTTTTTCATATACCAGAAATGTTTGAAGCTACTGACTGAATGAAAGGAGCTGGCATCTCACTCTCTTTGAATCTTCTTTATCATGCTAGGATTAACAGGAAAAAGCAAAAAATTTCAGAATTGCACCTTGCAATGTGGAGATATTACTGTTTGTGCATTTACAATATTCATTGATTTTTGCCATTGAAAAACGTCCAGAAATGTTTGAAGCTACTGACTGAATGAAAGAGCTGGCATCTCACTCTCTTTGAATCTTCTTTATCATGCTAGGATTAGCAGGAAAAAGCAAAAAATTTCAGAATTGCACCTTGCAATGTGGAGATATTACTGTTTGTGCATTTACAATATTCATTGATTTTTGCCATTGAAAAACATGTTTTTCATATACCAGAAATGTTTGAAGCTACTGACTGAATGAAAGGAGCTGGCATCTCACTCTCTTTGAATCTTCTTTATCATGCTAGGATTAGCAGGAAAAAGCAAAAAATTTCAGAATTGCACCTTGCAATGTGGAGATATTACTGTTTGTGCATTTACAATATTCATTGATTTTTGCCATTGAAAAACATGTTTTTCATATACCAGAAATGTTTGAAGCTACTGACTGAATGAAAGGAGCTGGCATCTCACTCTCTTTGAATCTTCTTTATCATGCTAGGATTAACAGGAAAAAGCAAAAAAATTTCAGAATTGCACCTTGCAATGTGGAGATATTACTGTTTGTGCATTTACAATATTCATTGATTTTTGCCATTGAAAAACAGTTTTTCATATACCAGAAATGTTTGAAGCTACTGACTGAATGAAAGGAGCTGGCATCTCACTCTCTTTGAATCTTCTTTATTATGCTAGGATTAGCAGGAAAAAGCAAAAATTTCAGAATTGCACCTTGCAATGTGGAGATATTACTGTTTGTGCATTTACAATATTCATTGATTTTTGCCATTGAAAAACATGTTTTTCATATACCAGAAATGTTTGAAGCTACTGACTGAATGAAAGGAGCTGGCATCTCACTCTCTTTGAATCTTCTTTATCATGCTAGGATTAACAGGAAAAAGCAAAAAATTTCAGAATTGCACCTTGCAACGTGGAGATATTACTGTTTGTGCATTTACAATATTCATTGATTTTTGCCATTGAAAAACGTCCAGAAATGTTTGAAGCTACTGACTGAATGAAAGGAGCTGGCATCTCACTCTCTTTGAATCTTCTTTATCATGCTAGGATTAGCAGGAAAAAGCAAAAAATTTCAGAATTGCACCTTGCAATGTGGAGATATTACTGTTTGTGCATTTACAATATTCATTGATTTTTGCCATTGAAAAACATGTTTTTCATATACCAGAAATGTTTGCAGCTACTGACTGAATGAAAGGAGCTGGCATCTCACTCTCTTTGAATCTTCTTTATCATGCTAGGATTAACAGGAAAAAGCAAAAAATTTCAGAATTGCACCTTGCAATGTGGAGATATTACTGTTTGTGCATTTACAATATTCATTGATTTTTGCCATTGAAAAACATCCAGAAATGTTTGAAGCTACTGACTGAATGAAAGGAGCTGGAATCTCACTCTCTTTGAATCTTCTTTATCATGCTAGGATTAGCAGGAAAAAGCAAAAAATTTCAGAATTGCACCTTGCAATGTGGAGATATTACTGTTTGTGCATTTACAATATTCATTGATTTTTGCCATTGAAAAACGTTTTTCATATACCAGAAATGTTTGAAGCTACTGACTGAATGAAAGGAGCTGGCATCTCACTCTCTTTGAATCTTCTTTATCATGCTAGGATTAGCAGGAAAAAGCAAAAAATTTCAGAATTGCACCTTGCAATGTGGAGATATTACTGTTTGTGCATTTACAATATTCATTGATTTTTGCCATTGAAAAACATGTTTTTCATATACCAGAAATGTTTGAAGCTACTGACTGAATGAAAGGAGCTGGCATCTCACTCTCTTTGAATCTTCTTTATCATGCTAGGATTAACAGGAAAAAGCAAAAAATTTCAGAATTGCACCTTGCAATGTGGAGATATTACTGTTTGTGCATTTACAATATTCATTGATTTTTCCATTGAAAAACGTCCAGAAATGTTTGAAGCTACTGACTGAATGAAAGGAGCTGGCATCTCACTCTCTTTGAATCTTCTTTATCATGCTAGGATTAGCAGGAAAAAGCAAAAAATTTCAGAATTGCACCTTGCAATGTGGAGATATTACTGTTTGTGCATTTACAATATTCATTGATTTTTGCCATTGAAAAACATGTTTTTCATATACCAGAAATGTTTGAAGCTACTGACTGAATGAAAGGAGCTGGCATCTCACTCTCTTTGAATCTTCTTTATCATTCTAGGATTAACAGGAAAAAGCAAAAAATTTCAGAATTGAACTGGCAATGTGGAGATATTACTGTTTGTGCATTTACAATATTCATTGATTTTTGCCATTGAAAAACGTCCAGAAATGTTTGAAGCTACTGACTGAATGAAAGGAGCTGGCATCTCACTCTCTTTGAATCTTCTTTATCATGCTAGGATTAGCAGGAAAAAGCAAAAAATTTCAGAATTGCACCTTGCAATGTGGAGATATTACTGTTTGTGCATTTACAATATTCATTGATTTTTGCCATTGAAAAACGTTTTTCATATACCAGAAATGTTTGAAGCTACTGACTGAATGAAAGGAGCTGGCATCTCACTCTCTTTGAATCTTCTTTATCATGCTAGGATTAGCAGGAAAAAGCAAAAAATTTCAGAATTGCACCTTGCAATGTGGAGATATTACTGTTTGTGCATTTACAATATTCATTGATTTTTGCCATTGAAAACATGTTTTTCATATACCAGAAATGTTTGAAGCTACTGACTGAATGAAAGGAGCTGGCATCTCACTCTCTTTGAATCTTCTTTATCATGCTAGGATTAACAGGAAAAAGCAAAAAATTTCAGAAATTGCACCTTGCAATGTGGAGATATTACTGTTTGTGCATTTACAATATTCATTGATTTTTGCCATTGAAAAACGTCCAGAAATGTTTGAAGCTACTGACTGAATGAAAGGAGCTGGCATCTCACTCTCTTTGAATCTTCTTTATCATGCTAGGATTAGCAGGAAAAAGCAAAAATTTCAGAATTGCACCTTGCAATGTGGAGATATTACTGTTTGTGCATTTACAATATTCATTGATTTTTGCCATTGAAAAACATGTTTTTCATATACCAGAAATGTTTGAAGCTACTGACTGAATGAAAGGAGCTGGCATCTCACTCTCTTTGAATCTTCTTTATCATGCTAGGATTAACAGGAAAAAGCAAAAATTTCAGGAATTGCACCTTGCAATGTGGAGATATTACTGTTTGTGCATTTACAATATTCATTGATTTTTGCCATTGAAAAACGTCCAGAAATGTTTGAAGCTACTGACTGAATGAAAGGAGCTGGCATCTCACTCTCTTTGAATCTTCTTTATCATGCTAGGATTAGCAGGAAAAAAGCAAAAAATTTCAGAATTGCACCTTGCAATGTGGAGATATTACTGTTTGTGCATTTACAATATTCATTGATTTTTGCCATTGAAAAACATGTTTTTCATATACCAGAAATGTTTGAAGCTACTGACTGAATGAAAGGAGCTGGCATCTCACTCTCTTTGAATCTTCTTTATCATTCTAGAATTAACAGGAAAAAGCAAAAAATTTCAGAATTGAACCTTGCAATGTGGAGATATTACTGTTTGTGCATTTACAATATTCTTTGATTTTTGCCATTGAAAAACGTCCAGAAATGTTTGAAGCTACTGACTGAATGAAAGGAGCTGGCATCTCACTCTCTTTGAATCTTCTTTATCATGCTAGGATTAGCAGGAAAAAGCAAAAAATTTCAGAATTGCACCTTGCAATGTGGAGATATTACTGTTTGTGCATTTACAATATTCATTGATTTTTGCCATTGAAAAACGTTTTTCATATACCAGAAATGTTTGAAGCTACTGACTGAATGAAAGGAGCTGGCATCTCACTCTCTTTGAATCTTCTTTATCATGCTAGGATTAGCAGGAAAAAGCAAAAAATTTCAGAATTGCACCTTGCAATGTGGAGATATTACTGTTTGTGCATTTACAATATTCATTGATTTTTGCCATTGAAAACATGTTTTTCATATACCAGAAATGTTTGAAGCTACTGACTGAATGAAAGGAGCTGGCATCTCACTCTCTTTGAATCTTCTTTATCATGCTAGGATTAACAGGAAAAAGCAAAAAATTTCAGAATTGCACCTTGCAATGTGGAGATATTACTGTTTGTGCATTTACAATATTCATTGATTTTTGCCATTGAAAAACGTCCAGAAATGTTTGAAGCTACTGACTGAATGAAAGGAGCTGGCATCTCACTCTCTTTGAATCTTCTTTATCATGCTAGGATTAGCAGGAAAAAGCAAAAAATTTCAGAATTGCACCTTGCAATGTGGAGATATTACTGTTTGTGCATTTACAATATTCATTGATTTTTGCCATTGAAAAACGTTTTTCATATACCAGAAATGTTTGAAGCTACTGACTGAATGAAAGGAGCTGGCATCTCACTCTCTTTGAATCTTTATCATGCTAGGATTAGCAGGAAAAAGCAAAAAATTTCAGAATTGCACCTTGCAATGTGGAGATATTACTGTTTGTGCATTTACAATATTCATTGATTTTTGCCATTGAAAAACATGTTTTTCATATACCAGAAATGTTTGAAGCTACTGACTGAATGAAAGGAGCTGGCATCTCACTCTCTTTGAATCTTCTTTATCATGCTAGGATTAACAGGAAAAAGCAAAAAATTTCAGAATTGCACCTTGCAATGTGGAGATATTACTGTTTGTGCATTTACAATATTCATTGATTTTTGCCATTGAAAAACGTCCAGAAATGTTTGAAGCTACTGACTGAATGAAAGGAGCTGGCATCTCACTCTCTTTGAATCTTCTTTATCATGCTAGGATTAGCAGGAAAAAGCAAAAAATTTCAGAATTGCACCTTGCAATGTGGAGATATTACTGTTTGTGCATTTACAATATTCATTGATTTTTGCCATTGAAAAACATGTTTTTCATATACCAGAAATGTTTGAAGCTACTGACTGAATGAAAGGAGCTGGCATCTCACTCTCTTTGAATCTTCTTTATCATGCTAGGATTAGCAGGAAAAAGCAAAAAATTTCAGAATTGCACCTTGCAATGTGGAGATATTACTGTTTGTGCATTTACAATATTCATTGATTTTTGCCATTGAAAAACATGTTTTTCATATACCAGAAATGTTTGAAGCTACTGACTGAATGAAAGGAGCTGGCATCTCACTCTCTTTGAATCTTCTTTATCATGCTAGGATTAACAGGAAAAAGCAAAAAATTTCAGAATTGCACCTTGCAATGTGGAGATATTACTGTTTGTGCATTTACAATATTCATTGATTTTTGCCATTGAAAAACGTCCAGAAATGTTTGAAGCTACTGACTGAATGAAAGGAGCTGGCATCTCACTCTCTTTGAATCTTCTTTATCATGCTAGGATTAGCAGGAAAAAGCAAAAAAATTTCAGAATTGCACCTTGCAATGTGGAGATATTACTGTTTGTGCATTTACAATATTCATTGATTTTTGCCATTGAAAAACGTCCAGAAATGTTTGAAGCTACTGACTGAATGAAAGGAGCTGGCATCTCACTCTCTTTGAATCTTCTTTATCATGCTAGGATTAGCAGGAAAAAGCAAAAAATTTCAGAATTGCACCTTGCAATGTGGAGATATTACTGTTTGTGCATTTACAATATTCATTGATTTTTGCCATTGAAAAACATGTTTTTCATATACCAGAAATGTTTGAAGCTACTGACTGAATGAAAGGAGCTGGCATCTCACTCTCTTTGAATCTTCTTTATCATGCTAGGATTAGCAGGAAAAAGCAAAAAATTTCAGAATTGCACCTTGCAATGTGAAGATATTACTGTTTGTGCATTTACAATATTCATTGATTTTTGCCATTGAAAAACATGTTTTTCATATACCAGAAATGTTTGAAGCTACTGACTGAATGAAAGGAGCTGGCATCTCACTCTCTTTGAATCTTCTTTATCATGCTAGGATTAACAGGAAAAAGCAAAAAATTTCAGAATTGCACCTTGCAATGTGGAGATATTACTGTTTGTGCATTTACAATATTCATTGATTTTTGCCATTGAAAAACATCCAGAAATGTTTGAAGCTACTGACTGAATGAAAGGAGCTGGCATCTCACTCTCTTTGAATCTTCTTTATCATGCTAGGATTAGCAGGAAAAAGCAAAAAATTTCAGAATTGCACCTTGCAATGTGGAGATATTACTGTTTGTGCATTTACAATATTCATTGATTTTTGCCATTGAAAAACATGTTTTTCATATACCAGAAATGTTTGAAGCTACTGACTGAATGAAAGGAGCTGGCATCTCACTCTCTTTGAATCTTCTTTATCATTCTAGAATTAACAGGAAAAAGCAAAAAATTTCAGAATTGAACCTTGCAATGTGGAGATATTACTGTTTGTGCATTTACAATATTCTTTGATTTTTGCCATTGAAAAACGTCCAGAAATGTTTGAAGCTACTGACTGAATGAAAGGAGCTGGCATCTCACTCTCTTTGAATCTTCTTTATCATGCTAGGATTAGCAGGAAAAAGCAAAAAATTTCAGAATTGCACCTTGCAATGTGGAGATATTACTGTTTGTGCATTTACAATATTCATTGATTTTTGCCATTGAAAAACGTTTTTCATATACCAGAAATGTTTGAAGCTACTGACTGAATGAAAGGAGCTGGCATCTCACTCTCTTTGAATCTTCTTTATCATGCTAGGATTAGCAGGAAAAAGCAAAAAATTTCAGAATTGCACCTTGCAATGTGGAGATATTACTGTTTGTGCATTTACAATATTCATTGATTTTTGCCATTGAAAACATGTTTTTCATATACCAGAAATGTTTGAAGCTACTGACTGAATGAAAGGAGCTGGCATCTCACTCTCTTTGAATCTTCTTTATCATGCTAGGATTAACAGGAAAAAGCAAAAAATTTCAGAATTGCACCTTGCAATGTGGAGATATTACTGTTTGTGCATTTACAATATTCATTGATTTTTGCCATTGAAAAACGTCCAGAAATGTTTGAAGCTACTGACTGAATGAAAGGAGCTGGCATCTCACTCTCTTTGAATCTTCTTTATCATGCTAGGATTAGCAGGAAAAAGCAAAAAATTTCAGAATTGCACCTTGCAATGTGGAGATATTACTGTTTGTGCATTTACAATATTCATTGATTTTTGCCATTGAAAAACGTTTTTCATATACCAGAAATGTTTGAAGCTACTGACTGAATGAAAGGAGCTGGCATCTCACTCTCTTTGAATCTTTATCATGCTAGGATTAGCAGGAAAAAGCAAAAAATTTCAGAATTGCACCTTGCAATGTGGAGATATTACTGTTTGTGCATTTACAATATTCATTGATTTTTGCCATTGAAAAACATGTTTTTCATATACCAGAAATGTTTGAAGCTACTGACTGAATGAAAGGAGCTGGCATCTCACTCTCTTTGAATCTTCTTTATCATGCTAGGATTAACAGGAAAAAGCAAAAAATTTCAGAATTGCACCTTGCAATGTGGAGATATTACTGTTTGTGCATTTACAATATTCATTGATTTTTGCCATTGAAAAACGTCCAGAAATGTTTGAAGCTACTGACTGAATGAAAGGAGCTGGCATCTCACTCTCTTTGAATCTTCTTTATCATGCTAGGATTAGCAGGAAAAAGCAAAAAATTTCAGAATTGCACCTTGCAATGTGGAGATATTACTGTTTGTGCATTTACAATATTCATTGATTTTTGCCATTGAAAAACATGTTTTTCATATACCAGAAATGTTTGAAGCTACTGACTGAATGAAAGGAGCTGGCATCTCACTCTCTTTGAATCTTCTTTATCATGCTAGGATTAGCAGGAAAAAGCAAAAAATTTCAGAATTGCACCTTGCAATGTGGAGATATTACTGTTTGTGCATTTACAATATTCATTGATTTTTGCCATTGAAAAACATGTTTTTCATATACCAGAAATGTTTGAAGCTACTGACTGAATGAAAGGAGCTGGCATCTCACTCTCTTTGAATCTTCTTTATCATGCTAGGATTAACAGGAAAAAGCAAAAAATTTCAGAATTGCACCTTGCAATGTGGAGATATTACTGTTTGTGCATTTACAATATTCATTGATTTTTGCCATTGAAAAACGTCCAGAAATGTTTGAAGCTACTGACTGAATGAAAGGAGCTGGCATCTCACTCTCTTTGAATCTTCTTTATCATGCTAGGATTAGCAGGAAAAAGCAAAAAAATTTCAGAATTGCACCTTGCAATGTGGAGATATTACTGTTTGTGCATTTACAATATTCATTGATTTTTGCCATTGAAAAACGTCCAGAAATGTTTGAAGCTACTGACTGAATGAAAGGAGCTGGCATCTCACTCTCTTTGAATCTTCTTTATCATGCTAGGATTAGCAGGAAAAAGCAAAAAATTTCAGAATTGCACCTTGCAATGTGGAGATATTACTGTTTGTGCATTTACAATATTCATTGATTTTTGCCATTGAAAAACATGTTTTTCATATACCAGAAATGTTTGAAGCTACTGACTGAATGAAAGGAGCTGGCATCTCACTCTCTTTGAATCTTCTTTATCATGCTAGGATTAGCAGGAAAAAGCAAAAAATTTCAGAATTGCACCTTGCAATGTGAAGATATTACTGTTTGTGCATTTACAATATTCATTGATTTTTGCCATTGAAAAACATGTTTTTCATATACCAGAAATGTTTGAAGCTACTGACTGAATGAAAGGAGCTGGCATCTCACTCTCTTTGAATCTTCTTTATCATGCTAGGATTAACAGGAAAAAGCAAAAAATTTCAGAATTGCACCTTGCAATGTGGAGATATTACTGTTTGTGCATTTACAATATTCATTGATTTTTGCCATTGAAAAACATCCAGAAATGTTTGAAGCTACTGACTGAATGAAAGGAGCTGGCATCTCACTCTCTTTGAATCTTCTTTATCATGCTAGGCTTAGCAGGAAAAAGCAAAAAATTTCAGAATTGCACCTTGCAATGTGGAGATATTACTGTTTGTGCATTTACAATATTCATTGATTTTTGCCATTGAAAAACATGTTTTTCATATACCAGAAATGTTTGAAGCTACTGACTGAATGAAAGGAGCTGGCATCTCACTCTCTTTGAATCTTCTTTATCATGCTAGGATTAGCAGGAAAAAGCAAAAAATTTCAGAATTGCACCTTGCAATGTGGAGATATTACTGTTTGTGCATTTACAATATTCATTGATTTTTGCCATTGAAAAACATGTTTTTCATATACCAGAAATGTTTGAAGCTACTGACTGAATGAAAGGAGCTGGCATCTCACTCTCTTTGAATCTTCTTTATCATGCTAGGATTAACAGGAAAAAGCAAAAAATTTCAGAATTGCACCTTGCAATGTGGAGATATTACTGTTTGTGCATTTACAATATTCATTGATTTTTGCCATTGAAAAACGTCCAGAAATGTTTGAAGCTACTGACTGAATGAAAGGAGCTGGCATCTCACTCTCTTTGAATATTCTTTATCATGCTAGGATTAGCAGGAAAAAGCAAAAAATTTCAGAATTGCACCTTGCAATGTGGAGATATTACTGTTTGTGCATTTACAATATTCATTGATTTTTGCCATTGAAAAACATGTTTTTCATATACCAGAAATGTTTGAAGCTACTGACTGAATGAAAGGAGCTGGCATCTCACTCTCTTTGAATCTTCTTTATCATGCTAGGATTAACAGGAAAAAGCAAAAAATTTCAGAATTGCACCTTGCAATGTGGAAATATTACTGTTTGTGCATTTACAATATTCATTGATTTTTGCCATTGAAAAACGTCCAGAAATGTTTGAAGCTACTGACTGAATGAAAGGAGCTGGCATCTCACTCTCTTTGAATCTTCTTTATCATGCTAGGATTAGCAGGAAAAAGCAAAAAATTTCAGAATTGCACCTTGCAATGTGGAGATATTACTGTTTGTGCATTTACAATATTCATTGATTTTTGCCATTGAAAAACATGTTTTTCATATACCAGAAATGTTTGAAGCTACTGACTGAATGAAAGGAGCTGGCATCTCACTCTCTTTGAATCTTCTTTATCATGCTAGGATTAGCAGGAAAAAGCAAAAAATTTCAGAATTGCACCTTGCAATGTGGAGATATTACTGTTTGTGCATTTACAATATTCATTGATTTTTGCCATTGAAAAACATGTTTTTCATATACCAGAAATGTTTGCAGCTACTGACTGAATGAAAGGAGCTGGCATCTCACTCTCTTTGAATCTTCTTTATCATGCTAGGATTAACAGGAAAAAGCAAAAAATTTCAGAATTGCACCTTGCAATGTGGAGATATTACTGTTTGTGCATTTACAATATTCATTGATTTTTGCCATTGAAAAACGTCCAGAAATGTTTGAAGCTACTGACTGAATGAAAGGAGCTGGCATCTCACTCTCTTTGAATCTTCTTTATCATGCTAGGATTAGCAGGAAAAAGCAAAAAATTTCAGAATTGCACCTTGCAATGTGGAGATATTACTGTTTGTGCATTTACAATATTCATTGATTTTTGCCATTGAAAAACGTTTTTCATATACCAGAAATGTTTGAAGCTACTGACTGAATGAAAGGAGCTGGCATCTCACTCTCTTTGAATCTTCTTTATCATGCTAGGATTAGCAGGAAAAAGCAAAAAATTTCAGAATTGCACCTTGCAATGTGGAGATATTACTGTTTGTGCATTTACAATATTCATTGATTTTTGCCATTGAAAAACATGTTTTTCATATACCAGAAATGTTTGAAGCTACTGACTGAATGAAAGGAGCTGGCATCTCACTCTCTTTGAATCTTCTTTATCATGCTAGGATTAACAGGAAAAAGCAAAAAATTTCAGAATTGCACCTTGCAATGTGGAGATATTACTGTTTGTGCATTTACAATATTCATTGATTTTTGCCATTGAAAAACGTCCAGAAATGTTTGAAGCTACTGACTGAATGAAAGGAGCTGGCATCTCACTCTCTTTGAATCTTCTTTATCATGCTAGGATTAGCAGGAAAAAGCAAAAAATTTCAGAATTGCACCTTGCAATGTGGAGATATTACTGTTTGTGCATTTACAATATTCATTGATTTTTGCCATTGAAAAACATGTTTTTCATATACCAGAAATGTTTGAAGCTACTGACTGAATGAAAGGAGCTGGCATCTCACTCTCTTTGAATCTTCTTTATCATTCTAGGATTAACAGGAAAAAGCAAAAAATTTCAGAATTGAACCTTGCAATGTGGAGATATTACTGTTTGTGCATTTACAATATTCATTGATTTTTGCCATTGAAAAACGTCCAGAAATGTTTGAAGCTACTGACTGAATGAAAGGAGCTGGCATCTCACTCTCTTTGAATCTTCTTTATCATGCTAGGATTAGCAGGAAAAAGCAAAAAATTTCAGAATTGCACCTCGCAATGTGGAGATATTACTGTTTGTGCATTTACAATATTCATTGATTTTTGCCATTGAAAAACGTTTTTCATATACCAGAAATGTTTGAAGCTACTGACTGAATGAAAGGAGCTGGCATCTCACTCTCTTTGAATCTTCTTTATCATGCTAGGATTAGCAGGAAAAAGCAAAAAATTTCAGAATTGCACCTTGCAATGTGGAGATATTACTGTTTGTGCATTTACAATATTCATTGATTTTTGCCATTGAAAACATGTTTTTCATATACCAGAAATGTTTGAAGCTACTGACTGAATGAAAGGAGCTGGCATCTCACTCTCTTTGAATCTTCTTTATCATGCTAGGATTAACAGGAAAAAGCAAAAAATTTCAGAATTGCACCTTGCAATGTGGAGATATTACTGTTTGTGCATTTACAATATTCATTGATTTTTGCCATTGAAAAACGTCCAGAAATGTTTGAAGCTACTGACTGAATGAAAGGAGCTGGCATCTCACTCTCTTTGAATCTTCTTTATCATGCTAGGATTAGCAGGAAAAAGCAAAAAATTTCAGAATTGCACCTTACAATGTGGAGATATTACTGTTTGTGCATTTACAATATTCATTGATTTTTGCCATTGAAAAACGTTTTTCATATACCAGAAATGTTTGATGCTACTGACTGAATGAAAGGAGCTGGCATCTCACTCTCTTTGAATCTTTATCATGCTAGGTTTAGCAGGAAAAAGCAAAAAATTTCAGAATTGCACCTTGCAATGTGGAGATATTACTGTTTGTGCATTTACAATATTCATTGATTTTTGCCATTG
This sequence comes from Phyllobates terribilis, assembly GCF_046119375.1. Classification (NCBI taxonomy): domain Eukaryota; kingdom Metazoa; phylum Chordata; class Amphibia; order Anura; family Dendrobatidae; genus Phyllobates; species Phyllobates terribilis. The sequence goes on along the minus strand of NW_027363780.1, from coordinate 415,809 downwards.
AAAAACATGTTTTTCATATACCAGAAATGTTTGAAGCTACTGACTGAATGAAAGGAGCTGGCATCTCACTCTCTTTGAATCTTCTTTATCATGCTAGGATTAACAGGAAAAAGCAAAAAATTTCAGAATTGCACCTTGCAATGTGGAGATATTACTGTTTGTGCATTTACAATATTCATTGATTTTTGCCATTGAAAAACGTCCAGAAATGTTTGAAGCTACTGACTGAATGAAAGGAGCTGGCATCTCACTCTCTTTGAATCTTCTTTATCATGCTAGGATTAGCAGGAAAAAGCAAAAAATTTCAGAATTGCACCTTGCAATGTGGAGATATTACTGTTTGTGCATTTACAATATTCATTGATTTTTGCCATTGAAAAACATGTTTTTCATATACCAGAAATGTTTGAAGCTACTGACTGAATGAAAGGAGCTGGCATCTCACTCTCTTTGAATCTTCTTTATCATGCTAGGATTAACAGGAAAAAGCAAAAAATTTCAGAATTGCACCTTGCAATGTGGAGATATTACTGTTTGTGCATTTACAATATTCATTGATTTTTGCCATTGAAAAACGTCCAGAAATGTTTGAAGCTACTGACTGAATGAAAGGAGCTGGCATCTCACTCTCTTTGAATCTTCTTTATCATGCTAGGATTAGCAGGAAAAAGCAAAAAATTTCAGAATTGCACCTTGCAATGTGGAGATATTACTGTTTGTGCATTTACAATATTCATTGATTTTTGCCATTGAAAAACATGTTTTTCATATACCAGAAATGTTTGAAGCTACTGACTGAATGAAAGGAGCTGGCATCTCACTCTCTTTGAATCTTCTTTATCATGCTAGGATTAGCAGGAAAAAGCAAAAAATTTCAGAATTGCACCTTGCAATGTGGAGATATTACTGTTTGTGCATTTACAATATTCATTGATTTTTGCCATTGAAAAACATGTTTTTCATATACCAGAAATGTTTGAAGCTACTGACTGAATGAAAGGAGCTGGCATCTCTCTCTTTGAATCTTCTTTATCATGCTAGGATTAACAGGAAAAAGCAAAAAATTTCAGAATTGCACCTTGCAATGTGGAGATATTACTGTTTGTGCATTTACAATATTCATTGATTTTTGCCATTGAAAAACGTCCAGAAATGTTTGAAGCTACTGACTGAATGAAAGGAGCTGGCATCTCACTCTCTTTGAATCTTCTTTATCATGCTAGGATTAGCAGGAAAAAGCAAAAAATTTCAGAATTGCACCTTGCAATGTGGAGATATTACTGTTTGTGCATTTACAATATTCATTGATTTTTGCCATTGAAAAACATGTTTTTCATATACCAGAAATGTTTGAAGCTACTGACTGAATGAAAGGAGCTGGCATCTCACTCTCTTTGAATCTTCTTTATCATGCTAGGATTAGCAGGAAAAAGCAAAAAATTTCAGAATTGCACCTTGCAATGTGGAGATATTACTGTTTGTGCATTTACAATATTCATTGATTTTTGCCATTGAAAAACATGTTTTTCATATACCAGAAATGTTTGAAGCTACTGACTGAATGAAGAGCTGGCATCTCACTCTCTTTGAATCTTCTTTATCATGCTAGGATTAACAGGAAAAAGCAAAAAATTTCAGAATTGCACCTTGCAATGTGGAGATATTACTGTTTGTGCATTTACAATATTCATTGATTTTTGCCATTGAAAAACGTCCAGAAATGTTTGAAGCTACTGACTGAATGAAAGGAGCTGGCATCTCACTCTCTTTGAATCTTCTTTATCATGCTAGGATTAGCAGGAAAAAGCAAAAAATTTCAGAATTGCACCTTGCAATGTGGAGATATTACTGTTTGTGCATTTACAATATTCATTGATTTTTGCCATTGAAAAACATGTTTTTCATATACCAGAAATGTTTTAAGCTACTGACTGAATGAAAGGAGCTGGCATCTCACTCTCTTTGCATTTCTGGTATATGAATAACGATGTTTTTCAATGGCAAAAATCAATGCATATTGTAAATGCACAAACAGTAATTTCTCCGCATTGCAAGGTGCAATTCTGAAATGTTTTGCTTTTTCCTGCTAATCATAGCATGATAAAGAAGATTCAAAGAGAGTGAGATGCCAGCTCCTTTCATTTAGTCAGTAGCTTCAATCATTTCTGGACGTTTTTCGATGGCAAAAATCAATGAATATTGTAAATGCACAAACAGTAATTTCTCCGCATTGCAAGATGCAATTCTGAAATTTTTTGCTTTTTCCTGCTCCTCTTAGCATGATAAAGAAGATTCAAAGAGAGTGAGATGCCAGCTCCTTTCATTCAGTCAGTAGCTTCAATCATTTCTGGACGTTTTTCAATGGCAAAAATCAATGAATATTGTAAATGCACAAACAGTAATTTCTCCGCATTGCAAGGTGCAATTCTGAAATTTTTTGCTTTTTCCTGCTCCTCTTCGCATGATAAAGAAGATTCAAAGAGAGTGAGATGCCAGCTCCTTTGATTCAGTTAGTAGCTTCAAACATTTCTGGTATATGAATAACATGATGTTTTTCAATGGCAAAAATCAATGAATATTGTAAATGCACAAACAGTAATTTCTCCGCATTGCAAGGTGTAATTCTGAAATTTTTTGCTTTTTCCTGCTCCTCTTAGCATGATAAAGAAGATTCAAAGAGAGTGAGATGCCAGCTCCTTTCATTCAGTCAGTAGCTTCAAACATTTCTGGTATATGAATAACATGATGTTTTTCAATGGCAAAAATCAATGAATATTGTAAATGCACAAAGAGTAATTTCTCCGCATTGCAAGGTGCAATTCTGAAATGTTTTGCTTTTTCCTGCTCCTCTTAGCATGATAAAGAAGATTCAAAGAGAGTGAGATGCCAGCTCCTTTCATTCAGTCAGTAGCTTCAATCATTTCTGGACGTTTTTCAATGGCAAAAATCAATGAATATTGTAAATGCACAAACAGTAATTTCTCCGCATTGCAAGGTGCAATTCTGAAATTTTTTGCTTTTTCCTGCTCCTCTTAGCATGATAAAGAAGATTCAAAGAGAGTGAGATGCCAGCTCCTTTCATTCAGTCAGTAGCTTCAAACATTTCTGGTATATGAATAACATGATGTTTTTCAATGGCAAAAATCAATGAATATTGTAAATGCACAAACAGTAATTTCTCCGCATTGCAAGGTGCAATTCTGAAATGTTTTGCTTTTTCCTGCTCCTCTTAGCATGATAAAGAAGATTCAAAGAGAGTGAGATGCCAGCTCCTTTCATTCAGTCAGTAGCTTCAATCATTTCTGGACGTTTTTCAATGGCAAAAATCAATGAATATTGTAAATGCACAAACAGTAATTTCTCCGCATTGCAAGGTGCAATTCTGAAATTTTTTGCTTTTTCCTGCTCCTCTTAGCATGATAAAGAAGATTCAAAGAGAGTGAGATGCCAGCTCCTTTCGTTCAGTCAGTAGCTTCAATCATTTCTGGACGTTTTTCAATGGCAAAAATCAATGAATATTGTAAATGCACAAACAATAATTTCTCCGCAATGCAAGATGCAATTCTGAAATTTTTTGCTTTTTCCTGCTCCTCTTAGCATGATAAAGAAGATTCAAAGAGAGTGAGATGCCAGCTCCTTTCATTCAGTCAGTAGCTTCAATCATTTCTGGACGTTTTTCAATGGCAAAAATCAATGAATATTGTAAATGCACAAACAGTAATTTCTCCGCATTGCAAGGTGCAATTCTGAAATTTTTTGCTTTTTCCTGCTCCTCTTAGCATGATAAAGAAGATTCAAAGAGAGTGAGATGCCAGCTCCTTTCATTCAGTCAGTAGCTTCAAACATTTCTGGTATATGAATAACATGATGTTTACAATGGCAAAAATCAATGAATATTGTAAATGCACAGACAGTAATTTCTCCGCATTGAAGGTGCAATTCTGAAATTTTTTGCTTTTTCCTGCTCCTCAGCATGATAAAGAAGATTCAAAGAGAGTGAGATGCCAGCTCCTTTCATTCAGTCAGTAGCTTCAAACATTTCTGGTATATGAATAACATGATGTTTTTCAATGGCAAAAATCAATGAATATTGTAAATGCACAAACAGTAATTTCTCCGCATTGCAAGGTGCAATTCTGAAATGTTTTGCTTTTTCCTGCTCCTCTTAGCATGATAAAGAAGATTCAAAGAGAGTGAGATGCCAGCTCCTTTCATTCAGTCAGTAGCTTCAATCATTTCTGGATGTTTTTCGATGGCAAAAATCAATGAATATTGTAAATGCACAAACAGTAATTTCTCCGCATTGCAAGATGCAATTCTGAAATTTTTTGCTTTTTCCTGCTCCTCTTAGCATGATAAAGAAGATTCAAAGAGAGTGAGATGCCAGCTCCTTTCATTCAGTCAGTAGCTTCAATCATTTCTGGACGTTTTTCAATGGCAAAAATCAATGAATATTGTAAATGCACAAACAGTAATTTCTCCGCATTGCAAGGTGCAATTCTGAAATTTTTTGCTTTTTCCTGCTCCTCTTAGCATGATAAAGAAGATTCAAAGAGAGTGAGATGCCAGCTCCTTTCATTCAATCAGTAGCTTCAAACATTTCTGGTATATGAATAACATGATGTTTTTCAATGGCAAAAATCAATGAATATTGTAAATGCACAAACAGTAATTTCTCCGCATTGCAAGGTGCAATTCTGAAATGTTTTGCTTTTTCCTGCTCCTCTTAGCATGATAAAGAAGATTCAAAGAGAGTGAGATGCCAGCTCCTTTCATTCAGTCAGTAGCTTCAATCATTTCTGGACGTTTTTCAATGGCAAAAATCAATGAATATTGTAAATGCAAAAACAGTAATTTCTCCGCATTGCAAGGTGCAATTCTGAAATTTTTTGCTTTTTCCTGCTCCTCTTAGCATGATAAAGAAGATTCAAAGAGAGTGAGATGCCAGCTCCTTTCATTCAGTCAGTAGCTTCAATCATTTCTGGACGTTTTTCAATGGCAAAAATCAATGAATATTGTAAATGCACAAACAATAATTTCTCCGCAATGCAAGATGCAATTCTGAAATTTTTTGCTTTTTCCTGCTCCTCTTAGCATGATAAAGAAGATTCAAAGAGAGTGAGATGCCAGCTCCTTTCATTCAGTCAGTAGCTTCAATCATTTCTGGACGTTTTTCAATGGCAAAAATCAATGAATATTGTAAATGCACAAACAGTAATTTCTCCGCATTGCAAGGTGCAATTCTGAAATTTTTTGCTTTTTCCTGCTCCTCTTAGCATGATAAAGAAGATTCAAAGAGAGTGAGATGCCAGCTCCTTTCATTCAGTCAGTAGCTTCAAACATTTCTGGTATATGAATAACATGATGTTTACAATGGCAAAAATCAATGAATATTGTAAATGCACAGACAGTAATTTCTCCGCATTGCAAGGTGCAATTCTGAAATTTTTTGCTTTTTCCTGCTCCTCAGCATGATAAAGAAGATTCAAAGAGAGTGAGATGCCAGCTCCTTTCATTCAGTCAGTAGCTTCAAACATTTCTGGTATATGAATAACATGATGTTTTTCAATGGCAAAAATCAATGAATATTGTAAATGCACAAACAGTAATTTCTCCGCATTGCAAGGTGCAATTCTGAAATGTTTTGCTTTTTCCTGCTCCTCTTAGCATGATAAAGAAGATTCAAAGAGAGTGAGATGCCAGCTCCTTTCATTCAGTCAGTAGCTTCAATCATTTCTGGATGTTTTTCGATGGCAAAAATCAATGAATATTGTAAATGCACAAACAGTAATTTCTCCGCATTGCAAGATGCAATTCTGAAATTTTTTGCTTTTTCCTGCTCCTCTTAGCATGATAAAGAAGATTCAAAGAGAGTGAGATGCCAGCTCCTTTCATTCAGTCAGTAGCTTCAATCATTTCTGGACGTTTTTCAATGGCAAAAATCAATGAATATTGTAAATGCACAAACAGTAATTTCTCCGCATTGCAAGGTGCAATTCTGAAATTTTTTGCTTTTTCCTGCTCCTCTTAGCATGATAAAGAAGATTCAAAGAGAGTGAGATGCCAGCTCCTTTCATTCAGTCAGTAGCTTCAAACATTTCTGGTATATGAATAACATGATGTTTTTCAATGGCAAAAATCAATGAATATTGTAAATGCACAAACAGTAATTTCTCCGCATTGCAAGGTGCAATTCTGAAATTTTTTGCTTTTTCCTGCTCCTCTTAGCATGATAAAGAAGATTCAAAGAGAGTGAGATGCCAGCTCCTTTCATTCAGTCAGTAGCTTCAAACATTTCTGGTATATGAATAACATGATGTTTTTCAATGGCAAAAATCAATGAATATTGTAAATGCACAAACAGTAATTTCTCCGCATTGCAAGGTGCAATTCTGAAATGTTTTGCTTTTTCCTGCTCCTCTTAGCATGATAAAGAAGATTCAAAGAGAGTGAGATGCCAGCTCCTTTCATTCAGTCAGTAGCTTCAAACATTTCTGGTATATGAATAACATGATGTTTTTCAATGGCAAAAATCAATGAATATTGTAAATGCACAAACAGTAATTTCTCCGCATTGCAAGGTGCAATTCTGAAATGTTTTGCTTTTTCCTGCTCCTCTTAGCATGATAAAGAAGATTCAAAGAGAGTGAGATGCCAGCTCCTTTCATTCAGTCAGTAGCTTCAATCATTTCTGGACGTTTTTCGATGGCAAAAATCAATGAATATTGTAAGTGCACAAACAGTAAATTCTCCGCATTGCAAGATGCAATTCTGAAATTTTTTGCTTTTTCCTGCTCCTCTTAGCATGATAAAGAAGATTCAAAGAGAGTGAGATGCCAGCTCCTTTCATTCAGTCAGTAGCTTCAAACATTTCTGGTATATGAATAACATGATGTTTTTCAATGGCAAAAATCAATGAATATTGTAAATGCACAAACAGTAATTTCTCCGCATTGCAAGGTGCAATTCTGAAATTTTTTGCTTTTTCCTGCTCCTCTTAGCATGATAAAGAAGATTCAAAGAGAGTGAGATGCCAGCTCCTTTCATTCAGTCAGTAGCTTCAAACATTTCTGGTATATGAATAACATGATGTTTTTCAATGGCAAAAATCAATGAATATTGTAAATGCACAAACAGTAATTTCTCCGCATTGCAAGGTACAATTCTGAAATGTTTTGCTTTTTCCTGCTCCTCTTAGCATGATAAAGAAGATTCAAAGAGAGTGAGATGCCAGCTCCTTTCATTCAGTCAGTAGCTTCAATCATTTCTGGACGTTTTTCAATGGCAAAAATCAATGAATATTGTAAATGCACAAACAGTAATTTCTCCGCATTGCAAGGTGCAATTCTGAAATTTTTTGCTTTTTCCTGCACCTCTTAGCATGATAAAGAAGATTCAAAGAGAGTGAGATGCCAGCTCCTTTCATTCAGTCAGTAGCTTCAAACATTTCTGGTATATGAATAACATGATGTTTTTCAATGGCAAAAATCAATGAATATTGTAAATGCACAAACAGTAATTTCTCCGCATTGCAAGGTGCAATTCTGAAATGTTTTGCTTTTTCCTGCTCCTCTTAGCATGATAAAGAAGATTCAAAGAGAGTGAGATGCCAGCTCCTTTCATTCAGTCAGTAGCTTCAATCATTTCTGGACGTTTTTCGATGGCAAAAATCAATGAATATTGTAAATGCACAAACAGTAATTTCTCCGCATTGCAAGATGCAATTCTGAAATTTTTTGCTTTTTCGTGCTCCTCTTAGCATGATAAAGAAGATTCAAAGAGAGTGAGATGCCAGCTCCTTTCATTCAGTCAGTAGCTTCAATCATTTCTGGACGTTTTTCAATGGCAAAAATCAATGAATATTGTAAATGCACAAACAGTAATTTCTCCGCATTGCAAGGTGCAATTCTGAAATTTTTTGCTTTTTCCTGCTCCTCTTAGCATGATAAAGAAGATTCAAAGAGAGTGAGATGCCAGCTCCTTTCATTCAGTCAGTAGCTTCAAACATTTCTGGTATATGAATAACATGATGTTTTTCAATGGCAAAAATCAATGAATATTGTAAATGCACAAACAGTAATTTCTCCGCATTGCAAGGTGCAATTCTGAAATTTTTTGCTTTTTCCTGCTCCTCTTAGCATGATAAAGAAGATTCAAAGAGAGTGAGATGCCAGCTCCTTTCATTCAGTCAGCAGCTTCAAACATTTCTGGTATATGAATAACATGATGTTTTTCAATGGCAAAAATCAATGAATATTGTAAATGCACAAACAGTAATTTCTCCGCATTGCAAGGTGCAATTCTGAAATGTTTTGCTTTTTCCTGCTCCTCTTAGCATGATAAAGAAGATTCAAAGAGAGTGAGATGCCAGCTCCTTTCATTCAGTCAGTAGCTTCAATCATTTCTGGACGTTTTTCAATGGCAAAAATCAATGAATATTGTAAATGCACAAACAGTAATTTCTCCGCATTGCAAGGTGCAATTCTGAAATTTTTTGCTTTTTCCTGCTCCTCTTAGCATGATAAAGAAGATTCAAAGAGAGTGAGATGCCAGCTCCTTTCATTCAGTCAGTAGCTTCAAACATTTCTGGTATATGAATAACATGATGTTTTTCAATGGCAAAAATCAATGAATATTGTAAATGCACAAACAGTAATTTCTCCGCATTGCAAGGTGCAATTCTGAAATTTTTTGCTTTTTCCTGCTCCTCTTAGCATGATAAAGAAGATTCAAAGAGAGTGAGATGCCAGCTCCTTTCATTCAGTCAGTAGCTTCAAACATTTCTGGTATATGAATAACATGATGTTTTTCAATGGCAAAAATCAATGAATATTGTAAATGCACAAACAGTAATTTCTCCGCATTGCAAGGTGAAATTCTGAAATGTTTTGCTTTTTCCTGCTCCTCTTAGCATGATAAAGAAGATTCAAAGAGAGTGAGATGCCAGCTCCTTTCATTCAGTCAGTAGCTTCAATCATTTCTGGACGTTTTTCGATGGCAAAAATCAATGAATATTGTAAATGCACAAACAGTAATTTCTCCGCATTGCAAGATGCAATTCTGAAATTTTTTGCTTTTTCCTGCTCCTCTTAGCATGATAAAGAAGATTCAAAGAGAGTGAGATGCCAGCTCCTTTCATTCAGTCAGTAGCTTCAATCATTTCTGGACGTTTTTCAATGGCAAAAATCAATGAATATTGTAAATGCACAAACAGTAATTTCTCCGCATTGCAAGGTGCAATTCTGAAATTTTTTGCTTTTTCCTGCTCCTCTTAGCATGATAAAGAAGATTCAAAGAGAGTGAGATGCCAGCTCCTTTCATTCAGTCAGTAGCTTCAAACATTTCTGGTATATGAATAACATGATGTTTTTCAATGGCAAAAATCAATGAATATTGTAAATGCACAAACAGTAATTTCTCCGCATTGCAAGGTGCAATTCTGAAATTTTTTGCTTTTTCCTGCTCCTCTTAGCATGATAAAGAAGATTCAAAGAGAGTGAGATGCCAGCTCCTTTCATTCAGTCAGTAGCTTCAAACATTTCTGGTATATGAATAAAATGATGTTTTTCAAAGGCAAAAATCAATGAATATTGTAAATGCACAAACAGTAATTTCTCCGCATTGCAAGGTGCAATTCTGAAATGTTTTGCTTTTTCCTGCTCCTCTTAGCATGATAAAGAAGATTCAAAGAGAGTGAGATGCCAGCTCCTTTCATTCAGTCAGTAGCTTCAATCATTTCTGGACGTTTTTCAATGGCAAAAATCAATGAATATTGTAAATGCACAAACAGTAATTTCTCCGCATTGCAAGGTGCAATTCTGAAATGTTTTGCTTTTTCCTGCTCCTCTTAGCATGATAAAGAAGATTCAAAGAGAGTGAGATGCCAGCTCCTTTCATTCAGTCAGTAGCTTCAAACATTTTTGGTATATGAATAACATGATGTTTTTCAATGGCAAAAATCAATGAATATTGTAAATGCACAAACAGTAATTTCTCCGCATTGCAAGGTGCAATTCTGAAATGTTTTGCTTTTTCCTGCTCCTCTTAGCATGATAAAGAAGATTCAAAGAGAGTGAGATGCCAGCTCCTTTCATTCAGTCAGTAGCTTCAAACATTTCTGGTATATGAATAACATGATGTTTTTCAATGGCAAAAATCAATGAATATTGTAAATGCACAAACAGTAATTTCTCCGCATTGCAAGGTGCAATTCTGAAATTTTTTGCTTTTTCCTGCTCCTCTTAGCATGATAAAGAAGATTCAAAGAGAGTGAGATGCCAGCTCCTTTCATTCAGTCAGTAGCTTCAAACATTTCTGGTATATGAATAACATGATGTTTTTCAATGGCAAAAATCAATGAATATTGTAAATGCACAAACAGTAATTTCTCCGCATTGCAAGGTGCAATTCTGAAATGTTTTGCTTTTTCCTGCTCCTCTTAGCATGATAAAGAAGATTCAAAGAGAGTGAGATGCCAGCTCCTTTCATTCAGTCAGTAGCTTCAATCATTTCTGGACGTTTTTCAATGGCAAAAATCAATGAATATTGTAAATGCACAAACAGTAATTTCTCCGCATTGCAAGGTGCAATTCTGAAATTTTTTGCTTTTTCCTGCTCCTCTTAGCATGATAAAGAAGATTCAAAGAGAGTGAGATGCCAGCTCCTTTCATTCAGTCAGTAGCTTCAAACATTTCTGGTATATGAATAACATGATGTTTTTCAATGGCAAAAAACAATGAATATTGTAAATGCACAAACAGTAATTTCTCCGCATTGCAAGGTGCAATTCTGAAATTTTTTGCTTTTTCCTGCTCCTCTTAGCATGATAAAGAAGATTCAAAGAGAGTGAGATGCCAGCTCCTTTCATTCAGTCAGTAGCTTCAAACATTTCTGGTATATGAATAACATGATGTTTTTCAATGGCAAAAATCAATGAATATTGTAAATGCACAAACAGTAATTTCTCCGCATTGCAAGGTGCAATTCTGAAATTTTTTGCTTTTTCCTGCTCCTCTTAGCATGATAAAGAAGATTCAAAGAGAGTGAGATGCCAGCTCCTTTCATTCAGTCAGTAGCTTCAAACATTTCTGGTATATGAATAACATGATGTTTTTCAATGGCAAAAATCAATGAATATTGTAAATGCACAAACAGTAATTTCTCCGCATTCCAAGGTGCAATTCTGAAATGTTTTGCTTTTTCCTGCTCCTCTTAGCATGATAAAGAAGATTCAAAGAGAGTGAGATGCCAGCTCCTTTCATTCAGTCAGTAGCTTCAATCATTTCTGGACATTTTTCGATGGCAAAAATCAATGAATATTGTAAATGCACAAACAGTAATTTCTCCGCATTGCAAGATGCAATTCTGAAATTTTTTGCTTTTTCCTGCTCCTCTTAGCATGATAAAGAAGATTCAAAGAGAGTGAGATGCCAGCTCCTTTCATTCAGTCAGTAGCTTCAATCATTTCTGGACGTTTTTCAATGGCAAAAATCAATGAATATTGTAAATGCACAAACAGTAATTTCTCCGCATTGCAAGGTGCAATTCTGAAATTTTTTGCTTTTTCCTGCTCCTCTTAGCATGATAAAGAAGATTCAAAGAGAGTGAGATGCCAGCTCCTTTCATTCAGTCAGTAGCTTCAAACATTTCTGGTATATGAATAACATGATGTTTTTCAATGGCAAAAATCAATGAATATTGTAAATGCACAAACAGTAATTTCTCCGCATTGCAAGGTGCAATTCTGAAATGTTTTGCTTTTTCCTGCTCCTCTTAACATGATAAAGAAGATTCAAAGAGAGTGAGAAGCCAGCTCCTTTCATTCAGTCATTAGCTTCAATCATTTCTGGACGTTTTTCAATGGCAAAAATCAATGAATATTGTAAATGCACAAACAGTAATTTCTCCGCATTGCAAGGTGCAATTCTGAAATTTTTTGCTTTTTCCTGCTCCTCTTAGCATGATAAAGAAGATTCAAAGAGAGTGAGATGCCAGCTCCTTTCATTCAGTCAGTAGCTTCAAACATTTCTGGTATATGAATAACATGATGTTTTTCAATGGCAAAAATCAATGAATATTGTAAATGCACAAACAGTAATTTCTCCGCATTGCAAGGTGCAATTCTGAAATGTTTTGCTTTTTCCTGCTCCTCTTAGCATGATAAAGAAGATTCAAAGAGAGTGAGATGCCAGCTCCTTTCATTCAGGCAGTAGCTTCAATCATTTCTGGACGTTTTTCAATGGCAAAAATCAATGAATATTGTAAATGCACAAACAGTAATTTCTCCGCATTGCAAGGTGCAATTCTGAAATTTTTTGCTTTTTCCTGCTCCTCTTAGCATGATAAAGAAGATTCAAAGAGAGTGAGATGCCAGCTCCTTTCATTCAGTCAGTAGCTTCAAACATTTCTGGTATATGAATAACATGATGTTTTTCAATGGCAAAAATCAATGAATATTGTAAATGCACAAACAGTAATTTCTCCGCATTGCAAGGTGCAATTCTGAAATTTTTTGCTTTTTCCTGCTCCTCTTAGCATGATAAAGAAGATTCAAAGAGAGTGAGATGCCAGCTCCTTTCATTCAGTCAGTAGCTTCAAACATTTCTGGTATATGAATAACATGATGTTTTTCAATGGCAAAAATCAATGAATATTGTAAATGCACAAACAGTAATTTCTCCGCATTGCAAGGTGCAATTCTGAAATGTTTTGCTTTTTCCTGCTCCTCTTAGCATGATAAAGAAGATTCAAAGAGAGTGAGATGCCAGCTCCTTTCATTCAGTCAGTAGCTTCAAACATTTCTGGTATATGAATAACATGATGTTTTTCAATGGCAAAAATCAATGAATATTGTAAATGCACAAACAGTAATTTCTCCGCATTGCAAGGTGCAATTCTGAAATTTTTTGCTTTTTCCTGCTCCTCTTAGCATGATAAAGAAGATTCAAAGAGAGTGAGATGCCAGCTCCTTTCATTCAGTCAGTAGCTTCAAACATTTCTGGTATATGAATAACATGATGTTTTTCAATGGCAAAAATCAATGAATATTGTAAATGCACAAACAGTAATTTCTCCGCATTGCAAGGTGCAATTCTGAAATGTTTTGCTTTTTCCTGCTCCTCTTAGCATGATAAAGAAGATTCAAAGAGAGTGAGATGCCAGCTCCTTTCATTCAGTCAGTAGCTTCAATCATTTCTGGACGTTTTTCGATGGCAAAAATCAATGAATATTGTAAATGCACAAACAGTAATTTCTCCGCATTGCAAGATGCAATTCTGAAATTTTTTGCTTTTTCCTGCTCCTCTTAGCATGATAAAGAAGATTCAAAGAGAGTGAGATGCCAGCTCCTTTCATTCAGTCAGTAGCTTCAATCATTTCTGGACGTTTTTCAATGGCAAAAATCAATGAATATTGTAAATGCACAAACACTAATTTCTCCGCATTGCAAGGTGCAATTCTGAAATTTTTTGCTTTTTCCTGCTCCTCTTAGCATGATAAAGAAGATTCAAAGAGAGTGAGATGCCAGCTCCTTTCATTCAGTCAGTAGCTTCAAACATTTCTGGTATATGAATAACATGATGTTTTTCAATGGCAAAAATCAATGAATATTGTAAATGCACAAACAGTAATTTCTCCGCATTGCAAGGTGCAATTCTGAAATTTTTTGCTTTTTCCTGCTCCTCTTAGCATGATAAAGTAGATTCAAAGAGAGTGAGATGCCAGCTCCTTTCATTCAGTCAGTAGCTTCAAACATTTCTGGTATATGAATAACATGATGTTTTTCAATGGCAAAAATCAATGAATATTGTAAATGCACAAACAGTAATTTCTCCGCATTGCAAGGTGCAATTCTGAAATTTTTTGCTTTTTCCTGCTCCTCTTAGCATGATAAAGAAGATTCAAAGAGAGTGAGATGCCAGCTCCTTTCATTCAGTCAGTAGCTTCAAACATTTCTGGTATATGAATAACATGATGTTTTTCAATGGCAAAAATCAATGAATATTGTAAATGCACAAACAGTAATTTCTCCGCATTCCAAGGTGCAATTCTGAAATGTTTTGCTTTTTCCTGCTCCTCTTAGCATGATAAAGAAGATTCAAAGAGAGTGAGATGCCAGCTCCTTTCATTCAGTCAGTAGCTTCAATCATTTCTGGACGTTTTTCGATGGCAAAAATCAATGAATATTGTAAATGCACAAACAGTAATTTCTCCGCATTGCAAGATGCAATTCTGAAATTTTTTGCTTTTTCCTGCTCCTCTTAGCATGATAAAGAAGATTCAAAGAGAGTGAGATGCCAGCTCCTTTCATTCAGTCAGTAGCTTCAATCATTTCTGGACGTTTTTCAATGGCAAAAATCAATGAATATTGTAAATGCACAAACAGTAATTTCTCCGCATTGCAAGGTGCAATTCTGAAATTTTTTGCTTTTTCCTGCTCCTCTTAGCATGATAAAGAAGATTCAAAGAGAGTGAGATGCCAGCTCCTTTCATTCAGTCAGTAGCTTCAAACATTTCTGGTATATGAATAACATGATGTTTTTCAATGGCAAAAATCAATGAATATTGTAAATGCACAAACAGTAATTTCTCCGCATTGCAAGGTGCAATTCTGAAATTTTTTGCTTTTTCCTGCTCCTCTTAGCATGATAAAGAAGATTCAAAGAGAGTGAGATGCCAGCTCCTTTCATTCAGTCAGTAGCTTCAAACATTTCTGGTATATGAATAACATGATGTTTTTCAATGGCAAAAATCAATGAATATTGTAAATGCACAAACAGTAATTTCTCCGCATTGCAAGGTGCAATTCTGAAATGTTTTGCTTTTTCCTGCTCCTCTTAGCATGATAAAGAAGATTCAAAGACAGTGAGATGCCAGCTCCTTTCATTCAGTCAGTAGCTTCAATCATTTCTGGACGTTTTTCAATGGCAAAAATCAATGAATATTGTAAATGCACAAACAGTAATTTCTCCGCATTGCAAGGTGCAATTCTGAAATTTTTTGCTTTTTCCTGCTCCTCTTAGCATGATAAAGAAGATTCAAAGAGACTGAGATGCCAGCTCCTTTCATTCAGTCAGTAGCTTCAAACATTTCTGGTATATGAATAACATGATGTTTTTCAATGGCAAAAATCAATGAATATTGTAAATGCACAAACAGTAATTTCTCCGCATTGCAAGGTGCAATTCTGAAATGTTTTGCTTTTTCCTGCTCCTCTTAGCATGATAAAGAAGATTCAAAGAGAGTGAGATGCCAGCTCCTTTCATTCAGTCAGTAGCTTCAATCATTTCTGGACGTTTTTCGATGGCAAAAATCAATGAATATTGTAAATGCACAAACAGTAATTTCTCCGCATTGCAAGTTGCAATTCTGAAATTTTTTGCTTTTTCCTGCTCCTCTTAGCATGATAAAGAAGATTCAAAGAGAGTGAGATGCCAGCTCCTTTCATTCAGTCAGTAGCTTCAATCATTTCTGAACGTTTTTCAATGGCAAAAATCAATGAATATTGTAAATGCACAAACAGTAATTTCTCCGCATTGCAAGGTGCAATTCTGAAATTTTTTGCTTTTTCCTGCTCCTCTTAGCATGATAAAGAAGATTCAAAGAGAGTGAGATGCCAGCCCCTTTCATTCAGTCAGTAGCTTCAAACATTTCTGGTATATGAATAACATGATGTTTTTCAATGGCAAAAATCAATGAATATTGTAAATGCACAAACAGTAATTTCTCCGCATTGCAAGGTGCAATTCTGAAATTTTTTGCTTTTTCCTGCTCCTCTTAGCATGATAAAGAAGATTCAAAGAGAGTGAGATGCCAGCTCCTTTCATTCAGTCAGTAGCTTCAAACATTTCTGGTATATGAATAACATGATGTTTTACAATGGCAAAAATCAATGAATATTGTAAATGCACAAACAGTAATTTCTCCGCATTGCAAGGTGCAATTCTGAAATGTTTTGCTTTTTCCTGCTCCTCTTAGCATGATAAAGAAGATTCAAAGAGAGTGAGATGCCAGCTCCTTTCATTCAGTCAGTAGCTTCAATCATTTCTGGACGTTTTTCAATGGCAAAAATCAATGAATATTGTAAATGCACAAACAGTAATTTCTCCGCATTGCAAGGTGCAATTCTGAAATATTTTGCTTTTTCCTGCTCCTCTTAGCATGATAAAGAAGATTCAAAGAGAGTGAGATGCCAGCTCCTTTCATTCAGTCAGTAGCTTCAAACAATTCTGGTATATGAATAACATGATGTTTTTCAATGGCAAAAATCAATGAATATTGTAAATGCACAAACAGTAATTTCTCCGCATTGCAAGGTGCAATTCTGAAATGTTTTGCTTTTTCCTGCTCCTCTTAGCATGATAAAGAAGATTCAAAGAGAGTGAGATGCCAGCTCCTTTCATTCAGTCAGTAGCTTCAAACATTTCTGGTATATGAATAACATGATGTTTTTCAATGGCAAAAATCAATGAATATTGTAAATGCACAAACAGTAATTTCTCCGCATTGCAAGGTGCAATTCTGAAATTTTTTGCTTTTTCCTGCTCCTCTTAGCATGATAAAGAAGATTCAAAGAGAGTGAGATGCCAGCTCCTTTCATTCAGTCAGTAGCTTCAAACATTTCTGGTATATGAATAACATGATGTTTTTCAATGGCAAAAATCAATGAATATTGTAAATGCACAAACAGTAATTTCTCCGCATTGCAAGGTGCAATTCTGAAATGTTTTGCTTTTTCCTGCTCCTCTTAGCATGATAAAGAAGATTCAAAGAGGGTGAGATGCCAGCTCCTTTCATTCAGTCAGTAGCTTCAATCATTTCTGGACATTTTTCGATGGCAAAAATCAATGAATATTGTAAATGCACAAACAGTAATTTCTCCGCATTGCAAGATGCAATTCTGAAATTTTTTGCTTTTTCCTGCTCCTCTTAGCATGATAAAGAAGATTCAAAGAGAGTGAGATGCCAGCTCCTTTCATTCAGTCAGTAGCTTCAAACATTTCTGGTATATGAATAACATGATGTTTTTCAATGGCAAAAATCAATGAATATTGTAAATGCACAAACAGTAATTTCTCCGCATTGCAAGGTGCAATTCTGAAATTTTTTGCTTTTTCCTGCTCCTCTTAGCATGATAAAGAAGATTCAAAGAGAGTGAGATGCCAGCTCCTTTCATTCAGTCAGTAGCTTCAAACATTTCTGGTATATGAATAACATGATGTTTTTCAATGGCAAAAATCAATGAATATTGTAAATGCACAAACAGTAATTTCTCCGCATTGCAAGGTGCAATTCTGAAATGTTTTGCTTTTTCCTGCTCCTCTTAGCATGATAAAGAAGATTCAAAGAGAGTGAGATGCCAGCTCCTTTCATTCAGTCAGTAGCTTCAATCATTTCTGGACGTTTTTCAATGGCAAAAATCAATGAATATTGTAAATGCACAAACAGTAATTTCTCCGCATTGCAAGGTGCAATTCTGAAATTTTTTGCTTTTTCCTGCTCCTCTTAGCATGATAAAGAAGATTCAAAGAGAGTGAGATGCCAGCTCCTTTCATTCAGTCAGTAGCTTCAAACATTTCTGGTATATGAATAACATGATGTTTTTCAATGGCAAAAATCAATGAATATTGTAAATGCACAAACAGTAATTTCTCCGCATTGCAAGGTGCAATTCTGAAATGTTTTGCTTTTTCCTGCTCCTCTTAGCATGATAAAGAAGATTCAAAGAGAGTGAGATGCCAGCTCCTTTCATTCAGTCAGTAGCTTCAATCATTTCTGGACGTTTTTCAATGGCAAAAATCAATGAATATTGTAAATGCACAAACAGTAATTTCTCCGCATTGCAAGGTGCAATTCTGAAATTTTTTGCTTTTTCCTGCTCCTCTTAGCATGATAAAGAAGATTCAAAGAGAGTGAGATGCCAGCTCCTTTCATTCAGTCAGTAGCTTCAAACATTTCTGGTATATGAATAACATGATGTTTTTCAATGGCAAAAATCAATGAATATTGTTAATGCACAAACAGTAATTTCTCCGCATTGCAAGGTGCAATTCTGAAATGTTTTGCTTTTTCCTGCTCCTCTTAGCATGATAAAGAAGATTCAAAGAGAGTGAGATGCCAGCTCCTTTCATTCAGTCAGTAGCTTCAATCATTTCTGGACGTTTTTCGATGGCAAAAATCAATGAATATTGTAAATGCACAAACAGTAATTTCTCCGCATTGCAAGTTGCAATTCTGAAATTTTTTGCTTTTTCCTGCTCCTCTTAGCATGATAAAGAAGATTCAAAGAGAGTGAGATGCCAGCTCCTTTCATTCAGTCAGTAGCTTCAATCATTTCTGGACGTTTTTCAATGGCAAAAATCAATGAATATTGTAAATGCACAAACAGTAATTTCTCCGCATTGCAAGGTGCAATTCTGAAATTTTTTGCTTTTTCCTGCTCCTCTTAGCATGATAAAGAAGATTCAAAGAGAGTGAGATGCCAGTTCCTTTCATTCAGTCAGTAGCTTCAAACATTTCTGGTATATGAATAACATGATGTTTTTCAATGGCAAAAATCAATGAATATTGTAAATGCACAAACAGTAATTTCTCCGCATTGCAAGGTGCAATTCTGAAATTTTTTGCTTTTTCCTGCTTCTCTTAGCATGATAAAGAAGATTCAAAGAGAGTGAGATGCCAGCTCCTTTCATTCAGTCAGTAGCTTCAAACATTTCTGGTATATGAATAACATGATGTTTTCAATGGCAAAAATAAATGAATATTGTAAATGCACAAACAGTAATTTCTCCGCATTGCAAGGTGCAATTCTGAAATGTTTTGCTTTTTCCTGCTCCTCTTAGCATGATAAAGAAGATTCAAAGAGAGTGAGATGCCAGCTCCTTTCATTCAGTCAGTAGCTTCAAACATTTCTGGTATATGAATAACATGATGTTTTTCAATGGCAAAAATCAATGAATATTGTAAATGCACAAACAGTAATTTCTCCGCATTGCAAGGTGCAATTCTGAAATTTTTTGCTTTTTCCTGCTCCTCTTAGCATGATAAAGAAGATTCAAAGAGAGTGAGATGCCAGCTCCTTTCATTCAGTCAGTAGCTTCAAACATTTCTGGTATATGAATAACATGATGTTTTTCAATGGCAAAAATCAATGAATATTGTAAATGCACAAACAGTAATTTCTCCGCATTGCAAGGTGCAATTCTGAAATTTTTTGCTTTTTCCTGCTCCTCTTAGCATGATAAAGAAGATTCAAAGAGAGTGAGATGCCAGCTCCTTTAATTCAGTCAGTAGCTTCAAACATTTCTGGTATATGAATAACATGATGTTTTTCAATGGCAAAAATCAATGAATATTGTAAATGCACAAACAGTAATTTCTCCGCATTGCAAGGTGCAATTCTGAAATGTTTTGCTTTTTCCTGCTCCTCTTAGCATGATAAAGAAGATTCAAAGAGAGTGAGATGCCAGCTCCTTTCATTCAGTCAGTAGCTTCAATCATTTCTGGACGTTTTTCAATGGCAAAAATCAATGAATATTGTAAATGCACAAACAGTAATTTCTCCGCATTGCAAGGTGCAATTCTGAAATTTTTTGCTTTTTCCTGCTCCTCTTAGCATGATAAAGAAGATTCAAAGAGAGTGAGATGCCAGCTCCTTTCATTCAGTCAGTAGCTTCAAACATTTCTGGTATATGAATAACATGATGTTTTTCAATGGCAAAAATCAATGAATATTGTAAATGCACAAACAGTAATTTCTCCGCATTGCAAGGTGCAATTCTGAAATGTTTTGCTTTTTCCTGCTCCTCTTAGCATGATAAAGAAGATTCAAAGAGAGTGAGATGCCAGCTCCTTTCATTCAGTCAGTAGCTTCAATCATTTCTGGACGTTTTTCAATGGCAAAAATCAATGAATATTGTAAATGCACAAACAGTAATTTCTCCGCATTGCAAGGTGCAATTCTGAAATTTTTTGCTTTTTCCTGCTCCTCTTAGCATGATAAAGAAGATTCAAAGAGAGTGAGATGCCAGCTCCTTTCATTCAGTCAGTAGCTTCAAACATTTCTGGTATATGAATAACATGATGTTTTTCAATGGCAAAAATCAATGAATATTGTAAATGCACAAACAGTAATTTCTCCGCATTGCAAGGTACAATTCTGAAATGTTTTGCTTTTTCCTGCTCCTCTTAGCATGATAAAGAAGATTCAAAGAGAGTGAGATGCCAGCTCCTTTCATTCAGTCAGTAGCTTCAATCATTTCTGGACGTTTTTCAATGGCAAAAATCAATGAATATTGTAAATGCACAAACAGTAATTTCTCCGCATTGCAAGGTGCAATTCTGAAATTTTTTGCTTTTTCCTGCTCCTCTTAGCATGATAAAGAAGATTCAAAGAGAGTGAGATGCCAGCTCCTTTCATTCAGTCAGTAGCTTCAAACATTTCTGGTATATGAATAACATGATGTTTTTCAATGGCAAAAATCAATGAATATTGTAAATGCACAAACAGTAATTTCTCCGCATTGCAAGGTGCAATTCTGAAATGTTTTGCTTTTTCCTGCTCCTCTTAGCATGATAAAGAAGATTCAAAGAGAGTGAGATGCCAGCTCCTTTCATTCAGTCAGTAGCTTCAATCATTTCTGGACGTTTTTCGATGGCAAAAATCAATGAATATTGTAAATGCACAAACAGTAATTTCTCCGCATTGCAAGATGCAATTCTGAAATTTTTTGCTTTTTCCTGCTCCTCTTAGCATGATAAAGAAGATTCAAAGAGAGTGAGATGCCAGCTCCTTTCATTCAGTCAGTAGCTTCAATCATTTCTGGACGTTTTTCAATGGCAAAAATCAATGAATATTGTAAATGCACAAACAGTAATTTCTCCGCATTGCAAGGTGCAATTCTGAAATTTTTTGCTTTTTCCTGCTCCTCTTAGCATGATAAAGAAGATTCAAAGAGAGTGAGATGCCAGCTCCTTTCATTCAGTCAGTAGCTTCAAACATTTCTGGTATATGAATAACATGATGTTTTTCAATGGCAAAAATCAATGAATATTGTAAATGCACAAACAGTAATTTCTCCGCATTGCAAGGTGCAATTCTGAAATTTTTTGCTTTTTCCTGCTCCTCTTAGCATGATAAAGAAGATTCAAAGAGAGTGATATGCCAGCTCCTTTCATTCAGTCAGTAGCTTCAAACATTTCTGGTATATGAATAACATGATGTTTTTCAATGGCAAAAATCAATGAATATTGTAAATGCACAAACAGTAATTTCTCCGCATTGCAAGGTGCAATTCTGAAATGTTTTGCTTTTTCCTGCTCCTCTTAGCATGATAAAGAAGATTCAAAGAGAGTGAGATGCCAGCTCCTTTCATTCAGTCAGTAGCTTCAATCATTTCTGGACGTTTTTCAATGGCAAAAATCAATGAATATTGTAAATGCACAAACAGTAATTTCTCCGCATTGCAAGGTGCAATTCTGAAATTTTTTGCTTTTTCCTGCTCCTCTTAGCATGATAAAGAAGATTCAAAGAGAGTGAGATGCCAGCTCCTTTCATTCAGTCAGTAGCTTCAAACATTTCTGGTATATGAATAACATGATGTTTTTCAATGGCAAAAATCAATGAATATTGTAAATGCACAAACAGTAATTTCTCCGCATTGCAAGGTGCAATTCTGAAATGTTTTGCTTTTTCCTGGTCCTCTTAGCATGATAAAGAAGATTCAAAGAGAGTGAGATGCCAGCTCCTTTCATTCAGTCAGTAGCTTCAAACATTTCTGGTATATGAATAACATGGTTTTTCAATGGCAAAAATCAATGAATATTGTAAATGCACAAACAGTAATTTCTCCGCATTGCAAGGTGCAATTCTGAAATTTTTTGCTTTTTCCTGCTCCTCTTAGCATGATAAAGAAGATTCAAAGAGAGTGAGATGCCAGCTCCTTTCATTCAGTCAGTAGCTTCAAACATTTCTGGTATATGAATAACATGATGTTTTTCAATGGCAAAAATCAATGAATATTGTAAATGCACAAACAGTAATTTCTCCGCATTGCAAGGTGAAATTCTGAAATGTTTTGCTTTTTCCTGCTCCTCTTAGCATGATAAAGAAGATTCAAAGAGAGTGAGATGCCAGCTCCTTTCATTCAGTCAGTAGCTTCAATCATTTCTGGACGTTTTTCGATGGCAAAAATCAATGAATATTGTAAATGCACAAACAGTAATTTCTCCGCATTGCAAGATGCAATTCTGAAATTTTTTGCTTTTTCCTGCTCCTCTTAGCATGATAAAGAAGATTCAAAGAGAGTGAGATGCCAGCTCCTTTCATTCAGTCAGTAGCTTCAATCATTTCTGGACGTTTTTCAATGGCAAAAATCAATGAATATTGTAAATGCACAAACAGTAATTTCTCCGCATTGCAAGGTGCAATTCTGAAATTTTTTGCTTTTTCCTGCTCCTCTTAGCATGATAAAGAAGATTCAAAGAGAGTGAGATGCCAGCTCCTTTCATTCAGTCAGTAGCTTCAAACATTTCTGGTATATGAATAACATGATGTTTTTCAATGGCAAAAATCAATGAATATTGTAAATGCACAAACAGTAATTTCTCCGCATTGCAAGGTGCAATTCTGAAATTTTTTGCTTTTTCCTGCTCCTCTTAGCATGATAAAGAAGATTCAAAGAGAGTGAGATGCCAGCTCCTTTCATTCAGTCAGTAGCTTCAAACATTTCTGGTATATGAATAACATGATGTTTTTCAATGGCAAAAATCAATGAATATTGTAAATGCACAAACAGTAATTTCTCCGCATTGCAAGGTGCAATTCTGAAATGTTTTGCTTTTTCCTGCTCCTCTTAGCATGATAAAGAAGATTCAAAGAGAGTGAGATGCCAGCTCCTTTCATTCAGTCAGTAGCTTCAATCATTTCTGGACGTTTTTCAATGGCAAAAATCAATGAATATTGTAAATGCACAAACAGTAATTTCTCCGCATTGCAAGGTGCAATTCTGAAATTTTTTGCTTTTTCCTGCTCCTCTTAGCATGATAAAGAAGATTCAAAGAGAGTGAGATGCCAGCTCCTTTCATTCAGTCAGTAGCTTCAAACATTTCTGGTATATGAATAACATGATGTTTTTCAATGGCAAAAATCAATGAATATTGTAAATGCACAAACAGTAATTTCTCCGCATTGCAAGGTGCAATTCTGAAATTTTTTGCTTTTTCCTGCTCCTCTTAGCATGATAAAGAAGATTCAAAGAGAGTGAGATGCCAGCTCCTTTCATTCAGTCAGTAGCTTCAAACATTTCTGGTATATGAATAACATGATGTTTTTCAATGGCAAAAATCAATGAATATTGTAAATGCACAAACAGTAATTTCTCCGCATTGCAAGGTGCAATTCTGAAATTTTTTGCTTTTTCCTGCTCCTCTTAGCATGATAAAGAAGATTCAAAGAGAGTGAGATGCCAGCTCCTTTCATTCAGTCAGTAGCTTCAAACATTTCTGGTATATGAATAACATGATGTTTTTCAATGGCAAAAATCAATGAATATTGTAAATGCACAAACAGTAATTTCTCCGCATTCCAAGGTGCAATTCTGAAATGTTTTGCTTTTTCCTGCTCCTCTTAGCATGATAAAGAAGATTCAAAGAGAGTGAGATGCCAGCTCCTTTCATTCAGTCAGTAGCTTCAATCATTTCTGGACATTTTTCGATGGCAAAAATCAATGAATATTGTAAATGCACAAACAGTAATTTCTCCGCATTGCAAGATGCAATTCTGAAATTTTTTGCTTTTTCCTGCTCCTCTTAGCATGATAAAGAAGATTCAAAGAGAGTGAGATGCCAGCTCCTTTCATTCAGTCAGTAGCTTCAATCATTTCTGGACGTTTTTCAATGGCAAAAATCAATGAATATTGTAAATGCACAAACAGTAATTTCTCCGCATTGCAAGGTGCAATTCTGAAATTTTTTGCTTTTTCCTGCTCCTCTTAGCATGATAAAGAAGATTCAAAGAGAGTGAGATGCCAGCTCCTTTCATTCAGTCAGTAGCTTCAAACATTTCTGGTATATGAATAACATGATGTTTTTCAATGGCAAAAATCAATGAATATTGTAAATGCACAAACAGTAATTTCTCCGCATTGCAAGGTGCAATTCTGAAATGTTTTGCTTTTTCCTGCTCCTCTTAGCATGATAAAGAAGATTCAAAGAGAGTGAGAAGCCAGCTCCTTTCATTCAGTCAGTAGCTTCAATCATTTCTGGACGTTTTTCAATGGCAAAAATCAATGAATATTGTAAATGCACAAACAGTAATTTCTCCGCATTGCAAGGTGCAATTCTGAAATTTTTTGCTTTTTCCTGCTCCTCTTAGCATGATAAAGAGGATTCAAAGAGAGTGAGATGCCAGCTCCTTTCATTCAGTCAGTAGCTTCAAACATTTCTGGTATATGAATAACATGATGTTTTTCAATGGCAAAAATCAATGAATATTGTAAATGCACAAACAGTAATTTCTCCGCATTGCAAGGTGCAATTCTGAAATGTTTTGCTTTTTCCTGCTCCTCTTAGCATGATAAAGAAGATTCAAAGAGAGTGAGATGCCAGCTCCTTTCATTCAGTCAGTAGCTTCAATCATTTCTGGACGTTTTTCAATGGCAAAAATCAATGAATATTGTAAATGCACAAACAGTAATTTCTCCGCATTGCAAGGTGCAATTCTGAAATTTTTTGCTTTTTCCTGCTCCTCTTAGCATGATAAAGAAGATTCAAAGAGAGTGAGATGCCAGCTCCTTTCATTCAGTCAGTAGCTTCAAACATTTCTGGTATATGAATAACATGATGTTTTTCAATGGCAAAAATCAATGAATATTGTAAATGCACAAACAGTAATTTCTCCGCATTGCAAGGTGCAATTCTGAAATTTTTTGCTTTTTCCTGCTCCTCTTAGCATGATAAAGAAGATTCAAAGAGAGTGAGATGCCAGCTCCTTTCATTCAGTCAGTAGCTTCAAACATTTCTGGTATATGAATAACATGATGTTTTTCAATGGCAAAAATCAATGAATATTGTAAATGCACAAACAGTAATTTCTCCGCATTGCAAGGTGCAATTCTGAAATGTTTTGCTTTTTCCTGCTCCTCTTAGCATGATAAAGAAGATTCAAAGAGAGTGAGATGCCAGCTCCTTTCATTCAGTCAGTAGCTTCAATCATTTCTGGACGTTTTTCGATGGCAAAAATCAATGAATATTGTAAATGCACAAACAGTAATTTCTCCGCATTGCAAGATGCAATTCTGAAATTTTTTGCTTTTTCCTGCTCCTCTTAGCATGATAAAGAAGATTCAAAGAGAGTGAGATGCCAGCTCCTTTCATTCAGTCAGTAGCTTCAATCATTTCTGGACGTTTTTCAATGGCAAAAATCAATGAATATTGTAAATGCACAAACACTAATTTCTCCGCATTGCAAGGTGCAATTCTGAAATTTTTTGCTTTTTCCTGCTCCTCTTAGCATGATAAAGAAGATTCAAAGAGAGTGAGATGCCAGCTCCTTTCATTCAGTCAGTAGCTTCAAACATTTCTGGTATATGAATAACATGATGTTTTTCAATGGCAAAAATCAATGAATATTGTAAATGCACAAACAGTAATTTCTCCGCATTGCAAGGTGCAATTCTGAAATTTTTTGCTTTTTCCTGCTCCTCTTAGCATGATAAAGAAGATTCAAAGAGAGTGAGATGCCAGCTCCTTTCATTCAGTCAGTAGCTTCAAACATTTCTGGTATATGAATAACATGATGTTTTTCAATGGCAAAAATCAATGAATATTGTAAATGCACAAACAGTAATTTCTCCGCATTGCAAGGTGCAATTCTGAAATTTTTTGCTTTTTCCTGCTCCTCTTAGCATTATAAAGAAGATTCAAAGAGAGTGAGATGCCAGCTCCTTTCATTCAGTCAGTAGCTTCAAACATTTCTGGTATATGAATAACATGATGTTTTTCAATGGCAAAAATCAATGAATATTGTAAATGCACAAACAGTAATTTCTCCGCATTCCAAGGTGCAATTCTGAAATGTTTTGCTTTTTCCTGCTCCTCTTAGCATGATAAAGAAGATTCAAAGAGAGTGAGATGCCAGCTCCTTTCATTCAGTCAGTAGCTTCAATCATTTCTGGACGTTTTTCGATGGCAAAAATCAATGAATATTGTAAATGCACAAACAGTAATTTCTCCGCATTGCAAGATGCAATTCTGAAATTTTTTGCTTTTTCCTGCTCCTCTTAGCATGATAAAGAAGATTCAAAGAGAGTGAGATGCCAGCTCCTTTCATTCAGTCAGTAGCTTCAATCATTTCTGGACGTTTTTCAATGGCAAAAATCAATGAATATTGTAAATGCACAAACAGTAATTTCTCCGCATTGCAAGGTGCAATTCTGAAATTTTTTGCTTTTTCCTGCTCCTCTTAGCATGATAAAGAAGATTCAAAGAGAGTGAGATGCCAGCTCCTTTCATTCAGTCAGTAGCTTCAAACATTTCTGGTATATGAATAACATGATGTTTTTCAATGGCAAAAATCAATGAATATTGTAAATGCACAAACAGTAATTTCTCCGCATTGCAAGGTGCAATTCTGAAATTTTTTGCTTTTTCCTGCTCCTCTTAGCATGATAAAGAAGATTCAAAGAGAGTGAGATGCCAGCTCCTTTCATTCAGTCAGTAGCTTCAAACATTTCTGGTATATGAATAACATGATGTTTTTCAATGGCAAAAATCAATGAATATTGTAAATGCACAAACAGTAATTTCTCCGCATTGCAAGGTGCAATTCTGAAATGTTTTGCTTTTTCCTGCTCCTCTTAGCATGATAAAGAAGATTCAAAGAGAGTGAGAAGCCAGCTCCTTTCATTCAGTCAGTAGCTTCAATCATTTCTGGACGTTTTTCAATGGCAAAAATCAATGAATATTGTAAATGCACAAACAGTAATTTCTCCGCATTGCAAGGTGCAATTCTGAAATTTTTTGCTTTTTCCTGCTCCTCTTAGCATGATAAAGAGGATTCAAAGAGAGTGAGATGCCAGCTCCTTTCATTCAGTCAGTAGCTTCAAACATTTCTGGTATATGAATAACATGATGTTTTTCAATGGCAAAAATCAATGAATATTGTAAATGCACAAACAGTAATTTCTCCGCATTGCAAGGTGCAATTCTGAAATGTTTTGCTTTTTCCTGCTCCTCTTAGCATGATAAAGAAGATTCAAAGAGAGTGAGATGCCAGCTCCTTTCATTCAGTCAGTAGCTTCAATCATTTCTGGACGTTTTTCAATGGCAAAAATCAATGAATATTGTAAATGCACAAACAGTAATTTCTCCGCATTGCAAAGTGCAATTCTGAAATTTTTTGCTTTTTCCTGCTCCTCTTAGCATGATAAAGAAGATTCAAAGAGAGTGAGATGCCAGCTCCTTTCATTCAGTCAGTAGCTTCAAACATTTCTGGTATATGAATAACATGATGTTTTTCAATGGCAAAAATCAATGAATATTGTAAATGCACAAACAGTAATTTCTCCGCATTGCAAGGTGCAATTCTGAAATTTTTTGCTTTTTCCTGCTCCTCTTAGCATGATAAAGAAGATTCAAAGAGAGTGAGATGCCAGCTCCTTTCATTCAGTCAGTAGCTTCAAACATTTCTGGTATATGAATAACATGATGTTTTTCAATGGCAAAAATCAATGAATATTGTAAATGCACAAACAGTAATTTCTCCGCATTGCAAGGTGCAATTCTGAAATGTTTTGCTTTTTCCTGCTCCTCTTAGCATGATAAAGAAGATTCAAAGAGAGTGAGATGCCAGCTCCTTTCATTCAGTCAGTAGCTTCAAACATTTCTGGTATATGAATAACATGATGTTTTTCAATGGCAAAAATCAATGAATATTGTAAATGCACAAACAGTAATTTCTCCGCATTGCAAGGTGCAATTCTGAAATTTTTTGCTTTTTCCTGCTCATCTTAGCATGATAAAGAAGATTCAAAGAGAGTGAGATGCCAGCTCCTTTCATTCAGTCAGTAGCTTCAAACATTTCTGGTATATGAATAACATGATGTTTTTCAATGGCAAAAATCAATGAATATTGTAAATGCACAAACAGTAATTTCTCCGCATTGCAAGGTGCAATTCTGAAATGTTTTGCTTTTTCCTGCTCCTCTTAGCATGATAAAGAAGATTCAAAGAGAGTGAGATGCCAGCTCCTTTCATTCAGTCAGTAGCTTCAATCATTTCTGGACGTTTTTCGATGGCAAAAATCAATGAATATTGTAAATGCACAAACAGTAATTTCTCCGCATTGCAAGATGCAATTCTGAAATTTTTTGCTTTTTCCTGCTCCTCTTAGCATGATAAAGAAGATTCAAAGAGAGTGAGATGCCAGCTCCTTTCATTCAGTCAGTAGCTTCAATCATTTCTGGACGTTTTTCAATGGCAAAAATCAATGAATATTGTAAATGCACAAACACTAATTTCTCCGCATTGCAAGGTGCAATTCTGAAATTTTTTGCTTTTTCCTGCTCCTCTTAGCATGATAAAGAAGATTCAAAGAGAGTGAGATGCCAGCTCCTTTCATTCAGTCAGTAGCTTCAAACATTTCTGGTATATGAATAACATGATGTTTTTCAATGGCAAAAATCAATGAATATTGTAAATGCACAAACAGTAATTTCTCCGCATTGCAAGGTGCAATTCTGAAATTTTTTGCTTTTTCCTGCTCCTCTTAGCATGATAAAGAAGATTCAAAGAGAGTGAGATGCCAGCTCCTTTCATTCAGTCAGTAGCTTCAAACATTTCTGGTATATGAATAACATGATGTTTTTCAATGGCAAAAATCAATGAATATTGTAAATGCACAAACAGTAATTTCTCCGCATTGCAAGGTGCAATTCTGAAATTTTTTGCTTTTTCCTGCTCCTCTTAGCATGATAAAGAAGATTCAAAGAGAGTGAGATGCCAGCTCCTTTCATTCAGTCAGTAGCTTCAAACATTTCTGGTATATGAATAACATGATGTTTTTCAATGGCAAAAATCAATGAATATTGTAAATGCACAAACAGTAATTTCTCCGCATTCCAAGGTGCAATTCTGAAATGTTTTGCTTTTTCCTGCTCCTCTTAGCATGATAAAGAAGATTCAAAGAGAGTGAGATGCCAGCTCCTTTCATTCAGTCAGTAGCTTCAATCATTTCTGGACGTTTTTCGATGGCAAAAATCAATGAATATTGTAAATGCACAAACAGTAATTTCTCCGCATTGCAAGATGCAATTCTGAAATTTTTTGCTTTTTCCTGCTCCTCTTAGCATGATAAAGAAGATTCAAAGAGAGTGAGATGCCAGCTCCTTTCATTCAGTCAGTAGCTTCAATCATTTCTGGACGTTTTTCAATGGCAAAAATCAATGAATATTGTAAATGCACAAACAGTAATTTCTCCGCATTGCAAGGTGCAATTCTGAAATTTTTTGCTTTTTCCTGCTCCTCTTAGCATGATAAAGAAGATTCAAAGAGAGTGAGATGCCAGCTCCTTTCATTCAGTCAGTAGCTTCAAACATTTCTGGTATATGAATAACATGATGTTTTTCAATGGCAAAAATCAATGAATATTGTAAATGCACAAACAGTAATTTCTCCGCATTGCAAGGTGCAATTCTGAAATTTTTTGCTTTTTCCTGCTCCTCTTAGCATGATAAAGAAGATTCAAAGAGAGTGAGATGCCAGCTCCTTTCATTCAGTCAGTAGCTTCAAACATTTCTGGTATATGAATAACATGATGTTTTTCAATGGCAAAAATCAATGAATATTGTAAATGCACAAACAGTAATTTCTCCGCATTGCAAGGTGCAATTCTGAAATGTTTTGCTTTTTCCTGCTCCTCTTAGCATGATAAAGAAGATTCAAAGAGAGTGAGATGCCAGCTCCTTTCATTCAGTCAGTAGCTTCAATCATTTCTGGACGTTTTTCAATGGCAAAAATCAATGAATATTGTAAATGCACAAACACTAATTTCTCCGCATTGCAAGGTGCAATTCTGAAATTTTTTGCTTTTTCCTGCTCCTCTTAGCATGATAAAGAAGATTCAAAGAGAGTGAGATGCCAGCTCCTTTCATTCAGTCAGTAGCTTCAAACATTTCTGGTATATGAATAACATGATGTTTTTCAATGGCAAAAATCAATGAATATTGTAAATGCACAAACAGTAATTTCTCCGCATTGCAAGGTGCAATTCTGAAATTTTTTGCTTTTTCCTGCTCCTCTTAGCATGATAAAGAAGATTCAAAGAGAGTGAGATGCCAGCTCCTTTCATTCAGTCAGTAGCTTCAAACATTTCTGGTATATGAATAACATGATGTTTTTCAATGGCAAAAATCAATGAATATTGTAAATGCACAAACAGTAATTTCTCCGCATTGCAAGGTGCAATTCTGAAATTTTTTGCTTTTTCCTGCTCCTCTTAGCATGATAAAGAAGATTCAAAGAGAGTGAGATGCCAGCTCCTTTCATTCAGTCAGTAGCTTCAAACATTTCTGGTATATGAATAACATGATGTTTTTCAATGGCAAAAATCAATGAATATTGTAAATGCACAAACAGTAATTTCTCCGCATTCCAAGGTGCAATTCTGAAATGTTTTGCTTTTTCCTGCTCCTCTTAGCATGATAAAGAAGATTCAAAGAGAGTGAGATGCCAGCTCCTTTCATTCAGTCAGTAGCTTCAATCATTTCTGGACGTTTTTCGATGGCAAAAATCAATGAATATTGTAAATGCACAAACAGTAATTTCTCCGCATTGCAAGATGCAATTCTGAAATTTTTTGCTTTTTCCTGCTCCTCTTAGCATGATAAAGAAGATTCAAAGAGAGTGAGATGCCAGCTCCTTTCATTCAGTCAGTAGCTTCAATCATTTCTGGACGTTTTTCAATGGCAAAAATCAATGAATATTGTAAATGCACAAACAGTAATTTCTCCGCATTGCAAGGTGCAATTCTGAAATTTTTTGCTTTTTCCTGCTCCTCTTAGCATGATAAAGAAGATTCAAAGAGAGTGAGATGCCAGCTCCTTTCATTCAGTCAGTAGCTTCAAACATTTCTGGTATATGAATAACATGATGTTTTTCAATGGCAAAAATCAATGAATATTGTAAATGCACAAACAGTAATTTCTCCGCATTGCAAGGTGCAATTCTGAAATTTTTTGCTTTTTCCTGCTCCTCTTAGCATGATAAAGAAGATTCAAAGAGAGTGAGATGCCAGCTCCTTTCATTCAGTCAGTAGCTTCAAACATTTCTGGTATATGAATAACATGATGTTTTTCAATGGCAAAAATCAATGAATATTGTAAATGCACAAACAGTAATTTCTCCGCATTGCAAGGTGCAATTCTGAAATGTTTTGCTTTTTCCTGCTCCTCTTAGCATGATAAAGAAGATTCAAAGAGAGTGAGATGCCAGCTCCTTTCATTCAGTCAGTAGCTTCAATCATTTCTGGACGTTTTTCAATGGCAAAAATCAATGAATATTGTAAATGCACAAACAGTAATTTCTCCGCATTGCAAGGTGCAATTCTGAAATTTTTTGCTTTTTCCTGCTCCTCTTAGCATGATAAAGAAGATTCAAAGAGACTGAGATGCCAGCTCCTTTCATTCAGTCAGTAGCTTCAAACATTTCTGGTATATGAATAACATGATGTTTTTCAATGGCAAAAATCAATGAATATTGTAAATGCACAAACAGTAATTTCTCCGCATTGCAAGGTGCAATTCTGAAATGTTTTGCTTTTTCCTGCTCCTCTTAGCATGATAAAGAAGATTCAAAGAGAGTGAGATGCCAGCTCCTTTCATTCAGTCAGTAGCTTCAATCATTTCTGGACGTTTTTCGATGGCAAAAATCAATGAATATTGTAAATGCACAAACAGTAATTTCTCCGCATTGCAAGTTGCAATTCTGAAATTTTTTGCTTTTTCCTGCTCCTCTTAGCATGATAAAGAAGATTCAAAGAGAGTGAGATGCCAGCTCCTTTCATTCAGTTAGTAGCTTCAATCATTTCTGAACGTTTTTCAATGGCAAAAATCAATGAATATTGTAAATGCACAAACAGTAATTTCTCCGCATTGCAAGGTGCAATTCTGAAATTTTTTGCTTTTTCCTGCTCCTCTTAGCATGATAAAGAAGATTCAAAGAGAGTGAGATGCCAGCCCCTTTCATTCAGTCAGTAGCTTCAAACATTTCTGGTATATGAATAACATGATGTTTTTCAATGGCAAAAATCAATGAATATTGTAAATGCACAAACAGTAATTTCTCCGCATTGCAAGGTGCAATTCTGAAATTTTTTGCTTTTTCCTGCTCCTCTTAGCATGATAAAGAAGATTCAAAGAGACTGAGATGCCAGCTCCTTTCATTCAGTCAGTAGCTTCAAACATTTCTGGTATATGAATAACATGATGTTTTTCAATGGCAAAAATCAATGAATATTGTAAATGCACAAACAGTAATTTCTCCGCATTGCAAGGTGCAATTCTGAAATGTTTTGCTTTTTCCTGCTCCTCTTAGCATGATAAAGAAGATTCAAAGAGTGTGAGATGCCAGCTCCTTTCATTCAGTCAGTAGCTTCAATCATTTCTGGACGTTTTTCGATGGCAAAAATCAATGAATATTGTAAATGCACAAACAGTAATTTCTCCGCATTGCAAGTTGCAATTCTGAAATTTTTTGCTTTTTCCTGCTCCTCTTAGCATGATAAAGAAGATTCAAAGAGAGTGAGATGCCAGCTCCTTTCATTCAGTCAGTAGCTTCAATCATTTCTGAACGTTTTTCAATGGCAAAAATCAATGAATATTGTAAATGCTCAAACAGTAATTTCTCCGCATTGCAAGGTGCAATTCTGAAATTTTTTGCTTTTTCCTGCTCCTCTTAGCATGATAAAGAAGATTCAAAGAGAGTGAGATGCCAGCCCCTTTCATTCAGTCAGTAGCTTCAAACATTTCTGGTATATGAATAACATGATGTTTTTCAATGGCAAAAATCAATGAATATTGTAAATGCACAAACAGTAATTTCTCCGCATTGCAAGGTGCAATTCTGAAATTTTTTGCTTTTTCCTGCTCCTCTTAGCATGATAAAGAAGATTCAAAGAGAGTGAGATGCCAGCTCCTTTCATTCAGTCAGTAGCTTCAAACATTTCTGGTATATGAATAACATGATGTTTTACAATGGCAAAAATCAATGAATATTGTAAATGCACAAACAGTAATTTCTCCGCATTGCAAGGTGCAATTCTGAAATGTTTTGCTTTTTCCTGCTCCTCTTAGCATGATAAAGAAGATTCAAAGAGAGTGAGATGCCAGCTCCTTTCATTCAGTCAGTAGCTTCAATCATTTCTGGACGTTTTTCAATGGCAAAAATCAATGAATATTGTAAATGCACAAACAGTAATTTCTCCGCATTGCAAGGTGCAATTCTGAAATTTTTTGCTTTTTCCTGCTCCTCTTAGCATGATAAAGAAGATTCAAAGAGAGTGAGATGCCAGCTCCTTTCATTCAGTCAGTAGCTTCAAACAATTCTGGTATATGAATAACATGATGTTTTTCAATGGCAAAAATCAATGAATATTGTAAATGCACAAACAGTAATTTCTCCGCATTGCAAGGTGCAATTCTGAAATGTTTTGCTTTTTCCTGCTCCTCT
Organism: Phyllobates terribilis; assembly: GCF_046119375.1. Lineage (NCBI taxonomy): Eukaryota > Metazoa > Chordata > Amphibia > Anura > Dendrobatidae > Phyllobates > Phyllobates terribilis. Next base: position 382,089 of record NW_027363780.1, on the reverse strand, counting down.
TAGCATGATAAAGAAGATTCAAAGAGAGTGAGATGCCAGCTCCTTTCATTCAGTCAGTAGCTTCAAACATTTCTGGTATATGAATAACATGATGTTTTTCAATGGCAAAAATCAATGAATATTGTAAATGCACAAACAGTAATTTCTCCGCATTGCAAGGTGCAATTCTGAAATTTTTTGCTTTTTCCTGCTCCTCTTAGCATGATAAAGAAGATTCAAAGAGAGTGAGATGCCAGCTCCTTTCATTCAGTCAGTAGCTTCAAACATTTCTGGTATATGAATAACATGATGTTTTTCAATGGCAAAAATCAATGAATATTGTAAATGCACAAACAGTAATTTCTCCGCATTGCAAGGTGCAATTCTGAAATGTTTTGCTTTTTCCTGCTCCTCTTAGCATGATAAAGAAGATTCAAAGAGGGTGAGATGCCAGCTCCTTTCATTCAGTCAGTAGCTTCAATCATTTCTGGACATTTTTCGATGGCAAAAATCAATGAATATTGTAAATGCACAAACAGTAATTTCTCCGCATTGCAAGATGCAATTCTGAAATTTTTTGCTTTTTCCTGCTCCTCTTAGCATGATAAAGAAGATTCAAAGAGAGTGAGATGCCAGCTCCTTTCATTCAGTCAGTAGCTTCAAACATTTCTGGTATATGAATAACATGATGTTTTTCAATGGCAAAAATCAATGAATATTGTAAATGCACAAACAGTAATTTCTCCGCATTGCAAGGTGCAATTCTGAAATGTTTTGCTTTTTCCTGCTCCTCTTAGCATGATAAAGAAGATTCAAAGAGAGTGAGATGCCAGCTCCTTTCATTCAGTCAGTAGCTTCAATCATTTCTGGACGTTTTTCAATGGCAAAAATCAATGAATATTGTAAATGCACAAACAGTAATTTCTCCGCATTGCAAGGTGCAATTCTGAAATTTTTTGCTTTTTCTTGCTCCTCTTAGCATGATAAAGAAGATTCAAAGAGAGTGAGATGCCAGCTCCTTTCATTCAGTCAGTAGCTTCAAACATTTCTGGTATATGAATAACATGATGTTTTTCAATGGCAAAAATCAATGAATATTGTTAATGCACAAACAGTAATTTCTCCGCATTGCAAGGTGCAATTCTGAAATGTTTTGCTTTTTCCTGCTCCTCTTAGCATGATAAAGAAGATTCAAAGAGAGTGAGATGCCAGCTCCTTTCATTCAGTCAGTAGCTTCAATCATTTCTGGACGTTTTTCGATGGCAAAAATCAATGAATATTGTAAATGCACAAACAGTAATGTCTCCGCATTGCAAGTTGCAATTCTGAAATTTTTTGCTTTTTCCTGCTCCTCTTAGCATGATAAAGAAGATTCAAAGAGAGTGAGATGCCAGCTCCTTTCATTCAGTCAGTAGCTTCAATCATTTCTGGACGTTTTTCAATGGCAAAAATCAATGAATATTGTAAATGCACAAACAGTAATTTCTACGCATTGCAAGGTGCAATTCTGAAATTTTTTGCTTTTTCCTGCTCCTCTTAGCATGATAAAGAAGATTCAAAGAGAGTGAGATGCCAGCTCCTTTCATTCAGTCAGTAGCTTCAAACATTTCTGGTATATGAATAACATGATGTTTTTCAATGGCAAAAATCAATGAATATTGTAAATGCACAAACAGTAATTTCTCCGCATTGCAAGGTGCAATTCTGAAATTTTTTGCTTTTTCCTGCTTCTCTTAGCATGATAAAGAAGATTCAAAGAGAGTGAGATGCCAGCTCCTTTCATTCAGTCAGTAGCTTCAAACATTTCTGGTATATGAATAACATGATGTTTTCAATGGCAAAAATCAATGAATATTGTAAATGCACAAACAGTAATTTCTCCGCATTGCAAGGTGCAATTCTGAAATGTTTTGCTTTTTCCTGCTCCTCTTAGCATGATAAAGAAGATTCAAAGAGAGTGAGATGCCAGCTCCTTTCATTCAGTCAGTAGCTTCAAACATTTCTGGTATATGAATAACATGATGTTTTTCAATGGCAAAAATCAATGAATATTGTAAATGCACAAACAGTAATTTCTCCGCATTGCAAGGTGCAATTCTGAAATTTTTTGCTTTTTTCTGCTCCTCTTAGCATGATAAAGAAGATTCCAAGAGAGTGAGATGCCAGCTCCTTTCATTCAGTCAGTAGCTTCAAACATTTCTGGTATATGAATAACATGATGTTTTTCAATGGCAAAAGTCAATGAATATTGTAAATGCACAAACAGTAATTTCTCCGCATTGCAAGGTGCAATTCTGAAATTTTTTGCTTTTTCCTGCTCCTCTTAGCATGATAAAGAAGATTCAAAGAGAGTGAGATGCCAGCTCCTTTAATTCAGTCAGTAGCTTCAAACATTTCTGGTATATGAATAACATGATGTTTTTCAATGGCAAAAATCAATGAATATTGTAAATGCACAAACAGTAATTTCTCCGCATTGCAAGGTGCAATTCTGAAATGTTTTGCTTTTTTCTGCTCCTCTTAGCATGATAAAGAAGATTCAAAGAGAGTGAGATGCCAGCTCCTTTCATTCAGTCAGTAGCTTCAATCATTTCTGGACGTTTTTCAATGGCAAAAATCAATGAATATTGTAAATGCACAAACAGTAATTTCTCCGCATTGCAAGGTGCAATTCTGAAATTTTTTGCTTTTTCCTGCTCCTCTTAGCATGATAAAGAAGATTCAAAGAGAGTGAGATGCCAGCTCCTTTCATTCAGTCAGTAGCTTCAAACATTTCTGGTATATGAATAACATGATGTTTTTCAATGGCAAAAATCAATGAATATTGTAAATGCACAAACAGTAATTTCTCCGCATTGCAAGGTGCAATTCTGAAATGTTTTGCTTTTTCCTGCTCCTCTTAGCATGATAAAGAAGATTCAAAGAGAGTGAGATGCCAGCTCCTTTCATTCAGTCAGTAGCTTCAATCATTTCTGGACGTTTTTCAATGGCAAAAATCAATGAATATTGTAAATGCACAAACAGTAATTTCTCCGCATTGCAAGGTGCAATTCTGAAATTTTTTGCTTTTTCCTGCTCCTCTTAGCATGATAAAGAAGATTCAAAGAGAGTGAGATGCCAGCTCCTTTCATTCAGTCAGTAGCTTCAAACATTTCTGGTATATGAATAACATGATGTTTTTCAATGGCAAAAATCAATGAATATTGTAAATACACAAACAGTAATTTCTCCGCATTGCAAGGTGCAATTCTGAAATGTTTTGCTTTTTCCTGCTCCTCTTAGCATGATAAAGAAGATTCAAAGAGAGTGAGATGCCAGCTCCTTTCATTCAGTCAGTAGCTTCAATCATTTCTGGACGTTTTTCAATGGCAAAAATCAATGAATATTGTAAATGCACAAACAGTAATTTCTCCGCATTGCAAGGTGCAATTCTGAAATTTTTTGCTTTTTCCTGCTCCTCTTAGCATGATAAAGAAGATTCAAAGAGAGTGAGATGCCAGCTCCTTTCATTCAGTCAGTAGCTTCAAACATTTCTGGTATATGAATAACATGATGTTTTTCAATGGCAAAAATCAATGAATATTGTAAATGCACAAACAGTAATTTCTCCGCATTGCAAGGTGCAAATCTGAAATGTTTTGCTTTTTCCTGCTCCTCTTAGCATGATAAAGAAGATTCAAAGAGAGTGAGATGCCAGCTCCTTTCATTCAGTCAGTAGCTTCAATCATTTCTGGACGTTTTTCGATGGCAAAAATCAATGAATATTGTAAATGCACAAACAGTAATTTCTCCGCATTGCAAGTTGCAATTCTGAAATTTTTTGCTTTTTCCTGCTCCTCTTAGCATGATAAAGAAGATTCAAAGAGAGTGAGATGCCAGCTCCTTTCATTCAGTCAGTAGCTTCAATCATTTCTGGACGTTTTTCAATGGCAAAAATCAATGAATATTGTAAATGCACAAACAGTAATTTCTCCGCATTGCAAGGTGCAATTCTGAAATTTTTTGCTTTTTCCTGCTCCTCTTAGCATGATAAAGAAGATTCAAAGAGAGTGAGATGCCAGCTCCTTTCATTCAGTCAGTAGCTTCAAACATTTCTGGTATATGAATAACATGATGTTTTTCAATGGCAAAAATCAATGAATATTGTAAATGCACAAACAGTAATTTCTCCGCATTGCAAGGTGCAATTCTGAAATTTTTTGCTTTTTCCTGCTCCTCTTAGCATGATAAAGAAGATTCAAAGAGAGTGAGATGCCAGCTCCTTTCATTCAGTCAGTAGCTTCAAACATTTCTGGTATATGAATAACATGATGTTTTTCAATGGCAAAAATCAATGAATATTGTAAATGCACAAACAGTAATTTCTCCGCATTGCAAGGTGCAATTCTGAAATGTTTTGCTTTTTCCTGCTCCTCTTAGCATGATAAAGAAGATTCAAAGAGAGTGAGATGCCAGCTCCTTTCATTCAGTCAGTAGCTTCAATCATTTCTGGACGTTTTTCAATGGCAAAAATCAATGAATATTGTAAATGCACAAACAGTAATTTCTCCGCATTGCAAGGTGCAATTCTGAAATTTTTTGCTTTTTCCTGCTCCTCTTAGCATGATAAAGAAGATTCAAAGAGAGTGAGATGCCAGCTCCTTTCATTCAGTCAGTAGCTTCAATCATTTCTGGACGTTTTTCAATGGCAAAAATCAATGAATATTGTAAATGCACAAACAGTAATTTCTCCGCATTGCAAGGTGCAATTCTGAAATTTTTTGCTTTTTCCTGCTCCTCTTAGCATGATAAAGAATATTCAAAGAGAGTGAGATGCCAGCTCCTTTCATTCAGTCAGTAGCTTCAAACATTTCTGGTATATGAATAACATGATGTTTTTCAATGGCAAAAATCAATGAATATTGTAAATGCACAAACAGTAATTTCTCCGCATTGCAAGGTGCAATTCTGAAATGTTTTGCTTTTTCCTGCTCCTCTTAGCATGATAAAGAAGATTCAAAGAGAGTGAGATGCCAGCTCCTTTCATTCAGTCAGTAGCTTCAATCATTTCTGGACGTTTTTCGATGGCAAAAATCAATGAATATTGTAAATGCACAAACAGTAATTTCTCCGCATTGCAAGTTGCAATTCTGAAATTTTTTGCTTTTTCCTGCTCCTCTTAGCATGATAAAGAAGATTCAAAGAGAGTGAGATGCCAGCTCCTTTCATTCAGTCAGTAGCTTCAATCATTTCTGGACGTTTTTCAATGGCAAAAATCAATGAATATTGTAAATGCACAAACAGTAATTTCTCCGCATTGCAAGGTGCAATTCTGAAATTTTTTGCTTTTTCCTGCTCCTCTTAGCATGATAAAGAAGATTCAAAGAGAGTGAGATGCCAGCTCCTTTCATTCAGTCAGTAGCTTCAAACATTTCTGGTATATGAATAACATGATGTTTTTCAATGGCAAAAGTCAATGAATATTGTAAATGCACAAACAGTAATTTCTCCGCATTGCAAGGTGCAATTCTGAAATTTTTTGCTTTTTCCTGCTCCTCTTAGCATGATAAAGAAGATTCAAAGAGAGTGAGATGCCAGCTCCTTTAATTCAGTCAGTAGCTTCAAACATTTCTGGTATATGAATAACATGATGTTTTTCAATGGCAAAAATCAATGAATATTGTAAATGCACAAACAGTAATTTCTCCGCATTGCAAGGTGCAATTCTGAAATGTTTTGCTTTTTCCTGCTCCTCTTAGCATGATAAAGAAGATTCAAAGAGAGTGAGATGCCAGCTCCTTTCATTCAGTCAGTAGCTTCAATCATTTCTGGACGTTTTTCAATGGCAAAAATCAATGAATATTGTAAATGCACAAACAGTAATTTCTCCGCATTGCAAGGTGCAATTCTGAAATTTTTTGCTTTTTCCTGCTCCTCTTAGCATGATAAAGAAGATTCAAAGAGAGTGAGATGCCAGCTCCTTTCATTCAGTCAGTAGCTTCAAACATTTCTGGTATATGAATAACATGATGTTTTTCAATGGCAAAAATCAATGAATATTGTAAATGCACAAACAGTAATTTCTCCGCATTGCAAGGTGCAATTCTGAAATGTTTTGCTTTTTCCTGCTCCTCTTAGCATGATAAAGAAGATTCAAAGAGAGTGAGATGCCAGCTCCTTTCATTCAGTCAGTAGCTTCAATCATTTCTGGACGTTTTTCAATGGCAAAAATCAATGAATATTGTAAATGCACAAACAGTAATTTCTCCGCATTGCAAGGTGCAATTCTGAAATTTTTTGCTTTTTCCTGCTCCTCTTAGCATGATAAAGAAGATTCAAAGAGAGTGAGATGCCAGCTCCTTTCATTCAGTCAGTAGCTTCAAACATTTCTGGTATATGAATAACATGATGTTTTTCAATGGCAAAAATCAATGAATATTGTAAATGCACAAACAGTAATTTCTCCGCATTGCAAGGTGCAATTCTGAAATGTTTTGCTTTTTCCTGCTCCTCTTAGCATGATAAAGAAGATTCAAAGAGAGTGAGATGCCAGCTCCTTTCATTCAGTCAGTAGCTTCAATCATTTCTGGACGTTTTTCAATGGCAAAAATCAATGAATATTGTAAATGCACAAACAGTAATTTCTCCGCATTGCAAGGTGCAATTCTGAAATTTTTTGCTTTTTCCTGCTCCTCTTAGCATGATAAAGAAGATTCAAAGAGAGTGAGATGCCAGCTCCTTTCATTCAGTCAGTAGCTTCAAACATTTCTGGTATATGAATAACATGATGTTTTTCAATGGCAAAAATCAATGAATATTGTAAATGCACAAACAGTAATTTCTCCGCATTGCAAGGTGCAAATCTGAAATGTTTTGCTTTTTCCTGCTCCTCTTAGCATGATAAAGAAGATTCAAAGAGAGTGAGATGCCAGCTCCTTTCATTCAGTCAGTAGCTTCAATCATTTCTGGACGTTTTTCGATGGCAAAAATCAATGAATATTGTAAATGCACAAACAGTAATTTCCCCGCATTGCAAGTTGCAATTCTGAAATTTTTTGCTTTTTCCTGCTCCTCTTAGCATGATAAAGAAGATTCAAAGAGAGTGAGATGCCAGCTCCTTTCATTCAGTCAGTAGCTTCAATCATTTCTGGACGTTTTTCAATGGCAAAAATCAATGAATATTGTAAATGCACAAACAGTAATTTCTCCGCATTGCAAGGTGCAATTCTGAAATTTTTTGCTTTTTCCTGCTCCTCTTAGCATGATAAAGAAGATTCAAAGAGAGTGAGATGCCAGCTCCTTTCATTCAGTCAGTAGCTTCAAACATTTCTGGTATATGAATAACATGATGTTTTTCAATGGCAAAAATCAATGAATATTGTAAATGCACAAACAGTAATTTCTCCGCATTGCAAGGTGCAATTCTGAAATTTTTTGCTTTTTCCTGCTCCTCTTAGCATGATAAAGAACATTCAAAGAGAGTGAGATGCCAGCTCCTTTCATTCAGTCAGTAGCTTCAAACATTTCTGGTATATGAATAACATGATGTTTTTCAATGGCAAAAATCAATGAATATTGTAAATGCACAAACAGTAATTTCTCCGCATTGCAAGGTGCAATTCTGAAATGTTTTGCTTTTTCCTGCTCCTCTTAGCATGATAAAGAAGATTCAAAGAGAGTGAGATGCCAGCTCCTTTCATTCAGTCAGTAGCTTCAATCATTTCTGGACGTTTTTCAATGGCAAAAATCAATGAATATTGTAAATGCACAAACAGTAATTTCTCCGCATTGCAAGGTGCAATTCTGAAATTTTTTGCTTTTTCCTGCTCCTCTTAGCATGATAAAGAAGATTCAAAGAGAGTGAGATGCCAGCTCCTTTCATTCAGTCAGTAGCTTCAATCATTTCTGGACGTTTTTCAATGGCAAAAATCAATGAATATTGTAAATGCACAAACAGTAATTTCTCCGCATTGCAAGGTGCAATTCTGAAATTTTTTGCTTTTTCCTGCTCCTCTTAGCATGATAAAGAATATTCAAAGAGAGTGAGATGCCAGCTCCTTTCATTCAGTCAGTAGCTTCAAACATTTCTGGTATATGAATAACATGATGTTTTTCAATGGCAAAAATCAATGAATATTGTAAATGCACAAACAGTAATTTCTCCGCATTGCAAGGTGCAATTCTGAAATGTTTTGCTTTTTCCTGCTCCTCTTAGCATGATAAAGAAGATTCAAAGAGAGTGAGATGCCAGCTCCTTTCATTCAGTCAGTAGCTTCAATCATTTCTGGACGTTTTTCGATGGCAAAAATCAATGAATATTGTAAATGCACAAACAGTAATTTCTCCGCATTGCAAGTTGCAATTCTGAAATTTTTTGCTTTTTCCTGCTCCTCTTAGCATGATAAAGAAGATTCAAAGAGAGTGAGATGCCAGCTCCTTTCATTCAGTCAGTAGCTTCAATCATTTCTGGACGTTTTTCAATGGCAAAAATCAATGAATATTGTAAATGCACAAACAGTAATTTCTCCGCATTGCAAGGTGCAATTCTGAAATTTTTTGCTTTTTCCTGCTCCTCTTAGCATGATAAAGAAGATTCAAAGAGAGTGAGATGCCAGCTCCTTTCATTCAGTCAGTAGCTTCAAACATTTCTGGTATATGAATAACATGATGTTTTTCAATGGCAAAAATCAATGAATATTGTAAATGCACAAACAGTAATTTCTCCGCATTGCAAGGTGCAATTCTGAAATTTTTTGCTTTTTCCTGCTCCTCTTAGCATGATAAAGAAGATTCAAAGAGAGTGAGATGCCAGCTCCTTTCATTCAGTCAGTAGCTTCAAACATTTCTGGTATATGAATAACATGATGTTTTCAATGGCAAAAATCAATGAATATTGTAAATGCACAAACAGTAATTTCTCCGCATTGCAAGGTGCAATTCTGAAATGTTTTGCTTTTTCCTGCTCCTCTTAGCATGATAAAGAAGATTCAAAGAGAGTGAGATGCCAGCTCCTTTCATTCAGTCAGTAGCTTCAAACATTTCTGGTATATGAATAACATGATGTTTTTCAATGGCAAAAATCAATGAATATTGTAAATGCACAAACAGTAATTTCTCCGCATTGCAAGGTGCAATTCTGAAATGTTTTGCTTTTTCCTGCTCCTCTTAGCATGATAAAGAAGATTCAAAGAGAGTGAGATGCCAGCTCCTTTCATTCAGTCAGTAGCTTCAATCATTTCTGGACGTTTTTCAATGGCAAAAATCAATGAATATTGTAAATGCACAAACAGTAATTTCTCCGCATTGCAAGGTGCAATTCTGAAATTTTTTGCTTTTTCCTGCTCCTCTTAGCATGATAAAGAAGATTCAAAGAGAGTGAGATGCCAGCTCCTTTCATTCAGTCAGTAGCTTCAAACATTTCTGGTATATGAATAACATGATGTTTTTCAATGGCAAAAATCAATGAATATTGTAAATGCACAAACAGTAATTTCTCCGCATTGCAAGGTGCAATTCTGAAATGTTTTGCTTTTTCCTGCTCCTCTTAGCATGATAAAGAAGATTCAAAGAGAGTGAGATGCCAGCTCCTTTCATTCAGTCAGTAGCTTCAAACATTTCTGGTATATGAATAACATGATGTTTTTCAATGGCAAAAATCAATGAATATTGTAAATGCACAAACAGTAATTTCTCCGCATTGCAAGGTGCAATTCTGAAATGTTTTGCTTTTTCCTGCTCCTCTTAGCATGATAAAGAAGATTCAAAGAGAGTGAGATGCCAGCTCCTTTCATTCAGTCAGTAGCTTCAATCATTTCTGGACGTTTTTCAATGGCAAAAATCAATGAATATTGTAAATGCACAAACAGTAATTTCTCCGCATTGCAAGGTGCAATTCTGAAATTTTTTGCTTTTTCCTGCTCCTCTTAGCATGATAAAGAAGATTCAAAGAGAGTGAGATGCCAGCTCCTTTCATTCAGTCAGTAGCTTCAAACATTTCTGGTATATGAATAACATGATGTTTTTCAATGGCAAAAATCAATGAATATTGTAAATGCACAAACAGTAATTTCTCCGCATTGCAAGGTGCAATTCTGAAATTTTTTGCTTTTTCCTGCTCCTCTTAGCATGATAAAGAAGATTCAAAGAGAGTGAGATGCCAGCTCCTTTCATTCAGTCAGTAGCTTCAAACATTTCTGGTATATGAATAACATGATGTTTTCAATGGCAAAAATCAATGAATATTGTAAATGCACAAACAGTAATTTCTCCGCATTGCAAGGTGCAATTCTGAAATGTTTTGCTTTTTCCTGCTCCTCTTAGCATGATAAAGAAGATTCAAAGAGAGTGAGATGCCAGCTCCTTTCATTCAGTCAGTAGCTTCAAACATTTCTGGTATATGAATAACATGATGTTTTTCAATGGCAAAAATCAATGAATATTGTAAATGCACAAACAGTAATTTCTCCGCATTGCAAGGTGCAATTCTGAAATGTTTTGCTTTTTCCTGCTCCTCTTAGCATGATAAAGAAGATTCAAAGAGAGTGAGATGCCAGCTCCTTTCATTCAGTCAGTAGCTTCAATCATTTCTGGACGTTTTTCAATGGCAAAAATCAATGAATATTGTAAATGCACAAACAGTAATTTCTCCGCATTGCAAGGTGCAATTCTGAAATTTTTTGCTTTTTCCTGCTCCTCTTAGCATGATAAAGAAGATTCAAAGAGAGTGAGATGCCAGCTCCTTTCATTCAGTCAGTAGCTTCAATCATTTCTGGACGTTTTTCAATGGCAAAAATCAATGAATATTGTAAATGCACAAACAGTAATTTCTCCGCATTGCAAGGTGCAATTCTGAAATTTTTTGCTTTTTCCTGCTCCTCTTAGCATGATAAAGAATATTCAAAGAGAGTGAGATGCCAGCTCCTTTCATTCAGTCAGTAGCTTCAAACATTTCTGGTATATGAATAACATGATGTTTTTCAATGGCAAAAATCAATGAATATTGTAAATGCACAAACAGTAATTTCTCCGCATTGCAAGGTGCAATTCTGAAATGTTTTGCTTTTTCCTGCTCCTCTTAGCATGATAAAGAAGATTCAAAGAGAGTGAGATGCCAGCTCCTTTCATTCAGTCAGTAGCTTCAATCATTTCTGGACGTTTTTCGATGGCAAAAATCAATGAATATTGTAAATGCACAAACAGTAATTTCTCCGCATTGCAAGTTGCAATTCTGAAATTTTTTGCTTTTTCCTGCTCCTCTTAGCATGATAAAGAAGATTCAAAGAGAGTGAGATGCCAGCTCCTTTCATTCAGTCAGTAGCTTCAATCATTTCTGGACGTTTTTCAATGGCAAAAATCAATGAATATTGTAAATGCACAAACAGTAATTTCTCCGCATTGCAAGGTGCAATTCTGAAATTTTTTGCTTTTTCCTGCTCCTCTTAGCATGATAAAGAAGATTCAAAGAGAGTGAGATGCCAGCTCCTTTCATTCAGTCAGTAGCTTCAAACATTTCTGGTATATGAATAACATGATGTTTTTCAATGGCAAAAATCAATGAATATTGTAAATGCACAAACAGTAATTTCTCCGCATTGCAAGGTGCAATTCTGAAATTTTTTGCTTTTTCCTGCTCCTCTTAGCATGATAAAGAAGATTCAAAGAGAGTGAGATGCCAGCTCCTTTCATTCAGTCAGTAGCTTCAAACATTTCTGGTATATGAATAACATGATGTTTTCAATGGCAAAAATCAATGAATATTGTAAATGCACAAACAGTAATTTCTCCGCATTGCAAGGTGCAATTCTGAAATGTTTTGCTTTTTCCTGCTCCTCTTAGCATGATAAAGAAGATTCAAAGAGAGTGAGATGCCAGCTCCTTTCATTCAGTCAGTAGCTTCAAACATTTCTGGTATATGAATAACATGATGTTTTTCAATGGCAAAAATCAATGAATATTGTAAATGCACAAACAGTAATTTCTCCGCATTGCAAGGTGCAATTCTGAAATGTTTTGCTTTTTCCTGCTCCTCTTAGCATGATAAAGAAGATTCAAAGAGAGTGAGATGCCAGCTCCTTTCATTCAGTCAGTAGCTTCAATCATTTCTGGACGTTTTTCAATGGCAAAAATCAATGAATATTGTAAATGCACAAACAGTAATTTCTCCGCATTGCAAGGTGCAATTCTGAAATTTTTTGCTTTTTCCTGCTCCTCTTAGCATGATAAAGAAGATTCAAAGAGAGTGAGATGCCAGCTCCTTTCATTCAGTCAGTAGCTTCAAACATTTCTGGTATATGAATAACATGATGTTTTTCAATGGCAAAAATCAATGAATATTGTAAATGCACAAACAGTAATTTCTCCGCATTGCAAGGTGCAATTCTGAAATGTTTTGCTTTTTCCTGCTCCTCTTAGCATGATAAAGAAGATTCAAAGAGAGTGAGATGCCAGCTCCTTTCATTCAGTCAGTAGCTTCAAACATTTCTGGTATATGAATAACATGATGTTTTTCAATGGCAAAAATCAATGAATATTGTAAATGCACAAACAGTAATTTCTCCGCATTGCAAGGTGCAATTCTGAAATGTTTTGCTTTTTCCTGCTCCTCTTAGCATGATAAAGAAGATTCAAAGAGAGTGAGATGCCAGCTCCTTTCATTCAGTCAGTAGCTTCAATCATTTCTGGACGTTTTTCAATGGCAAAAATCAATGAATATTGTAAATGCACAAACAGTAATTTCTCCGCATTGCAAGGTGCAATTCTGAAATTTTTTGCTTTTTCCTGCTCCTCTTAGCATGATAAAGAAGATTCAAAGAGAGTGAGATGCCAGCTCCTTTCATTCAGTCAGTAGCTTCAAACATTTCTGGTATATGAATAACATGATGTTTTTCAATGGCAAAAATCAATGAATATTGTAAATGCACAAACAGTAATTTCTCCGCATTGCAAGGTGCAATTCTGAAATTTTTTGCTTTTTCCTGCTCCTCTTAGCATGATAAAGAAGATTCAAAGAGAGTGAGATGCCAGCTCCTTTCATTCAGTCAGTAGCTTCAAACATTTCTGGTATATGAATAACATGATGTTTTCAATGGCAAAAATCAATGAATATTGTAAATGCACAAACAGTAATTTCTCCGCATTGCAAGGTGCAATTCTGAAATGTTTTGCTTTTTCCTGCTCCTCTTAGCATGATAAAGAAGATTCAAAGAGAGTGAGATGCCAGCTCCTTTCATTCAGTCAGTAGCTTCAAACATTTCTGGTATATGAATAACATGATGTTTTTCAATGGCAAAAATCAATGAATATTGTAAATGCACAAACAGTAATTTCTCCGCATTGCAAGGTGCAATTCTGAAATGTTTTGCTTTTTCCTGCTCCTCTTAGCATGATAAAGAAGATTCAAAGAGAGTGAGATGCCAGCTCCTTTCATTCAGTCAGTAGCTTCAATCATTTCTGGACGTTTTTCAATGGCAAAAATCAATGAATATTGTAAATGCACAAACAGTAATTTCTCCGCATTGCAAGGTGCAATTCTGAAATTTTTTGCTTTTTCCTGCTCCTCTTAGCATGATAAAGAAGATTCAAAGAGAGTGAGATGCCAACTCCTTTCATTCAGTCAGTAGCTTCAAACATTTCTGTTATATGAATAACATGATGTTTTTCAATGGCAAAAATCAATGAACATTGTAAATGCACAAACAGTAATTTCTCCGCATTGCAAGGTGCAATTCTGAAATGTTTTGCTTTTTCCTGCTCCTCTTAGCATGATAAAGAAGATTCAATGAGAGTGAGATGCCAGCTCCTTTCATTCAGTCAGTAGCTTCAAACATTTCTGGTATATGAATAACATGATGTTTTTCAATGGCAAAAATCAATGAATATTGTAAATGCACAAACAGTAATTTCTCCGCATTGCAAGGTGCAATTCTGAAATGTTTTGCTTTTTCCTGCTCCTCTTAGCATGATAAAGAAGATTCAAAGAGAGTGAGATGCCAGCTCCTTTCATTCAGTCAGTAGCTTCAATCATTTCTGGACGTTTTTCAATGGCAAAAATCAATGAATATTGTAAATGCACAAACAGTAATTTCTCCGCATTGCAAGGTGCAATTCTGAAATTTTTTGCTTTTTCCTGCTCCTCTTAGCATGATAAAGAAGATTCAAAGAGAGTGAGATGCCAGCTCCTTTCATTCAGTCAGTAGCTTCAAACATTTCTGGTATATGAATAACATGATGTTTTTCAATGGCAAAAATCAATGAATATTGTAAATGCACAAACAGTAATTTCTCCGCATTGCAAGGTGCAATTCTGAAATGTTTTGCTTTTTCCTGCTCCTCTTAGCATGATAAAGAAGATTCAAAGAGAGTGAGATGCCAGCTCCTTTCATTCAGTCAGTAGCTTCAATCATTTCTGGACGTTTTTCGATGGCAAAAATCAATGAATATTGTAAATGCACAAACAGTAATTTCTCCGCATTGCAAGGTGCAATTCTGAAATTTTTTGCTTTTTCCTGCTCCTCTTAGCATGATAAAGAAGATTCAAAGAGAGTGAGATGCCAGCTCCTTTCATTCAGTCAGTAGCTTCAATCATTTCTGGACGTTTTTCAATGGCAAAAATCAATGAATATTGTAAATGCACAAACAGTAATTTCTCCGCATTGCAAGGTGCAATTCTGAAATTTTTTGCTTTTTCCTGCTCCTCTTAGCATGATAAAGAAGATTCAAAGAGAGTGAGATGCCAGCTCCTTTCATTCAGTCAGTAGCTTCAAACATTTCTGGTATATGAATAACATGATGTTTTTCAATGGCAAAAATCAATGAATATTGTAAATGCACAAACAGTAATTTCTCCGCATTGCAAGGTGCAATTCTGAAATTTTTTGCTTTTTCCTGCTCCTCTTAGCATGATAAAGAAGATTCAAAGAGAGTGAGATGCCAGCTCCTTTCATTCAGTCAGTAGCTTCAAACATTTCTGGTATATGAATAACATGATGTTTTCAATGGCAAAAATCAATGAATATTGTAAATGCACAAACAGTAATTTCTCCGCATTGCAAGGTGCAATTCTGAAATGTTTTGCTTTTTCCTGCTCCTCTTAGCATGATAAAGAAGATTCAAAGAGAGTGAGATGCCAGCTCCTTTCATTCAGTCAGTAGCTTCAAACATTTCTGGTATATGAATAACATGATGTTTTTCAATGGCAAAAATCAATGAATATTGTAAATGCACAAACAGTAATTTCTCCGCATTGCAAGGTGCAATTCTGAAATTTTTTGCTTTTTCCTGCTCCTCTTAGCATGATAAACAAGATTCAAAGAGAGTGAGATGCCAGCTCCTTTCATTCAGTCAGTAGCTTCAAACATTTCTGGTATATGAATAACATGATGTTTTTCAATGGCAAAAATCAATGAATATTGTAAATGCACAAACAGTAATTTCTCCGCATTGCAAGGTGCAATTCTGAAATGTTTTGCTTTTTCCTGCTCCTCTTAGCATGATAAAGAAGATTCAAAGAGAGTGACATGCCAGCTCCTTTCATTCAGTCAGTAGCTTCAATCATTTCTGGACGTTTTTCGATGGCAAAAATCAATGAATATTGTAAATGCACAAACAGTAATTTCTCCGCATTGCAAGATGCAATTCTGAAATTTTTTGCTTTTTCCTGCTCCTCTTAGCATGATAAAGAAGATTCAAAGAGAGTGAGATGCCAGCTCCTTTCATTCAGTCAGTAGCTTCAATCATTTCTGGACGTTTTTCAATGGCAAAAATCAATGAATATTGTAAATGCACAAACAGTAATTTCTCCGCATTGCAAGGTGCAATTCTGAAATTTTTTGCTTTTTCCTGCTCCTCTTAGCATGATAAAGAAGATTCAAAGAGAGTGAGATGCCAGCTCCTTTCATTCAGTCAGTAGCTTCAAACATTTCTGGTATATGAATAACATGATGTTTTTCAATGGCAAAAATCAATGAATATTGTAAATGCACAAACAGTAATTTCTCCGCATTGCAAGGTGCAATTCTGAAATTTTTTGCTTTTTCCTGCTCCTCTTAGCATGATAAAGAAGATTCAAAGAGAGTGAGATGCCAGCTCCTTTCATTCAGTCAGTAGCTTCAAACATTTCTGGTATATGAATAACATGATGTTTTTCAATGTCAAAAATCAATGAATATTGTAAATGCACAAACAGTAATTTCTCCGCATTGCAAGGTGCAATTCTGAAATGTTTTGCTTTTTCCTGCTCCTCTTAGCATGATAAAGAAGATTCAAAGAGAGTGAGATGCCAGCTCCTTTCATTCAGTCAGTAGCTTCAATCATTTCTGGACGTTTTTCAATGGCAAAAATCAATGAATATTGTAAATGCACAAACAGTAATTTCTCCGCATTGCAAGGTGCAATTCTGAAATTTTTTGCTTTTTCCTGCTCCTCTTAGCATGATAAAGAAGATTCAAAGAGAGTGAGATGCCAGCTCCTTTCATTCAGTCAGTAGCTTCAATCATTTCTGGACGTTTTTCAATGGCAAAAATCAATGAATATTGTAAATGCACAAACAGTAATTTCTCCGCATTGCAAGATGCAATTCTGAAATTTTTTGCTTTTTCCTGCTCCTCTTAGCATGATAAAGAAGATTCAAAGAGAGTGAGATGCCAGCTCCTTTCATTCAGTCAGTAGCTTCAATCATTTCTGGACGTTTTTCAATGGCAAAAATCAATGAATATTGTAAATGCACAAACAGTAATTTCTCCGCATTGCAAGGTGCAATTCTGAAATTTTTTGCTTTTTCCTGCTAGTCTTAGCATGATAAAGAAGATTCAAAGAGAGTGAGATGCCAGCTCCTTTCATTCAGTCAGTAGCTTCAAACATTTCTGGTATATGAATAACATGATGTTTTTCAATGGCAAAAATCAATGAATATTGTAAATGCACAAACAGTAATTTCTCCGCATTGCAAGGTGCAATTCTGAAATTTTTTGCTTTTTCCTGCTCCTCTTAGCATGATAAAGAAGATTCAAAGAGAGTGAGATGCCAGCTCCTTTCATTCAGTCAGTAGCTTCAAACATTTCTGGTATATGAATAACATGATATTTTTCAATGGCAAAAATCAATGAATATTGTAAATGCACAAACAGTAATTTCTCCGCATTGCAAGGTGCAATTCTGAAATGTTTTGCTTTTTCCTGCTCCTCTTAGCATGATAAAGAAGATTCAAAGAGAGTGAGATGCCAGCTCCTTTCATTCAGTCAGTAGCTTCAATCATTTCTGGACGTTTTTCGATGACAAAAATCAATGAATATTGTAAATGCACAAACAGTAATTTCTCCGCATTGCAAGATGCAATTCTGAAATTTTTTGCTTTTTCCTGCTCCTCTTAGCATGATAAATAAGATTCAAAGAGAGTGAGATGCCAGCTCCTTTCATTCAGTCAGTAGCTTCAATCATTTCTGGACGTTTTTCAATGGCAAAAATCAATGAATATTGTAAATGCACAAACAGTAATTTCTCCGCATTGCAAGGTGCAATTCTGAAATTTTTTGCTTTTTCCTGCTCCTCTTAGCATGATAAAGAAGATTCAAAGAGAGTGAGATGCCAGCTCCTTTCATTCAGTCAGTAGCTTCAAACATTTCTGGTATATGAATAACATGTTTTTCAATGGCAAAAATCAATGAATATTGTAAATGCACAAACAGTAATATCTCCGCATTGCAAGGTGCAATTCTGAAATTTTTTGCTTTTTCCTGCTCCTCTTAGCATGATAAAGAAGATTCAAAGAGAGTGAGATGCCAGCTCCTTTCATTCAGTCAGTAGCTTCAAACATTTCTGGTATATGAATAACATGATGTTTTTCAATGGCAAAAATCAATGAATATTGTAAATGCACAAACAGTAATTTCTCCGCATTGCAAGGTGCAATTCTGAAATGTTTTGCTTTTTCCTGCTCCTCTTAGCATGATAAAGAAGATTCAAAGAGAGTGAGATGCCAGCTCCTTTCATTCAGTCAGTAGCTTCAATCATTTCTGGACGTTTTTCAATGGCAAAAATCAATGAATATTGTAAATGCACAAACAGTAATTTCTCCGCATTGCAAGGTGCAATTCTGAAATTTTTTGCTTTTTCCTGCTCCTCTTAGCATGATAAAGAAGATTCAAAGAGAGTGAGATGCCAGCTCCTTTCATTCAGTCAGTAGCTTCAAACATTTCTGGTATATGAATAACATGATGTTTTTCAATGGCAAAAATCAATGAATATTGTAAATGCACAAACAGTAATTTCTCCGCATTGCAAGGTGCAATTCTGAAATGTTTTGCTTTTTCCTGCTCCTCTTAGCATGATAAAGAAGATTCAAAGAGAGTGAGATGCCAGCTCCTTTCATTCAGTCAGTAGCTTCAATCATTTCTGGACGTTTTTCAAAGGAAAAAATCAATGAATATTGTAAATGCACAAACAGTAATTTCTCCGCATTGCAAGGTGCAATTCTGAAATTTTTTGCTTTTTCCTGCTCCTCTTAGCATGATAAAGAAGATTCAAAGAGAGTGAGATGCCAGCTCCTTTCATTCAGTCAGTAGCTTCAAACATTTCTGGTATATGAATAACATGATGTTTTTCAATGGCAAAAATCAATGAATATTGTAAATGCACAAACAGTAATTTCTCTGCATTGCAAGGTGCAATTCTGAAATATTTTTCTTTTTCCTGCTCCTCTTATCATGATAAAGAAGATTCAAAGAGAGTGAGATGCCAGCTTCTTTCATTCAGTCAGTAGCTTCAATCATTTCTGCACATTTTTCAATGGCAAAAATCAATGAATATTGTAAATGCACAAACAGTAATTTCTCCGCATTGCAAGGTGCAATTCTGAAATTTTTTGCTTTTTCCTGCTCCTCTTAGCATGATAAAGAAGATTCAAAGAGAGTGAGATGCCAGCTCCTTTCATTCAGTCAGTAGCTTCAATCATTTCTGGACGTTTTTCAATGGCAAAAATCAATGAATATTGTAAATGCACAAACAGTAATTTCTCCGCATTGCAAGGTGCAATTCTGAAATTTTTTGCTTTTTCCTGCTCCTCTTAGCATGATAAAGAAGATTCAAAGAGAGTGAGATGCCTGCTCCTTTCATTCAGTCAGTAGCTTCAAACATTTCTGGTATATGAATAACATGATGTTTTTCAATGGAAAAAATCAATGAATATTGTAAATGCACAAACAGTAATTTCTCCGCATTGCAAGGTGCAATTCTGAAATTTTTTGCTTTTTCCTGCTCCTCTTTGCATGATAAACAAGATTCAAAGAGAGTGAGATGCCAGCTCCTTTCATTCAGTCAGTAGCTTCAAACATTTCTGGTATATGAATAACATGTTTTTCAATGGCAAAAGTCAATGAATATTGTAAATGCACAAACAGTAATTTCTCCGCATTGCAAGGTGCAATTCTGAAATTTTTTGCTTTTTCCTGCTCCTCTTAGCATGATAAAGAAGATTCAAAGAGTGAGGTGCCAGCTCCTTTCATTCAGTCAGTAGCTTCAATCATTTCTGGACATTTTTCAATGGCAAAAATCAATGAATATTGTAAATGCACAAACAGTAATTTCTCCGCATTACAAGGTGCAATTCTGAAATTTTTTGCTTTTTCCTGCTCCTCTTAGCATGATAAAGAAGATTCAAAGAGAGTGAGATGCCAGCTCCTTTAATTCAGTCAGTAGGTTCAATCATTTCTGGACATTTTTCAATGGCAAAAATCAATGAATATTGTAAATGCACAAACAGTAATTTCTACGCATTGCAAGGTGCAATTCTGAAATTTTTTGCTTTTTCCTGCTCCTCTTAGCATGATAAAGAAGATTCAAAGAGAGTGAGATGCCAGCTCCTTTCATTCAGTCAGTAGCTTCAATCATTTCTGGACGTTTTTCAATGGCAAAAATCAATGAATATTGTAAATGCACAAACAGTAATTTCTCCGCATTGCAAGGTGCAATTCTGAAATTTTTTGCTTTTTCCTGCTCCTCTTAGCATGATAAAGAAGATTCAAAGAGAGTGAGATGCCTGCTCCTTTCATTCAGTCAGTAGCTTCAAACATTTCTGGTATATGAATAACATGATGTTTTTCAATGGCAAAAATCAATGAATATTGTAAATGCACAAACAGTAATTTCTCCGCATTGCAAGGTGCAATTCTGAAATTTTTTGCTTTTTCCTGCTCCTCTTAGCATGATAAAGAAGATTCAAAGAGAGTGAGATGCCAGCTCCTTTCATTCAGTCAGTAGCTTCAATCATTTCTGGACGTTTTTCAATGGCAAAAATCAATGAATATTGTAAATGCACAAACAGTAATTTCTCCGCATTGCAAGGTGCAATTCTGAAATTTTTTGCTTTTTCCTGCTCCTCTTAGCATGATAAAGAAGATTCAAAGATAGTGAGATGCCAGCTCCTTTCATTCAGTCAGTAGCTTCAATCATTTCTGGACGTTTTTCAATGTCAAAAATCAATGAATATTGTAAATGCACAAACAGTAATTTCTTCGCATTGCAAGGTGCAATTCTGAAATTTTTTGCTTTTTCCTGCTCCTCTTAGCATGATAAAGAAGATTCAAAGAGAGTGAGATGCCAGCTCCTTTCATTCAGTCAGTAGCTTCAATCATTTCTGGACTTTTTTCAATGGCAAAAATCAATGAATATTGTAAATGCACAAACAGTAATTTCTCCGCATTGCAAGGTGCAATTCTGAAATTTTTTGCTTTTTCCTGCTCCTCTTAGCATGATAAAGAAGATTCAAAGAGAGTGAGATGCCAGCTCCTTTCATTCAGTCAGTAGCTTCAATCATTTCTGGACGTTTTTCAATGGCAAAAATCAATGAATATTGTAAATGCACAAACAGTAATTTCTCCGCATTGCAAGGTGCAATTCTGAAATTTTTTGCTTTTTCCTGCTCCTCTTAGCATGATAAAGAAGATTCAAAGAGAGTGAGATGCCAGCTCCTTTAATTCAGTCAGTAGCTTCAAACATTTCTGGTATATGAATAACATGATGTTTTTCAATGGCAAAAATCAATGAATATTGTAAATGCACAAACAGTAATTTCTCCGCATTGCACGGGGGAATTCTGAAATTTTTTGCTTTTTCCTGCTCCTCTTAGCATGATAAAGAAGATTCAAAGAGAGTGAGATGCCAGCTCCTTTCATTCAGTCAGTAGCTTCAATCATTTCTGGACGTTTTTCAATGGCAAAAATCAATGAATATTGTAAATGCACAAACAGTAATTTCTCCGCATTGCAAGGTGCAATTCTGAAATTTTTTGCTTTTTCCTGCTCCTCTTAGCATGATAAAGAAGATTCAAAGAGAGTGAGATGCCAGCTCCTTTCATTCAGTCAGTAGCTTCAATCATTTCTGGACGTTTTTCAATGGCAAAAATCAATGAATACTGTAAATGCACAAACAGTAATTTCTCCGCATTGCAAGATGCAATTCTGAATTTTTTTGCTTTTTCCTGCTTCTCTTAGCATGATAAAGAAGATTCAAAGAGAGTGAGATGCCAGCTCCTTTCATTCAGTCAGTAGCTTCAATCATTTCTGGACGTTTTTCAATGGCAAAAATCAATGAATATTGTAAATGCACAAACAGTAATTTCTCCGCATTGCAAGGTGCAATTCTGAAAATTTTTGCTTTTTCCTGCTCCTCTTAGCATGATAAAGAAGATTCAAAGAGAGTGAGATGCCAGCTCCTTTCATTCAGTCAGTAGCTTCAAACATTTCTGGTATATGAATAACATGATGTTTTTCAATGGCAAAAATCAATGAATATTGTAAATGCACAAACAGTAATTTCTCCGCATTGCAAGGTGCAATTCTGAAATTTTTTGCTTTTTCCTGCTCCTCTTAGCATGATAAAGAAGATTCAAAGAGCGTGAGATGCCAGCTCCTTTAATTCAGTCAGTAGCTTCAAACATTTCTGGTATATGAATAACATGATGTTTTTCAATGGCAAAAATCAATGAATATTGTAAATGCACAAACAGTAATTTCTCCGCATTGCACGGGGGAATTCTGAAATTTTTTGCTTTTTCCTGCTCCTCTTAGCATGATAAAGAAGATTCAAAGAGAGTGAGATGCCAGCTCCTTTCATTCAGTCAGTAGCTTCAATCATTTCTGGACGTTTTTCAATGGCAAAAATCAATGAATATTGTAAATGCACAAACAGTAATTTCTCCGCATTGCAAGGTGCAATTCTGAAATTTTTTGCTTTTTCCTGCTCCTCTTAGCATGATAAAGAAGATTCAAAGAGAGTGAGATGCCAGCTCCTTTCATTCAGTCAGTAGCTTCAATCATTTCTGGACGTTTTTCAATGGCAAAAATCAATGAATATTGTAAATGCTCAAACAGTAATTTCTCCGCATTGCAAGATGCAATTCTGAAATTTTTTGCTTTTTCCTGCTCCTCTTAGCATGATAAAGAAGATTCAAAGAGAGTGAGATGCCAGCTCCTTTCATTCAGTCAGTAGCTTCAATCATTTCTGGACGTTTTTCAATGGCAAAAATCAATGAATATTGTAAATGCACAAACAGTAATTTCTCCGCATTGCAAGGTGCAATTCTGAAATTTTTTGCTTTTTCCTGCTCCTCTTAGCATGATAAAGAAGATTCAAAGAGAGTGAGATGCCAGCTCCTTTCATTCAGTCAGTAGCTTCAAACATTTCTGGTATATGAATAACATGATGTTTTTCAATGGCAAAAATCAATGAATATTGTAAATGCACAAACAGTAATTTCTCCGCATTGCAAGGTGCAATTCTGAAATGTTTTGCTTTTTCCTGCTCCTCTTAGCATGATAAAGAAGATTCAAAGAGAGTGAGATGCCAGCTCCTTTCATTCAGTCAGTAGCTTCAATCATTTCTGGACGTTTTTCGATGGCAAAAATCAATGAATATTGTAAATGCACAAACAGTAATTTCTCCGCATTGCAAGATGCAATTCTGAAATTTTTTGCTTTTTCCTGCTCCTCTTAGCATGATAAAGAAGATTCAAAGAGAGTGAGATGCCAGCTCCTTTCATTCAGTCAGTAGCTTCAATCATTTCTGGACGTTTTTCAATGGCAAAAATCAATGAATATTGTAAATGCACAAACAGTAATTTCTCCGCATTGCAAGGTGCAATTCTGAAATTTTTTGCTTTTTCCTGCTCCTCTTAGCATGATAAAGAAGATTCAAAGAGAGTGAGATGCCAGCTCCTTTCATTCAGTCAGTAGCTTCAAACATTTCTGGTATATGAATAACATGATGTTTTTCAATGGCAAAAATCAATGAATATTGTAAATGCACAAAAAGTAATTTCTCCGCATTGCAAGGTGCAATTCTGAAATTTTTTGCTTTTTCCTGCTCCTCTTAGCATGATAAAGAAGATTCAAAGAGAGTGAGATGCCAGCTCCTTTCATTCAGTCAGTAGCTTCAAACATTTCTGGTATATGAATAACATGATGTTTTTCAAAGGCAAAAATCAATGAATATTGTAAATGCACAAACAGTAATTTCTCCGCATTGCAAGGTGCAATTCTGAAATGTTTTGCTTTTTCCTGCTCCTCTTAGCATGATAAAGAAGATTCAAAGAGAGTGAGATGCCAGCTCCTTTCATTCAGTCAGTAGCTTCAATCATTTCTGGACGTTTTTCAATGGCAAAAATCAATGAATATTGTAAATGCACAAACAGTAATTTCTCCGCATTGCAAGGTGCAATTCTGAAATTTTTTGCTTTTTCCTGCTCCTCTTAGCATGATAAAGAAGATTCAAAGAGAGTGAGATGCCAGCTCCTTTCATTCAGTCAGTAGCTTCAAACATTTCTGGTATATGAATAACATGATGTTTTTCAATGGCAAAAATCAATGAATATTGTAAATGCACAAACAGTAATTTCTCCGCATTGCAAGGTGCAATTCTGAAATGTTTTGCTTTTTCCTGCTCCTCTTAGCATGATAAAGAAGATTCAAAGAGAGTGAGATGCCAGCTCCTTTCATTCAGTCAGTAGCTTCAATCATTTCTGGACGTTTTTCAATGGCAAAAATCAATGAATATTGTAAATGCACAAACAGTAATTTCTCCGCATTGCAAGGTGCAATTCTGAAATTTTTTGCTTTTTCCTGCTCCTCTTAGCATGATAAAGAAGATTCAAAGAGAGTGAGATGCCAGCTCCTTTCATTCAGTCAGTAGCTTCAATCATTTCTGGACGTTTTTCAATGGCAAAAATCAATGAATATTGTAAATGCACAAACAGTAATTTCTCCGCATTGCAAGATGTAATTCTGAAATTTTTTGCTTTTTCCTGCTCCTCTTAGCATGATAAAGAAGATTCAAAGAGAGTGAGATGCCAGCTCCTTTCATTCAGTCAGTAGCTTCAATCATTTCTGGACGTTTTTCAATGGCAAAAATCAATGAATATTGTAAATGCACAAACAGTAATTTCTCCGCATTGCAAGGTGCAATTCTGAAATTTTTTGCTTTTTCCTGCTCCTCTTAGCATGATAAAGAAGATTCAAAGAGAGTGAGATGCCAGCTCCTTTCATTCAGTCAGTAGCTTCAAACATTTCTGGTATATGAATAACATGATGTTTTTCAATGGCAAAAATCAATGAATATTGTAAATGCACAAACAGTAACTTCTCCGCATTGCAAGGTGCAATTCTGAAATGTTTTGCTTTTTCCTGCTCCTCTTAGCATGATAAAGAAGATTCAAAGAGAGTGAGATGCCAGCTCCTTTCATTTAGTCAGTAGCTTCAATCATTTCTGGACGTTTTTCGATGGCAAAAATCAATGAATATTGTAAATGCACAAACAGTAATTTCTCCGCATTGCAAGATGCAATTCTGAAATTTTTTGCTTTTTCCTGCTCCTCTTAGCATGATAAAGAAGATTCAAAGAGAGTGAGATGCCAGCTCCTTTCATTCAGTCAGTAGCTTCAATCATTTCTGGACGTTTTTCAATGGCAAAAATCAATGAATATTGTAAATGCACAAACAGTAATTTCTCCGCATTGCAAGGTGCAATTCTGAAATGTTTTGCTTTTTCCTGCTCCTCTTAGCATGATAAAGAAGATTCAAAGAGAGTGAGATGCCAGCTCCTTTCATTCAGTCAGTAGCTTCAATCATTTCTGGACGTTTTTCAATGGCAAAAATCAATGAATATTGTAAATGCACAAACAGTAATTTCTCCGCATTGCAAGGTGCAATTCTGAAATTTTTTGCTTTTTCCTGCTCCTCTTAGCATGATAAAGAAGATTCAAAGAGAGTGAGATGCCAGCTCCTTTCATTCAGTCAGTAGCTTCAAACATTTCTGGTATATGAATAACATGATGTTTTTCAATGGCTAAAATCAATGAATATTGTAAATGCACAAACAGTAATTTCTCCGCATTGCAAGGTGCAATTCTGAAATGTTTTGCTTTTTCCTGCTCCTCTTAGCATGATAAAGAAGATTCAAAGAGAGTGAGATGCCAGCTCCTTTCATTCAGTCAGTAGCTTCAATCATTTCTGGACGTTTTTCGATGGCAAAAATCAATGAATATTGTAAATGCACAAACAGTAATTTCTCCGCATTGCAAGGTGCAATTCTGAAATTTTTTGCTTTTTCCTGCTCCTCTTAGCATGATAAAGAAGATTCAAAGAGAGTGAGATGCCAGCTCCTTTCATTCAGTCAGTAGCTTCAAACATTTCTGGTATATGAATAACATGATGTTTTTCAATGGCAAAAATCAATGAATATTGTAAATGCACAAACAGTAATTTCTCCGCATTGCAAGGTGCAAATCTGAAATGTTTTGCTTTTTCCTGCTCCTCTTAGCATGATAAAGAAGATTCAAAGAGAGTGAGATGCCAGCTCCTTTCATTCAGTCAGTAGCTTCAATCATTTCTGGACGTTTTTCGATGGCAAAAATCAATGAATATTGTAAATGCACAAACAGTAATTTCTCCGCATTGCAAGTTGCAATTCTGAAATTTTTTGCTTTTTCCTGCTCCTCTTAGCATGATAAAGAAGATTCAAAGAGAGTGAGATGCCAGCTCCTTTCATTCAGTCAGTAGCTTCAATCATTTCTGGACGTTTTTCAATGGCAAAAATCAATGAATATTGTAAATGCACAAACAGTAATTTCTCCGCATTGCAAGGTGCAATTCTGAAATTTTTTGCTTTTTCCTGCTCCTCTTAGCATGATAAAGAAGATTCAAAGAGAGTGAGATGCCAGCTCCTTTCATTCAGTCAGTAGCTTCAAACATTTCTGGTATATGAATAACATGATGTTTTTCAATGGCAAAAATCAATGAATATTGTAAATGCACAAACAGTAATTTCTCCGCATTGCAAGGTGCAATTCTGAAATTTTTTGCTTTTTCCTGCTCCTCTTAGCATGATAAAGAAGATTCAAAGAGAGTGAGATGCCAGCTCCTTTCATTCAGTCAGTAGCTTCAAACATTTCTGGTATATGAATAACATGATGTTTTTCAATGGCAAAAATCAATGAATATTGTAAATGCACAAACAGTAATTTCTCCGCATTGCAAGGTGCAATTCTGAAATGTTTTGCTTTTTCCTGCTCCTCTTAGCATGATAAAGAAGATTCAAAGAGAGTGAGATGCCAGCTCCTTTCATTCAGTCAGTAGCTTCAATCATTTCTGGACGTTTTTCAATGGCAAAAATCAATGAATATTGTAAATGCACAAACAGTAATTTCTCCGCATTGCAAGGTGCAATTCTGAAATTTTTTGCTTTTTCCTGCTCCTCTTAGCATGATAAAGAAGATTCAAAGAGATTGAGATGCCAGCTCCTTTCATTCAGTCAGTAGCTTCAAACATTTCTGGTATATGAATAACATGATGTTTTTCAATGGCAAAAATCAATGAATATTGTAAATGCACAAACAGTAATTTCTCCGCATTGCAAGGTGCAATTCTGAAATGTTTTGCTTTTTCCTGATCCTCTTAGCATGATAAAGAAGATTCAAAGAGAGTGAGATGCCAGCTCCTTTCATTCAGTCAGTAGCTTCAATCATTTCTGGACGTTTTTCAATGGCAAAAATCAATGAATATTGTAAATGCACAAACAGTAATTTCTCCGCATTGCAAGGTGCAATTCTGAAATTTTTTGCTTTTTCCTGCTCCTCTTAGCATGATAAAGAATATTCAAAGAGAGTGAGATGCCAGCTCCTTTCATTCAGTCAGTAGCTTCAAACATTTCTGGTATATGAATAACATGATGTTTTTCAATGCAAAAATCAATGAATATTGTAAATGCACAAACAGTAATTTCTCCGCATTGCAAGGTGCAATTCTGAAATGTTTTGCTTTTTCCTGCTCCTCTTAGCATGATAAAGAAGATTCAAAGAGAGTGAGATGCCAGCTCCTTTCATTCAGTCAGTAGCTTCAATCATTTCTGGACGTTTTTCGATGGCAAAAATCAATGAATATTGTAAATGCACAAACAGTAATTTCTCCGCATTGCAAGTTGCAATTCTGAAATTTTTTGCTTTTTCCTGCTCCTCTTAGCATGATAAAGAAGATTCAAAGAGAGTGAGATGCCAGCTCCTTTCATTCAGTCAGTAGCTTCAATCATTTCTGGACGTTTTTCAATGGCAAAAATCAATGAATATTGTAAATGCACAAACAGTAATTTCTCTGCATTGCAAGGTGCAATTCTGAAATTTTTTGCTTTTTCCTGCTCCTCTTAGCATGATAAAGAAGATTCAAAGAGAGTGAGATGCCAGCTCCTTTCATTCAGTCAGTAGCTTCAAACATTTCTGGTATATGAATAACATGATGTTTTTCAATGGCAAAAATCAATGAATATTGTAAATGCACAAACAGTAATTTCTCCGCATTGCAAGGTGCAATTCTGAAATTTTTTGCTTTTTCCTGCTCCTCTTAGCATGATAAAGAAGATTCAAAGAGAGTGAGATGCCAGCTCCTTTCATTCAGTCAGTAGCTTCAAACATTTCTGGTATATGAATAACATGATGTTTTCAATGGCAAAAATCAATGAATATTGTAAATGCACAAACAGTAATTTCTCCGCATTGCAAGGTGCAATTCTGAAATGTTTTGCTTTTTCCTGCTCCTCTTAGCATGATAAAGAAGATTCAAAGAGAGTGAGATGCCAGCTCCTTTCATTCAGTCAGTAGCTTCAAACATTTCTGGTATATGAATAACATGATGTTTTTCAATGGCAAAAATCAATGAATATTGTAAATGCACAAACAGTAATTTCTCCGCATTGCAAGGTGCAATTCTGAAATGTTTTGCTTTTTCCTGCTCCTCTTAGCATGATAAAGAAGATTCAAAGAGAGTGAGATGCCAGCTCCTTTCATTCAGTCAGTAGCTTCAATCATTTCTGGACGTTTTTCAATGGCAAAAATCAATGAATATTGTAAATGCACAAACAGTAATTTCTCCGCATTGCAAGGTGCAATTCTGAAATTTTTTGCTTTTTCCTGCTCCTCTTAGCATGATAAAGAAGATTCAAAGAGAGTGAGATGCCAGCTCCTTTCATTCAGTCAGTAGCTTCAAACATTTCTGGTATATGAATAACATGATGTTTTTCAATGGCAAAAATCAATGAATATTGTAAATGCACAAACAGTAATTTCTCCGCATTGCAAGGTGCAATTCTGAAATGTTTTGCTTTTTCCTGCTCCTCTTAGCATGATAAAGAAGATTCAAAGAGAGTGAGATGCCAGCTCCTTTCATTCAGTCAGTAGCTTCAAACATTTCTGGTATATGAATAACATGATGTTTTTCAATGGCAAAAATCAATGAATATTGTAAATGCACAAACAGTAATTTCTCCGCATTGCAAGGTGCAATTCTGAAATGTTTTGCTTTTTCCTGCTCCTCTTAGCATGATAAAGAAGATTCAAAGAGAGTGAGATGCCAGCTCCTTTCATTCAGTCAGTAGCTTCAATCATTTCTGGACGTTTTTCAATGGCAAAAATCAATGAATATTGTAAATGCACAAACAGTAATTTCTCCGCATTGCAAGGTGCAATTCTGAAATTTTTTGCTTTTTCCTGCTCCTCTTAGCATGATAAAGAAGATTCAAAGAGAGTGAGATGCCAGCTCCTTTCATTCAGTCAGTAGCTTCAAACATTTCTGGTATATGAATAACATGATGTTTTTCAATGGCAAAAATCAATGAATATTGTAAATGCACAAACAGTAATTTCTCCGCATTGCAAGGTGCAATTCTGAAATGTTTTGCTTTTTCCTGCTCCTCTTAGCATGATAAAGAAGATTCAAAGAGAGTGAGATGCCAGCTCCTTTCATTCAGTCAGTAGCTTCAATCATTTCTGGACGTTTTTCGATGGCAAAAATCAATGAATATTGTAAATGCACAAACAGTAATTTCTCCGCATTGCAAGTTGCAATTCTGAAATTTTTTGCTTTTTCCTGCTCCTCTTAGCATGATAAAGAAGATTCAAAGAGAGTGAGATGCCAGCTCCTTTCATTCAGTCAGTAGCTTCAATCATTTCTGGACGTTTTTCAATGGCAAAAATCAATGAATATTGTAAATGCACAAACAGTAATTTCTCCGCATTGCAAGGTGCAATTCTGAAATTTTTTGCTTTTTCCTGCTCCTCTTAGCATGATAAAGAAGATTCAAAGAGAGTGAGATGCCAGCTCCTTTCATTCAGTCAGTAGCTTCAAACATTTCTGGTATATGAATAACATGATGTTTTTCAATGGCAAAAATCAATGAATATTGTAAATGCACAAACAGTAATTTCTCCGCATTGCAAGGTGCAATTCTGAAATTTTTTGCTTTTTCCTGCTCCTCTTAGCATGATAAAGAAGATTCAAAGAGAGTGAGATGCCAGCTCCTTTCATTCAGTCAGTAGCTTCAAACATTTCTGGTATATGAATAACATGATGTTTTCAATGGCAAAAATCAATGAATATTGTAAATGCACAAACAGTAATTTCTCCGCATTGCAAGGTGCAATTCTGAAATGTTTTGCTTTTTCCTGCTCCTCTTAGCATGATAAAGAAGATTCAAAGAGAGTGAGATGCCAGCTCCTTTCATTCAGTCAGTAGCTTCAAACATTTCTGGTATATGAATAACATGATGTTTTTCAATGGCAAAAATCAATGAATATTGTAAATGCACAAACAGTAATTTCTCCGCATTGCAAGGTGCAATTCTGAAATTTTTTGCTTTTTCCTGCTCCTCTTAGCATGATAAAGAAGATTCAAAGAGAGTGAGATGCCAGCTCCTTTCATTCAGTCAGTAGCTTCAAACATTTCTGGTATATGAATAACATGATGTTTTTCAATGGCAAAAATCAATGAATATTGTAAATGCACAAACAGTAATTTCTCCGCATTGCAAGGTGCAATTCTGAAATGTTTTGCTTTTTCCTGCTCCTCTTAGCATGATAAAGAAGATTCAAAGAGAGTGACATGCCAGCTCCTTTCATTCAGTCAGTAGCTTCAATCATTTCTGGACGTTTTTCGATGGCAAAAATCAATGAATATTGTAAATGCACAAACAGTAATTTCTCCGCATTGCAAGATGCAATTCTGAAATTTTTTGCTTTTTCCTGCTCCTCTTAGCATGATAAAGAAGATTCAAAGAGAGTGAGATGCCAGCTCCTTTCATTCAGTCAGTAGCTTCAATCATTTCTGGACGTTTTTCAATGGCAAAAATCAATGAATATTGTAAATGCACAAACAGTAATTTCTCCGCATTGCAAGGTGCAATTCTGAAATGTTTTGCTTTTTCCTGCTCCTCTTAGCATGATAAAGAAGATTCAAAGAGAGTGAGATGCCAGCTCCTTTCATTCAGTCAGTAGCTTCAATCATTTCTGGACGTTTTTCAATGGCAAAAATCAATGAATATTGTAAATGCACAAACAGTAATTTCTCCGCATTGCAAGGTGCAATTCTGAAATTTTTTGCTTTTTCCTGCTCCTCTTAGCATGATAAAGAAGATTCAAAGAGAGTGAGATGCCAGCTCCTTTCATTCAGTCAGTAGCTTCAAACATTTCTGGTATATGAATAACATGATGTTTTTCAATGTCAAAAATCAATGAATATTGTAAATGCACAAACAGTAATTTCTCCGCATTGCAAGGTGCAATTCTGAAATGTTTTGCTTTTTCCTGCTCCTCTTAGCATGATAAAGAAGATTCAAAGAGAGTGAGATGGCAGCTCCTTTCATTCAGTCAGTAGCTTCAATCATTTCTGGACGTTTTTCAATGGCAAAAATCAATGAATATTGTAAATGCACAAACAGTAATTTCTCCGCATTGCAAGGTGCAATTCTGAAATTTTTTGCTTTTTCCTGCTCCTCTTAGCATGATAAAGAAGATTCAAAGAGAGTGAGATGCCAGCTCCTTTCATTCAGTCAGTAGCTTCAATCATTTCTGGACGTTTTTCAATGGCAAAAATCAATGAATATTGTAAATGCACAAACAGTAATTTCTCCGCATTGCAAGATGCAATTCTGAAATTTTTTGCTTTTTCCTGCTCCTCTTAGCATGATAAAGAAGATTCAAAGAGAGTGAGATGCCAGCTCCTTTCATTCAGTCAGTAGCTTCAATCATTTCTGGACGTTTTTCAATGGCAAAAATCAATGAATATTGTAAATGCACAAACAGTAATTTCTCCGCATTGCAAGGTGCAATTCTGAAATTTTTTGCTTTTTCCTGCTCCTCTTAGCATGATAAAGAAGATTCAAAGAGAGTGAGATGCCAGCTCCTTTCATTCAGTCAGTAGCTTCAAACATTTCTGGTATATGAATAACATGATGTTTTTCAATGGCAAAAATCAATGAATATTGTAAATGCACAAACAGTAATTTCTCCGCATTGCAAGGTGCAATTCTGAAATTTTTTGCTTTTTCCTGCTCCTCTTAGCATGATAAAGAAGATTCAAAGAGAGTGAGATGCCAGCTCCTTTCATTCAGTCAGTAGCTTCAAACATTTCTGGTATATGAATAACATGATATTTTTCAATGGCAAAAATCAATGAATATTGTAAATGCACAAACAGTAATTTCTCCGCATTGCAAGGTGCAATTCTGAAATGTTTTGCTTTTTCCTGCTCCTCTTAGCATGATAAAGAAGATTCAAAGAGAGTGAGATGCCAGCTCCTTTCATTCAGTCAGTAGCTTCAATCATTTCTGGACGTTTTTCGATGACAAAAATCAATGAATATTGTAAATGCACAAACAGTAATTTCTCCGCATTGCAAGATGCAATTCTGAAATTTTTTGCTTTTTCCTGCTCCTCTTAACATGATAAAGAAGATTCAAAGAGAGTGAGATGCCAGCTCCTTTCATTCAGTCAGTAGCTTCAATCATTTCTGGACGTTTTTCAATGGCAAAAATCAATGAATATTGTAAATGCACAAACAGTAATTTCTCCGCATTGCAAGGTGCAATTCTGAAATTTTTTGCTTTTTCCTGCTCCTCTTAGCATGATAAAGAAGATTCAAAGAGAGTGAGATGCCAGCTCCTTTCATTCAGTCAGTAGCTTCAAACATTTCTGGTATATGAATAACATGTTTTTCAATGGCAAAAATCAATGAATATTGTAAATGCACAAACAGTAATTTCTCCGCATTGCAAGGTGCAATTCTGAAATTTTTTGCTTTTTCCTGCTCCTCTTAGCATGATAAAGAAGATTCAAAGAGAGTGAGATGCCAGCTCCTTTCATTCAGTCAGTAGCTTCAAACATTTCTGGTATATGAATAACATGATGTTTTTCAATGGCAAAAATCAATGAATATTGTAAATGCACAAACAGTAATTTCTCCGCATTGCAAGGTGCAATTCTGAAATGTTTTGCTTTTTCCTGCTCCTCTTAGCATGATAAAGAAGATTCAAAGAGAGTGAGATGCCAGCTCCTTTCATTCAGTCAGTAGCTTCAATCATTTCTGGACGTTTTTCAATGGCAAAAATCAATGAATATTGTAAATGCACAAACAGTAATTTCTCCGCATTGCAAGGTGCAATTCTGAAATTTTTTGCTTTTTCCTGCTCCTCTTAGCATGATAAAGAAGATTCAAAGAGAGTGAGATGCCAGCTCCTTTCATTCAGTCAGTAGCTTCAAACATTTCTGGTATATGAATAACATGATGTTTTTCAATGGCAAAAATCAATGAATATTGTAAATGCACAAACAGTAATTTCTCCGCATTGCAAGGTGCAATTCTGAAATGTTTTGCTTTTTCCTGCTCCTCTTAGCATGATAAAGAAGATTCAAAGAGAGTGAGATGCCAGCTCCTTTCATTCAGTCAGTAGCTTCAATCATTTCTGGACGTTTTTCAAAGGAAAAAATCAATGAATATTGTAAATGCACAAACAGTAATTTCTCCGCATTGCAAGGTGCAATTCTGAAATTTTTTGCTTTTTCCTGCTCCTCTTAGCATGATAAAGAAGATTCAAAGAGAGTGAGATGCCAGCTCCTTTCATTCAGTCAGTAGCTTCAAACATTTCTGGTATATGAATAACATGATGTTTTTCAATGGCAAAAATCAATGAATATTGTAAATGCACAAACAGTAATTTCTCTGCATTGCAAGGTGCAATTCTGAAATATTTTGCTTTTTCCTGCTCCTCTTATCATGATAAAGAAGATTCAAAGAGAGTGAGATGCCAGCTTCTTTCATTCAGTCAGTAGCTTCAATCATTTCTGCACATTTTTCAATGGCAAAAATCAATGAATATTGTAAATGCACAAACAGTAATTTCTCCGCATTGCAAGGTGCAATTCTGAAATTTTTTGCTTTTTCCTGCTCCTCTTAGCATGATAAAGAAGATTCAAAGAGAGTGAGATGCCAGCTCCTTTCATTCAGTCAGTAGCTTCAATCATTTCTGGACGTTTTTCAATGGCAAAAATCAATGAATATTGTAAATGCACAAACAGTAATTTCTCCGCATTGCAAGGTGCAATTCTGAAATTTTTTGCTTTTTCCTGCTCCTCTTAGCATGATAAAGAAGATTCAAAGAGAGTGAGATGCCAGCTCCTTTCATTCAGTCAGTAGCTTCAAACATTTCTGGTATATGAATAACATGATGTTTTTCAATGGAAAAAATCAATGAATATTGTAAATGCACAAACAGTAATTTCTCCGCATTGCAAGGTGCAATTCTGAAATTTTTTGCTTTTTCCTGCTCCTCTTTGCATGATAAACAAGATTCAAAGAGAGTGAGATGCCAGCTCCTTTCATTCAGTCAGTAGCTTCAAACATTTCTGGTATATGAATAACATGTTTTTCAATGGCAAAAGTCAATGAATATTGTAAATGCACAAACAGTAATTTCTCCGCATTGCAAGGTGCAATTCTGAAATTTTTTGCTTTTTCCTGCTCCTCTTAGCATGATAAAGAAGATTCAAAGAGTGAGGTGCCAGCTCCTTTCATTCAGTCAGTAGCTTCAATCATTTCTGGACATTTTTCAATGGCAAAAATCAATGAATATTGTAAATGCACAAACAGTAATTTCTCCGCATTACAAGGTGCAATTCTGAAATTTTTTGCTTTTTCCTGCTCCTCTTAGCATGATAAAGAAGATTCAAAGAGAGTGAGATGCCAGCTCCTTTAATTCAGTCAGTAGGTTCAATCATTTCTGGACATTTTTCAATGGCAAAAATCAATGAATATTGTAAATGCACAAACAGTAATTTCTACGCATTGCAAGGTGCAATTCTGAAATTTTTTGCTTTTTCCTGCTCCTCTTAGCATGATAAAGAAGATTCAAAGAGAGTGAGATGCCAGCTCCTTTCATTCAGTCAGTAGCTTCAATCATTTCTGGACGTTTTTCAATGGCAAAAATCAATGAATATTGTAAATGCACAAACAGTAATTTCTCCGCATTGCAAGGTGCAATTCTGAAATTTTTTGCTTTTTCCTGCTCCTCTTAGCATGATAAAGAAGATTCAAAGAGAGTGAGATGCCTGCTCCTTTCATTCAGTCAGTAGCTTCAAACATTTCTGGTATATGAATAACATGATGTTTTTCAATGGCAAAAATCAATGAATATTGTAAATGCACAAACAGTAATTTCTCCGCATTGCAAGGTGCAATTCTGAAATTTTTTGCTTTTTCCTGCTCCTCTTAGCATGATAAAGAAGATTCAAAGAGAGTGAGATGCCAGCTCCTTTCATTCAGTCAGTAGCTTCAATCATTTCTGGACGTTTTTCAATGGCAAAAATCAATGAATATTGTAAATGCACAAACAGTAATTTCTCCGCATTGCAAGGTGCAATTCTGAAATTTTTTGCTTTTTCCTGCTCCTCTTAGCATGATAAAGAAGATTCAAAGATAGTGAGATGCCAGCTCCTTTCATTCAGTCAGTAGCTTCAATCATTTCTGGACGTTTTTCAATGTCAAAAATCAATGAATATTGTAAATGCACAAACAGTAATTTCTTCGCATTGCAAGGTGCAATTCTGAAATTTTTTGCTTTTTCCTGCTCCTCTTAGCATGATAAAGAAGATTCAAAGAGAGTGAGATGCCAGCTCCTTTCATTCAGTCAGTAGCTTCAATCATTTCTGGACTTTTTTCAATGGCAAAAATCAATGAATATTGTAAATGCACAAACAGTAATTTCTCCGCATTGCAAGGTGCAATTCTGAAATTTTTTGCTTTTTCCTGCTCCTCTTAGCATGATAAAGAAGATTCAAAGAGTGAGATGCCAGCTCCTTTCATTCAGTCAGTAGCTTCAATCATTTCTGGACGTTTTTCAATGGCAAAAATCAATGAATATTGTAAATGCACAAACAGTAATTTCTCCGCATTGCAAGGTGCAATTCTGAAATTTTTTGCTTTTTCCTGCTCCTCTTAGCATGATAAAGAAGATTCAAAGAGAGTGAGATGCCAGCTCCTTTCATTCAGTCAGTAGCTTCAATCATTTCTGGACGTTTTTCAATGGCAAAAATCAATGAATATTGTAAATGCACAAACAGTAATTTCTCCGCATTGCAAGGTGCAATTCTGAAATTTTTTGCTTTTTCCTGCTCCTCTTAGCATGATAAAGAAGATTCAAAGAGAGTGAGATGCCAGCTCCTTTCATTCAGTCAGTAGCTTCAAACATTTCTGGTATATGAATAACATGATGTTTTTCAATGGCAAAAATCAATGAATATTGTAAATGCACAAACAGTAATTTCTCCGCATTGCAAGGTGCAATTCTGAAATTTTTTGCTTTCTCCTGCTCCTCTTAGCATGATAAAGAAGATTCAAAGAGAGTGAGATGCCAGCTCCTTTCATTCAGTCAGTAGCTTCAATCATTTCTGGACGTTTTTCAATGGCAAAAATCAATGAATATTGTAAATGCACAAACAGTAATTTCTCCGCATTGCAAGGTGCAATTCTGAAATTTTTTGCTTTTTCCTGCTCCTCTTAGCATGATAAAGAAGATTCAAAGAGAGTGAGATGCCAGCTCCTTTCATTCAGTCAGTAGCTTCAATCATTTCTGGACGTTTTTCAATGGCAAAAATCAATGAATATTGTAAATGCACAAACAGTAATTTCTCCGCATTGCAAGGTGCAATTCTGAAATTTTTTGCTTTTTCCTGCTCCTCTTAGCATGATAAAGAAGATTCAAAGAGAGTGAGATGCCAGCTCCTTTAATTCAGTCAGTAGCTTCAAACATTTCTGGTATATGAATAACATGATGTTTTTCAATGGCAAAAATCAATGAATATTGTAAATGCACAAACAGTAATTTCTCCGCATTGCACGGGGGAATTCTGAAATTTTTTGCTTTTTCCTGCTCCTCTTAGCATGATAAAGAAGATTCAAAGAGAGTGAGATGCCAGCTCCTTTCATTCAGTCAGTAGCTTCAATCATTTCTGGACGTTTTTCAATGGCAAAAATCAATGAATATTGTAAATGCACAAACAGTAATTTCTCCGCTTTGCAAGGTGCAATTCTGAAATTTTTTGCTTTTTCCTGCTCCTCTTAGCATGATAAAGAAGATTCAAAGAGAGTGAGATGCCAGCTCCTTTCATTCAGTCAGTAGCTTCAATCATTTCTGGACGTTTTTCAATGGCAAAAATCAATGAATATTGTAAATGCACAAACAGTAATTTCTCCGCATTGCAAGATGCAATTCTGAAATTTTTTGCTTTTTCCTGCTCCTCTTAGCATGATAAAGAAGATTCAAAGAGAGTGAGATGCCAGCTCCTTTCATTCAGTCAGTAGCTTCAATCATTTCTGGACGTTTTTCAATGGCAAAAATCAATGAATATTGTAAATGCACAAACAGTAATTTCTCCGCATTGCAAGGTGCAATTCTGAAAATTTTCGCTTTTTCCTGCTCCTCTTAGCATGATAAAGAAGATTCAAAGAGAGTGAGATGCCAGCTCCTTTCATTCAGTCAGTAGCTTCAAACATTTCTGGTATATGAATAACATGATGTTTTTCAATGGCAAAAATCAATGAATATTGTAAATGCACAAACAGTAATTTCTCCGCATTGCAAGGTGCAATTCTGAAATTTTTTGCTTTTTCCTGCTCCTCTTAGCATGATAAAGAAGATTCAAAGAGAGTGAGATGCCAGCTCCTTTAATTCAGTCAGTAGCTTCAAACATTTCTGGTATATGAATAACATGATGTTTTTCAATGGCAAAAATCAATGAATATTGTAAATGCACAAACAGTAATTTCTCCGCATTGCACGGGGGAATTCTGAAATTTTTTGCTTTTTCCTGCTCCTCTTAGCATGATAAAGAAGATTCAAAGAGAGTGAGATGCCAGCTCCTTTCATTCAGTCAGTAGCTTCAATCATTTCTGGACGTTTTTCAATGGCAAAAATCAATGAATATTGTAAATGCACAAACAGTAATTTCTCCGCATTGCAAGGTGCAATTCTGAAATTTTTTGCTTTTTCCTGCTCCTCTTAGCATGATAAAGAAGATTCAAAGAAAGTGAGATGCCAGCTCCTTTCATTCAGTCAGTAGCTTCAATCATTTCTGGACGTTTTTCAATGGCAAAAATCAATGAATATTGTAAATGCTCAAACAGTAATTTCTCCGCATTGCAAGATGCAATTCTGAAATTTTTTGCTTTTTCCTGCTCCTCTTAGCATGATAAAGAATATTCAAAGAGAGTGAGATGCCAGCTCCTTTCATTCAGTCAGTAGCTTCAATCATTTCTGGACGTTTTTCAATGGCAAAAATCAATGAATATTGTAAATGCACAAACAGTAATTTCTCCGCATTGCAAGGTGCAATTCTGAAATTTTTTGCTTTTTCCTGCTCCTCTTAGCATGATAAAGAAGATTCAAAGAGAGTGAGATGCCAGCTCCTTTCATTCAGTCAGTAGCTTCAAACATTTCTGGTATATGAATAACATGATGTTTTTCAATGGCAAAAATCAATGAATATTGTAAATGCACAAACAGTAATTTCTCCGCATTGCAAGGTGCAATTCTGAAATTTTTTGCTTTTTCCTGCTCCTCTTAGCATGATAAAGAAGATTCAAAGAGAGTGAGATGCCAGCTCCTTTCATTCAGTCAGTAGCTTCAAACATTTCTGGTATATGAATAACATGATGTTTTTCAATGGCAAAAATCAATGAATATTGTAAATGCACAAACAGTAATTTCTCCGCATTGCAAGGTGCAATTCTGAAATGTTTTGCTTTTTCCTGCTCCTCTTAGCATGATAAAGAAGATTCAAAGAGAGTGAGATGCCAGCTCCTTTCATTCAGTCAGTAGCTTCAATCATTTCTGGACGTTTTTCGATGGCAAAAATCAATGAATATTGTAAATGCACAAACAGTAATTTCTCCGCATTGCAAGATGCAATTCTGAAATTTTTTGCTTTTTCCTGCTCCTCTTAGCATGATAAAGAAGATTCAAAGAGAGTGAGATGCCAGCTCCTTTCATTCAGTCAGTAGCTTCAATCATTTCTGGACGTTTTTCAATGGCAAAAATCAATGAATATTGTAAATGCACAAACAGTAATTTCTCCGCATTGCAAGGTGCAATTCTGAAATTTTTTGCTTTTTCCTGCTCCTCTTAGCATGATAAAGAAGATTCAAAGAGAGTGAGATGCCAGCTCCTTTCATTCAGTCAGTAGCTTCAAACATTTCTGGTATATGAATAACATGATGTTTTTCAATGGCAAAAATCAATGAATATTGTAAATGCACAAACAGTAATTTCTCCGCATTGCAAGGTGCAATTCTGAAATTTTTTTCTTTTTCCTGCTCCTCTTAGCATGATAAAGAAGATTCAAAGAGAGTGAGATGCCAGCTCCTTTCATTCAGTCAGTAGCTTCAAACATTTCTGGTATATGAATAACATGATGTTTTTCAATGGCAAAAATCAATGAATATTGTAAATGCACAAACAGTAATTTCTCCGCATTGCAAGGTGCAATTCTGAAATGTTTTGCTTTTTCCTGCTCCTCTTAGCATGATAAAGAAGATTCAAAGAGAGTGAGATGCCAGCTCCTTTCATTCAGTCAGTAGCTTCAATCATTTCTGGACGTTTTTCAATGGCAAAAATCAATGAATATTGTAAATGCACAAACAGTAATTTCTCCGCATTGCAAGGTGCAATTCTGAAATTTTTTGCTTTTTCCTGCTCCTCTTAGCATGATAAAGAAGATTCAAAGA
The DNA here is from genome assembly GCF_046119375.1 of Phyllobates terribilis. NCBI lineage: Eukaryota > Metazoa > Chordata > Amphibia > Anura > Dendrobatidae > Phyllobates > Phyllobates terribilis. The sequence goes on along the minus strand of NW_027363780.1, from coordinate 342,553 downwards.
GAGTGAGATGCCAGCTCCTTTCATTCAGTCAGTAGCTTCAAACATTTCTGGTATATGAATAACATGATGTTTTTCAATGGCAAAAATCAATGAATATTGTAAATGCACAAACAGTAATTTCTCCGCATTGCAAGGTGCAATTCTGAAATGTTTTGCTTTTTCCTGCTCCTCTTAGCATGATAAAGAAGATTCAAAGAGAGTGAGATGCCAGCTCCTTTCATTCAGTCAGTAGCTTCAATCATTTCTGGACGTTTTTCAATGGCAAAAATCAATGAATATTGTAAATGCACAAACAGTAATTTCTCCGCATTGCAAGGTGCAATTCTGAAATTTTTTGCTTTTTCCTGCTCCTCTTAGCATGATAAAGAAGATTCAAAGAGAGTGAGATGCCAGCTCCTTTCATTCAGTCAGTAGCTTCAATCATTTCTGGACGTTTTTCAATGGCAAAAATCAATGAATATTGTAAATGCACAAACAGTAATTTCTCCGCATTGCAAGATGTAATTCTGAAATTTTTTGCTTTTTCCTGCTCCTCTTAGCATGATAAAGAAGATTCAAAGAGAGTGAGATGCCAGCTCCTTTCATTCAGTCAGTAGCTTCAATCATTTCTGGACGTTTTTCAATGGCAAAAATCAATGAATATTGTAAATGCACAAACAGTAATTTCTCCGCATTGCAAGGTGCAATTCTGAAATTTTTTGCTTTTTCCTGCTCCTCTTAGCATGATAAAGAAGATTCAAAGAGAGTGAGATGCCAGCTCCTTTCATTCAGTCAGTAGCTTCAAACATTTCTGGTATATGAATAACATGATGTTTTTCAATGGCAAAAATCAATGAATATTGTAAATGCACAAACAGTAACTTCTCCGCATTGCAAGGTGCAATTCTGAAATGTTTTGCTTTTTCCTGCTCCTCTTAGCATGATAAAGAAGATTCAAAGAGAGTGAGATGCCAGCTCCTTTCATTCAGTCAGTAGCTTCAATCATTTCTGGACGTTTTTCGATGGCAAAAATCAATGAATATTGTAAATGCACAAACAGTAATTTCTCCGCATTGCAAGATGCAATTCTGAAATTTTTTGCTTTTTCCTGCTCCTCTTAGCATGATAAAGAAGATTCAAAGAGAGTGAGATGCCAGCTCCTTTCATTCAGTCAGTAGCTTCAATCATTTCTGGACGTTTTTCAATGGCAAAAATCAATGAATATTGTAAATGCACAAACAGTAATTTCTCCGCATTGCAAGGTGCAATTCTGAAATGTTTTGCTTTTTCCTGCTCCTCTTAGCATGATAAAGAAGATTCAAAGAGAGTGAGATGCCAGCTCCTTTCATTCAGTCAGTAGCTTCAATCATTTCTGGACGTTTTTCAATGGCAAAAATCAATGAATATTGTAAATGCACAAACAGTAATTTCTCCGCATTGCAAGGTGCAATTCTGAAATTTTTTGCTTTTTCCTGCTCCTCTTAGCATGATAAAGAAGATTCAAAGAGAGTGAGATGCCAGCTCCTTTCATTCAGTCAGTAGCTTCAAACATTTCTGGTATATGAATAACATGATGTTTTTCAATGGCAAAAATCAATGAATATTGTAAATGCACAAACAGTAATTTCTCCGCATTGCAAGGTGCAATTCTGAAATGTTTTGCTTTTTCCTGCTCCTCTTAGCATGATAAAGAAGATTCAAAGAGAGTGAGATGCCAGCTCCTTTCATTCAGTCAGTAGCTTCAATCATTTCTGGACGTTTTTCGATGGTAAAAATCAATGAATATTGTAAATGCACAAACAGTAATTTCTCCGCATTGCAAGATGCAATTCTGAAATTTTTTGCTTTTTCCTGCTCCTCTTAGCATGATAAAGAAGATTCAAAGAGAGTGAGATGCCAGCTCCTTTCATTCAGTCAGTAGCTTCAATCATTTCTGGACGTTTTTCAATGGCAAAAATCAATGAATATTGTAAATGCACAAACAGTAATTTCTCCGCATTGCAAGGTGCAATTCTGAAATGTTTTGCTTTTTCCTGCTCCTCTTAGCATGATAAAAAAGATTCAAAGAGAGTGAGATGCCAGCTCCTTTCATTCAGTCAGTAGCTTCAATCATTTCTGGACGTTTTTCAATGGCAAAAATCAATGAATATTGTAAATGCACAAACAGTAATTTCTCCGCATTGCAAGGTGCAATTCTGAAATTTTTTGCTTTTTCCTGCTCCTCTTAGCATGATAAAGAAGATTCAAAGAGAGTGAGATGCCAGCTCCTTTCATTCAGTCAGTAGCTTCAAACATTTCTGGTATATGAATAACATGATGTTTTTCAATGGCAAAAATCAATGAATATTGTAAATGCACAAACAGTAATTTCTCCGCATTGCACGGGGGAATTCTGAAATTTTTTGCTTTTTCCTGCTCCTCTTAGCATGATAAAGAAGATTCAAAGAGAGTGAGATGCCAGCTCCTTTCATTCAGTCAGTAGCTTCAATCATTTCTGGACGTTTTTCAATGGCAAAAATCAATGAATATTGTAAATGCACAAACAGTAATTTCTCCGCATTGCAAGGTGCAATTCTGAAATTTTTTGCTTTTTCCTGCTCCTCTTAGCATGATAAAGAAGATTCAAAGAGAGTGAGATGCCAGCTCCTTTCATTCAGTCAGTAGCTTCAATCATTTCTGGACGTTTTTCAATGGCAAAAATCAATGAATATTGTAAATGCACAAACAGTAATTTCTCCGCATTGCAAGATGCAATTCTGAAATTTTTTGCTTTTTCCTGCTCCTCTTAGCATGATAAAGAAGATTCAAAGAGAGTGAGATGCCAGCTCCTTTCATTCAGTCAGTAGCTTCAATCATTTCTGGACGTTTTTCAATGGCAAAAATCAATGAATATTGTAAATGCACAAACAGTAATTTCTCCGCATTGCAAGGTGCAATTCTGAAATTTTTTGCTTTTTCCTGCTCCTCTTAGCATGATAAAGAAGATTCAAAGAGAGTGAGATGCCAGCTCCTTTCATTCAGTCAGTAGCTTCAAACATTTCTGGTATATGAATAACATGATGTTTTTCAATGGCAAAAATCAATGAATATTGTAAATGCACAAACAGTAATTTCTCCGCATTGCAAGGTGCAATTCTGAAATTTTTTGCTTTTTCCTGCTCCTCTTAGCATGATAAAGAAGATTCAAAGAGAGTGAGATGCCAGCTCCTTTCATTCAGTCAGTAGCTTCAAACATTTCTGGTATATGAATAACATGATGTTTTTCAATGGCAAAAATCAATGAATATTGTAAATGCACAAACAGTAATTTCTCCGCATTGCAAGGTGCAATTCTGAAATTTTTTGCTTTTTCCTGCTCCTCTTAGCATGATAAAGAAGATTCAAAGAGAGTGAGATGCCAGCTCCTTTCATTCAGTCAGTAGCTTCAAACATTTCTGGTATATGAATAACATGATGTTTTTCAATGGCAAAAATCAATGAATATTGTAAATGCACAAACAGTAATTTCTCCGCATTGCAAGGTGCAATTCTGAAATGTTTTGCTTTTTCCTGCTCCTCTTAGCATGATAAAGAAGATTCAAAGAGAGTGAGATGCCAGCTCCTCTCATTCAGTCAGTAGCTTCAATCATTTCTGGACGTTTTTCAATGGCAAAAATCAATGAATATTGTAAATGCACAAACAGTAATTTCTCCGCATTGCAAGGTGCAATTCTGAAATTTTTTGCTTTTTCCTGCTCCTCTTAGCATGATAAAGAAGATTCAAAGAGAGTGAGATGCCAGCTCCTTTCATTCAGTCAGTAGCTTCAAACATTTCTGGTATATGAATAACATGATGTTTTTCAATGGCAAAAATCAATGAATATTGTAAATGCACAAACAGTAATTTCTCCGCATTGCAAGGTGCAATTCTGAAATGTTTTGCTTTTTCCTGCTCCTCTTAGCATGATAAAAAAGATTCAAAGAGAGTGAGATGCCAGCTCCTTTCATTCAGTCAGTAGCTTCAATCATTTCTGGACGTTTTTCAATGGCAAAAATCAATGAATATTGTAAATGCACAAACAGTAATTTCTCCGCATTGCAAGGTGCAATTCTGAAATTTTTTGCTTTTTCCTGCTCCTCTTAGCATGATAAAGAAGATTCAAAGAGAGTGAGATGCCAGCTCCTTTCATTCAGTCAGTAGCTTCAATCATTTCTGGACGTTTTTCAATGGCAAAAATCAATGAATATTGTAAATGCACAAACAGTAATTTCTCCGCATTGCAAGATGCAATTCTGAAATTTTTTGCTTTTTCCTGCTCCTCTTAGCATGATAAAGAAGATTCAAAGAGAGTGAGATGCCAGCTCCTTTCATTCAGTCAGTAGCTTCAATCATTTCTGGACGTTTTTCAATGGCAAAAATCAATGAATATTGTAAATGCACAAACAGTAATTTCTCCGCATTGCAAGGTGCAATTCTGAAATTTTTTGCTTTTTCCTGCTCCTCTTAGCATGATAAAGAAGATTCAAAGAGAGTGAGATGCCAGCTCCTTTCATTCAGTCAGTAGCTTCAAACATTTCTGGTATATGAATAACATGATGTTTTTCAATGGCAAAAATCAATGAATATTGTAAATGCACAAACAGTAATTTCTCCGCATTGCAAGGTGCAATTCTGAAATGTTTTGCTTTTTCCTGCTCCTCTTAGCATGATAAAGAAGATTCAAAGAGAGTGAGATGCCAGCTCCTTTCATTCAGTCAGTAGCTTCAATCATTTCTGGACGTTTTTCGATGGCAAAAATCAATGAATATTGTAAATGCACAAACAGTAATTTCTCCGCATTGCAAGATGCAATTCTGAAATTTTTTGCTTTTTCCTGCTCCTCTTAGCATGATAAAAAAGATTCAAAGAGAGTGAGATGCCAGCTCCTTTCATTCAGTCAGTAGCTTCAATCATTTCTGGACGTTTTTCAATGGCAAAAATCAATGAATATTGTAAATGCACAAACAGTAATTTCTCCGCATTGCAAGGTGCAATTCTGAAATGTTTTGCTTTTTCCTGCTCCTCTTAGCATGATAAAGAAGATTCAAAGAGAGTGAGATGCCAGCTCCTTTCATTCAGTCAGTAGCTTCAATCATTTCTGGACGTTTTTCAATGGCAAAAATCAATGAATATTGTAAATGCACAAACAGTAATTTCTCCGCATTGCAAGGTGCAATTCTGAAATTTTTTGCTTTTTCCTGCTCCTCTTAGCATGATAAAGAAGATTCAAAGAGAGTGAGATGCCAGCTCCTTTCATTCAGTCAGTAGCTTCAAACATTTCTGGTATATGAATAACATGATGTTTTTCAATGGCAAAAATCAATGAATATTGTAAATGCACAAACAGTAATTTCTCCGCATTGCAAGGTGCAATTCTGAAATGTTTTGCTTTTTCCTGCTCCTCTTAGCATGATAAAGAAGATTCAAAGAGAGTGAGATGCCAGCTCCTTTCATTCAGTCAGTAGCTTCAATCATTTCTGGACGTTTTTCATTGGCAAAAATCAATGAATATTGTAAATGCACAAACAGTAATTTCTCCGCATTGCAAGGTGCAATTCTGAAATTTTTTGCTTTTTCCTGCTCCTCTTAGCATGATAAAGAAGATTCAAAGAGAGTGAGATGCCAGCTCCTTTCATTCAGTCAGTAGCTTCAATCATTTCTGGACGTTTTTCAATGGCAAAAATCAATGAATATTGTAAATGCACAAACAGTAATTTCTCCGCATTGCAAGATGCAATTCTGAAATTTTTTGCTTTTTCCTGCTCCTCTTAGCATGATAAAGAAGATTCAAAGAGAGTGAGATGCCAGCTCCTTTCATTCAGTCAGTAGCTTCAATCATTTCTGGACGTTTTTCAATGGCAAAAATCAATGAATATTGTAAATGCACAAACAGTAATTTCTCCGCATTGCAAGGTGCAATTCTGAAATTTTTTGCTTTTTCCTGCTCCTCTTAGCATGATAAAGAAGATTCAAAGAGAGTGAGATGCCAGCTCCTTTCATTCAGTCAGTAGCTTCAAACATTTCTGGTATATGAATAACATGATGTTTTTCAATGGCAAAAATCAATGAATATTGTAAATGCACAAACAGTAATTTCTCCGCATTGCAAGGTGCAATTCTGAAATTTTTTGCTTTTTCCTGCTCCTCTTAGCATGATAAAGAAGATTCAAAGAGAGTGAGATGCCACCTCCTTTCATTCAGTCAGTAGCTTCAAACATTTCTGGTATATGAATAACATGATGTTTTTCAATGGCAAAAATCAATGAATATTGTAAATGCACAAACAGTAATTTCTCCGCATTGCAAGGTGCAATTCTGAAATTTTTTGCTTTTTCCTGCTCCTCTTAGCATGATAAAGAAGATTCAAAGAGAGTGAGATGCCAGCTCCTTTCATTCAGTCAGTAGCTTCAAACATTTCTGGTATATGAATAACATGATGTTTTTCAATGGCAAAAATCAATGAATATTGTAAATGCACAAACAGTAATTTCTCCGCATTGCAAGGTGCAATTCTGAAATTTTTTGCTTTTTCCTGCTCCTCTTAGCATGATAAAGAAGATTCAAAGAGAGTGAGATGCCACCTCCTTTCATTCAGTCAGTAGCTTCAAACATTTCTGGTATATGAATAACATGATGTTTTTCAATGGCAAAAATCAATGAATATTGTAAATGCACAAACAGTAATTTCTCCGCATTGCAAGGTGCAATTCTGAAATGTTTTGCTTTTTCCTGCTCCTCTTAGCATGATAAAGAAGATTCAAAGAGAGTGAGATGCCAGCTCCTTTCATTCAGTCAGTAGCTTCAATCATTTCTGGACGTTTTTCAATGGCAAAAATCAATGAATATTGTAAATGCACAAACAGTAATTTCTCCGCATTGCAAGGTGCAATTCTGAAATTTTTTGCTTTTTCCTGCTCCTCTTAGCATGATAAAGAAGATTCAAAGAGAGTGAGATGCCAGCTCCTTTCATTCAGTCAGTAGCTTCAAACATTTCTGTATATGAATAACATGGTTTTTCAATGGCAAAAATCAATGAATATTGTAAATGCACAAACAGTAATTTCTCCGCATTGCAAGGTGCAATTCTGAAATGTTTTGCTTTTTCCTGCTCCTCTTAGCATGATAAAGAAGATTCAAAGAGAGTGAGATGCCAGCTCCTTTCATTCAGTCAGTAGCTTCAAACATTTCTGGTATATGAATAACATGATGTTTTTCAATGGCAAAAATCAATGAATATTGTAAATGCACAAACAGTAATTTCTCCGCATTGCAAGGTGCAATTCTGAAATTTTTTGCTTTTTCCTGCTCCTCTTAGCATGATAAAGAAGATTCAAAGAGAGTGAGATGCCAGCTATTTTCATTCAGTCAGTAGCTTCAAACATTTCTGGTATATGAATAACATGATGTTTTTCAATGGCAAAAATCAATGAATATTGTAAATGCACAAACAGTAATTTCTCCGCATTGCAAGGTGCAATTCTGAAATGTTTTGCTTTTTCCTGCTCCTTTTAGCATGATAAAGAAGATTCAAAGAGAGTGAGATGCCAGCTCCTTTCATTCAGTCAGTAGCTTCAATCATTTCTGGACGTTTTTCGATGGCAAAAATCAATGAATATTGTAAATGCACAAACAGTAATTTCTCCGCATTGCAAGATGCAATTCTGAAATTTTTTGCTTTTTCCTGCTCTTCTTAGCATGATAAAGAAGATTCAAAGAGAGTGAGATGCCAGCTCCTTTCATTCAGTCAGTAGCTTCAAACATTTCTGGTATATGAATAACATGATGTTTTTCAATGGCAAAAATCAATGAATATTGTAAATGCACAAACAGTAATTTCTCCGCATTGCAAGGTGCAATTCTGAAATTTTTTGCTTTTTCCTGCTCCTCTTAGCCAGAAATGTTTGAAGCTACTGACTGAATGAAAGGAGCTGGCATCTCGCTCTCTTTGAATCTTCTTTATCATGCTAAGAGGAGCAGGAAAAAGCAAAATATTTCAGAATTGCACCTTGCAATGCGGAGAAATTACTGTTTGTGCATTTACAATATTCATTGATTTTTGCCATTGAAAAATGTCCAGAAATGATTGAAGCTACTGACTGAATGAAAGGAGCTGGCATCTCACTCTCTTTGAATCTTCTTTATCATGCTAAGAGGAGCAGGAAAAAGCAAAAAATTTCAGAATTGCACCTTGCAATGCGGAGAAATTACTGTTTGTGCATTTACAATATTCATTGATTCTTGCCATTGAAAAACGTCCAGAAATGATTGAAGCTACTGACTGAATGAAAGGAGCTGGCATCTCACTCTCTTTGAATCTTCTTTATCATGCTAAGAGGAGCAGGAAAAAGCAAAAAATTTCAGAATTGCACCTTGCAATGCGGAGAAATTACTGTTTGTGCATTTACAATATTCATTGATTTTTGCCATCGAAAAACATCATGTTATTCATATACCAGAAATGTTTGAAGCTACTGACTGAATGAAAGGAGCTGGCATCTCACTCTCTTTGAATCTTCTTTATCATGCTAAGAGGAGCAGGAAAAAGCAAAAAATTTCAGAATTGCACCTTGCAATGTGGAGAAATTACTGTTTGTGCATTTACAATATTCATTGATTTTTGCCATTGAAAAACGTCCAGAAATGATTAAAGCTACTGACTGAATGAAAGGAGCTGGCATCTCACTCTCTTTGAATCTTGTTTATCATGCTAAGAGGAGCAGGAAAAAGCAAAAAATTTCAGAATTGCACCTTGCAATGCGGAGAAATTACTGTTTGTGCATTTACAATATTCATTGATTTTTGCCATTGAAAAACGTCCAGAAATGATTGAAGCTACTGACTGAATGAAAGGAGCTGGCATCTCACTCTCTTTGAATCTTCTTTATCATGCTAAGAGGAGCAGGAAAAAGCAAAAAATTTCAGATTTGCACCTTGCAATGCGGAGAAATTACTGTTTGTGCATTTACAATATTCATTGATTTTTGCCATTGAAAAACATCATGTTATTCAGATACCAGAAATGTTTGAAGCTACTGACTGAATGAAAGGAGCTGGCATCTCACTCTCTTTGAATCTTCTTTATCATGCTAAGAGGAGCAGGAAAAGGCAAAAAATTTCAGAATTGCACCTTGCAATGCGGAGAAATTACTGTTTGTGCATTTACAATATTCATTGATTTTTGCCATTGAAAAACGTCCAGAAATGATTGAAGCTACTGACTGAATGAAAGGAGCTGGCATCTCATTCTCTTTGAATCTTCTTTATCATGCTAAGAGGAGCAGGAAAAAGCAAAAAATTTCAGAATTGCACCTTGCAATGCGGAGAAATTACTGTTTGTGCATTTACAATATTCATTGATTTTTGCCATTGAAAAACATCATGTTATTCATATACCAGAAATGTTTGAAGCTACTGACTGAATGAAAGGAGCTGGCATCTCACTCTCTTTGAATCTTCTTTATCATGCTAAGAGGAGCAGGAAAAAGCAAAAAATTTCAGAATTGCACCTTGCAATGCGGAGAAATTACTGTTTGTGCATTTACAATATTCATTGATTTTTGCCATTGAAAAACGTCCAGAAATGATTGAAGCTACTGACTGAATGAAAGGAGCTGGCATCTCACTCTCTTTGAATCTTCTTTATCATGCTAAGAGGAGCAGGAAAAAGCAAAAAATTTCAGAATTGCACCTTGCAATGCGGAGAAATTACTGTTTGTGCATTTACAATATTCATTGATTTTTGCCATTGAAAAACATCATGTTATTCATATACCAGAAATGTTTGAAGCTACTGACTGAATGAAAGGAGCTGGCATCTCACTCTCTTTGAATCTTCTTTATCATGCTAAGAGGAGCAGGAAAAAGCAAAAAATTTCAGAATTGCACCTTGCAATGCGGAGAAATTACTGTTTGTGCATTTACAATATTCATTGATTTTTGCCATTGAAAAACGTCCAGAAATGATTGAAGCTACTGACTGAATGAAAGGAGCTGGCATCTCACTCTCTTTGAATCTTGTTTATCATGCTAAGAGGAGCAGGAAAAAGCAAAAAATTTCAGAATTGCACCTTGCAATGCGGAGAAATTACTGTTTGTGCATTTACAATATTCATTGATTTTTGCCATTGAAAAACGTCCAGAAATGATTGAAGCTACTGACTGAATGAAAGGAGCTGGCATCTCACTCTCTTTGAATCTTCTTTATCATGCTAAGAGGAGCAGGAAAAAGCAAAAAATTTCAGAATTGCACCTTGCAATGCGGAGAAATTACTGTTTGTGCATTTACAATATTCATTGATTTTTGCCATTGAAAAACATCATGTTATTCAGATACCAGAAATGTTTGAAGCTACTGACTGAATGAAAGGAGCTGGCATCTCACTCTCTTTGAATCTTCTTTATCATGCTAAGAGGAGCAGGAAAAAGCAAAAAATTTCAGAATTGCACCTTGCAATGCGGAGAAATTACTGTTTGTGCATTTACAATATTCATTGATTTTTGCCATTGAAAAACGTCCAGAAATGATTGAAGCTACTGACTGAATGAAAGGAGCTGGCATCTCATTCTCTTTGAATCTTCTTTATCATGCTAAGAGGAGCAGGAAAAAGCAAAAAATTTCAGAATTGCACCTTGCAATGCGGAGAAATTACTGTTTGTGCATTTACAATATTCATTGATTTTTGCCATTGAAAAACATCATGTTATTCATATACCAGAAATGTTTGAAGCTACTGACTGAATGAAAGGAGCTGGCATCTCACTCTCTTTGAATCTTCTTTATCATGCTAAGAGGAGCAGGAAAAAGCAAAAAATTTCAGAATTGCACCTTGCAATGCGGAGAAATTACTGTTTGTGCATTTACAATATTCATTGATTTTTGCCATTGAAAAACGTCCAGAAATGATTGAAGCTACTGACTGAATGAAAGGAGCTGGCATCTCACTCTTTGAATCTTCTTTATCATGCTAAGAGGAGCAGGAAAAAGCAAAAAATTTCAGAATTGCACCTTGCAATGCGGAGAAATTACTGTTTGTGCATTTACAATATTCATTGATTTTTGCCATTGAAAAACATCCAGAAATGATTGAAGCTACTGACTGAATGAAAGGAGCTGGCATCTCACTCTCTTTGAATCTTCTTTATCATGCTAAGAGGAGCAGGAAAAAACAAAAAATTTCAGAATTGCACCTTGCAATGCGAAGAAATTACTGTTTGTGCATTTACAATATTCATTGATTTTTGCCATTGAAAAACGTCCAGAAATGATTGAAGCTACTGACTGAATGAAAGGAGCTGGCATCTCACTCTCTTTGAATCTTCTTTATCATGCTAAGAGGAGCAGGAAAAAGCAAAAAATTTCAGAATTGCACCTTGCAATGCGGAGAAATTACTGTTTGTGCATTTACAATATTCATTGATTTTTGCCATTGAAAAACGTCCAGAAATGATTGAAGCTACTGACTGAATGAAAGGAGCTGGCATCTCACTCTCTTTGAATCTTGTTTATCATGCTAAGAGGAGCAGGAAAAAGCAAAAAATTTCAGAATTGCACCTTGCAATGCGGAGAAATTACTGTTTGTGCATTTACAATATTCAATGATTTTTGCCATTGGAAAACGTCCAGAAATGATTGAAGCTACTGACTGAATGAAAGGAGCTGGCATCTCACTCTCTTTGAATCTTCTTTATCATGCTAAGAGGAGCAGGAAAAAGCAAAAAATTTCAGAATTGCACCTTGCAATGCGGAGAAATTACTGTTTGTGCATTTACAATATTCATTGATTTTTGCCATTGAAAAACATCATGTTATTCATATACCAGAAATGTTTGAAGCTACTGACTGAATGAAAGGAGCTGGCATCTCACTCTCTTTGAATCTTCTTTATCATGCTAAGAGGAGCAGGAAAAAGCAAAAAATTTCAGAATTGCACCTTGCAATGCGGAGAAATTACTGTTTGTGCATTTACAATATTCATTGATTTTTGCCATTGAAAAACGTCCAGAAATGATTGAAGCTACTGACTGAATGAAAGGAGCTGGCATCTCACTCTCTTTGAATATTCTTTACCATGCTAAGAGGAACAGGAAAAAGCAAAAAATTTCAGAATTGCACCTTGCAATGCGGAGAAATTACTTTTTGTGCATTTACAATATTCATTGATTTTTGCCATTGAAAAACGTCCAGAAATGATTGAAGCTACTGACTGAATGAAAGGAGCTGGCATCTCACTCTCTTTGAATCTTCTTTATCATGCTAAGAGGAGCAGGAAAAAGCAAAAAATTTCAGAATTGCACCTTGCAATGCGGAGAAATTACTGTTTGTGCATTTACAATATTCATTGATTTTTGCCATTGAAAAACATCATGTTATTCATATACCAGAAATGTTTGAAGCTACTGACTGAATGAAAGGAGCTGGCATCTCACTCTCTTTGAATCTTCTTTATCATGCTAAGAGGAGCAGGAAAAAGCAAAAAATTTCAGAATTGCACCTTGCAATGCGGAGAAATTACTGTTTGTGCATTTACAATATTCATTGATTTTTGCCATTGAAAAACATCATGTTATTCATATACCAGAAATGTTTGAAGCTACTGACTGAATGAAAGGAGCTGGCATCTCACTCTCTTTGAATCTTCTTTATCATGCTAAGAGGAGCAGGAAAAAGCAAAAAATTTCAGAATTGCACCTTGCAATGCGGAGAAATTACTGTTTGTGCATTTACAATATTCATTGATTTTTGCCATTGAAAAACGTCCAGAAATGATTGAAGCTACTGACTGAATGAAAGGAGCTGGCATCTCACTCTCTTTGAATCTTCTTTATCATGCTAAGAGGAGCAGGAAAAAGCAAAAAATTTCAGAATTGCACCTTGCAATGCGGAGAAATTACTGTTTGTGCATTTACAATATTCATTGATTTTTGCCATTGAAAAACATGTTATTCATATACCAGAAATGTTTGAAGCTACTGACTGAATGAAAGGAGCTGGCATCTCACTCTCTTTGAATCTTCTTTACCATGCTAAGAGGAGCAGGAAAAAGCAAAAAATTTCAGAATTGCACCTTGCAATGCGGAGAAATTACTGTTTGTGCATTTACAATATTCATTGATTTTTGCCATTGAAAAACATCATGTTATTCATATACCAGAAATGTTTGAAGCTACTGACTGAATGAAAGGAGCAGGCATCTCACTCTCTTTGAATCTTCTTTATCATGCTAAGAGGAGCAGGAAAAAGCAAAAAATTTCAGAATTGCACCTTGCAATGCGGAGAAATTACTGTTTGTGCATTTACAATATTCATTGATTTTTGCCATTGAAAAACATCCAGAAATGATTGAAGCTACTGACTGAATGAAAGGAGCTGGCATCTCACTCTCTTTGAATCTTCTTTATCATGCTAAGAGGAGCAGGAAAAAGCAAAAAATTTCAGAATTGCACCTTGCAATGCGGAGAAATTACTGTTTGTGCATTTACAATATTCATTGATTTTTGCCATTGAAAAACATCATGTTATTCATATACCAGAAATGTTTGAAGCTACTGACTGAATGAAAGGAGCTGGCATCTCACTCTCTTTGAATCTTCTTTATCATGCTAAGAGGAGCAGGAAAAAGCAAAAAATTTCAGAATTGCACCTTGCAATGCGGAGAAATTACTGTTTGTGCATTTACAATATTCATTGATTTTTGCCATTGAAAAACGTCCAGAAATGATTGAAGCTACTGACTGAATGAAAGGAGCTGGCATCTCACTCTCTTTGAATCTTCTTTATCATGCTAAGAGGAGCAGGAAAAAGCAAAAAATTTCAGAATTGCACCTTGCAATGCGGAGAAATTACTGTTTGTGCATTTACAATATTCATTGATTTTTGCCATTGAAAAACATGTTATTCATATACCAGAAATGTTTGAAGCTACTGACTGAATGAAAGGAGCTGGCATCTCACTCTCTTTGAATCTTCTTTACCATGCTAAGAGGAGCAGGAAAAAGCAAAAAATTTCAGAATTGCACCTTGCAATGCGGAGAAATTACTGTTTGTGCATTTACAATATTCATTGATTTTTGCCATTGAAAAACATCATGTTATTCATATACCAGAAATGTTTGAAGCTACTGACTGAATGAAAGGAGCAGGCATCTCACTCTCTTTGAATCTTCTTTATCATGCTAAGAGGAGCAGGAAAAAGCAAAAAATTTCAGAATTGCACCTTGCAATGCGGAGAAATTACTGTTTGTGCATTTACAATATTCATTGATTTTTGCCATTGAAAAACGTCCAGAAATGATTGAAGCTACTGACTGAATGAAAGGAGCTGGCATCTCACTCTCTTTGAATCTTCTTTATCATGCTAAGAGGAGCAGGAAAAAGCAAAAAATTTCAGAATTGCACCTTGCAATGCGTAGAAATTACTGTTTGTGCATTTACAATATTCATTGATTTTTGCCATTGAAAAATGTCCAGAAATGATTGAACCTACTGACTGAATTAAAGGAGCTGGCATCTCACTCTCTTTGAATCTTCTTTATCATGCTAAGAGGAGCAGGAAAAAGCAAAAAATTTCAGAATTGCACCTTGCAATGCGGAGAAATTACTGTTTGTACATTTACAATATTCATTGATTTTTGCCATTGAAAAACATCATGTTATTCATATACCAGAAATGTTTGAAGCTACTGACTGAATGAAAGGAGCTGGCATCTCACTCTCTTTGAATCTTCTTTATCATGCTAAGAGGAGCAGGAAAAAGCAAAAAATTTCAGAATTGCACCTTGCAATGCGGAGAAATTACTGTTTGTGCATTTACAATATTCATTGATTTTTGCCATTGAAAAATGTCCAGAAATGATTGAAGCTACTGACTAAATGAAAGGAGCTGGCATCTCACTCTCTTTGAATCTTCTTTATCATGCTAAGAGGAGCAGGAAAAAGCAAAAAATTTCAGAATTGCACCTTGCAATGCGGAGAAATTACTGTTTGTGCATTTACAATATTCATTGATTTTTGCCATTGAAAAACGTCCAGAAATGATTGAAGCTACTGACTGAATGAAAGGAGCTGGCATCTCACTCTCTTTGAATCTTCTTTACCATGCTAAGAGGAGCAGGAAAAAGCAAAAAATTTCAGAATTGCACCTTGCAATGCGGAGAAATTACTGTTTGTGCATTTACAATATTCATTGATTTTTGCCATTGAAAAACATGATGTTATTCATATACCAGAAATGTTTGAAGCTACTGACTGAATGAAAGGAGCTGGCATCTCACTCTCTTTGAATCTTCTTTATCATGCTAAGAGGAGCAGGAAAAAGCAAAAAATTTCAGAATTGCACCTTGCAATGCGGAGAAATTACTGTTTGTGCATTTACAATATTCATTGATTTTTGCCATTGAAAAACATGTTATTCATATACCAGAAATGTTTGAAGCTACTGACTGAATGAAAGGAGCTGGCATCTCACTCTCTTTGAATCTTCTTTATCATGCTAAGAGGAGCAGGAAAAAGCAAAAAAATTCTGAATTGCTCCTTGCAATGCGGAGAAATTACTGTTTGTGCATTTACAATATTCATTGATTTTTGCCATTGAAAAACATCATGTTATTCATATACCAGAAATGTTTGAAGCTACTGACTGAATGAAAGGAGCTGGCATCTCACTCTCTTTGAATATTCTTTATCATGCTAAGAGGAGCAGGAAAAAGCAAAAAATTTCAGAATTGCACCTTGCAATGCGGAGAAATTACTGTTTGTGCATTTACAATATTCATTGATTTTTGCCATTGAAAAACGTCCAGAAATGATTGAAGCTACTGACTGAATGAAAGGAGCTGGCATCTCACTCTCTTTGAATCTTCTTTATCATGCTAAGAGGAGCAGGAAAAAGCAAAAAATTTCAGAATTGCATCTTGCAATGCGGAGAAATTACTGTTTGTGCATTTACAATATTCATTGATTTTTGCCATTGAAAAACGTCCAGAAATGATTGAAGCTACTGACTGAATGAAAGGAGCTGGCATCTCACTCTCTTTGAATCTTCTTTATCATGCTAAGAGGAGCAGGAAAAAGCAAAAAATTTCAGAATTGCACCTTGCAATGCGGAGAAATTACTGTTTGTGCATTTACAATATTCATTGATTTTTCCCATTGAAAAACGTCCAGAAATGATTGAAGCTACTGACTGAATGAAAGGAGCTGGCATCTCACTCTCTTTGAATCTTCTTTATCATGCTAAGAGGAGCAGGAAAAAGCAAAAAATTTCAGAATTGCACCTTGCAATGCGGAGAAATTACTGTTTGTGCATTTACAATATTCATTGATTTTTGCCATTGAAAAACGTCCAGAAATGATTGAAGCTACTGACTGAATGAAAGGAGCTGGCATCTCACTCTCTTTGAATCTTCTTTATCATGCTAAGAGGAGCAGGAGAAAGCAAAAAATTTCAGAATTGCACCTTGCAATGCGGAGAAATTACTGTTTGTGCATTTACAATATTCATTGATTTTTGCCATTGAAAAACATGTTATTCATATACCAGAAATGTTTGAAGCTACTGACTGAATGAAAGGAGCTGGCATCTCACTCTCTTTGAATCTTCTTTATCAAGCTAAGAGGAGCAGGAAAAAGCAAAAAATTTCAGAATTGCACCTTGCAATGCGGAGAAATTACTGTTTGTGCATTTACAATATTCATTGATTTTTGCCATTGAAAAACATCATGTTATTCATATACCAGAAATGTTTGAAGCTACTGACTGAATGAAAGGAGCTGGCATCTCACTGTCTTTGAATCTTCTTTATCATGCTAAGAGGAGCAGGAAAAAGCAAAACATTTCAGAATTGCACCTTGCAATGCGGAGAAATTACTGTTTGTGCATTTACAATATTCATTGATTTTTGCCATTGAAAAACGTCCAGAAATGATTGAAGCTACTGACTGAATGAAAGGAGCTGGCATCTCACTCTCTTTGAATCTTCTTTATCATGCTAAGAGGAGCAGGAAAAAGCAAAAAATTTCAGAATTGCATCTTGCAATGCGGAGAAATTACTGTTTGTGCATTTACAATATTCATTGATTTTTGCCATTGAAAAACATCATGCTATTCATATACCAGAAATGTTTGAAGCTACTGACTGAATGAAAGGAGCAGGCATCTCACTCTCTTTGAATCTTCTTTATCATGCTAAGAGGAGCAGGAAAAAGCAAAAAATTTCAGAATTGCACCTTGCAATGCGGAGAAATTACTGTTTGTGCATTTACAATATTCATTGATTTTTGCCATTGAAAAACGTCCAGAAATGATTGAAGCTACTGACTGAATGAAAGGAGCTGGCATCTCACTCTCTTTGAATCTTCTTTATCATGCTAAGAGGAGCAGGAAAAAGCAAAAAATTTCAGAATTGCACCTTGCAATGCGTAGAAATTACTGTTTGTGCATTTACAATATTCATTGATTTTTGCCATTGAAAAATGTCCAGAAATGATTGAACCTACTGACTGAATTAAAGGAGCTGGCATCTCACTCTCTTTGAATCTTCTTTATCATGCTAAGAGGAGCAGGAAAAAGCAAAAAATTTCAGAATTGCACCTTGCAATGCGGAGAAATTACTGTTTGTACATTTACAATATTCATTGATTTTTGCCATTGAAAAACATCATGTTATTCATATACCAGAAATGTTTGAAGCTACTGACTGAATGAAAGGAGCTGGCATCTCACTCTCTTTGAATCTTCTTTATCATGCTAAGAGGAGAAGGAAAAAGCAAAAAATTTCAGAATTGCACCTTGCAATGCGGAGAAATTACTGTTTGTGCATTTACAATATTCATTGATTTTTGCCATTGAAAAATGTCCAGAAATGATTGAAGCTACTGACTAAATGAAAGGAGCTGGCATCTCACTCTCTTTGAATCTTCTTTATCATGCTAAGAGGAGCAGGAAAAAGCAAAAAATTTCAGAATTGCACCTTGCAATGCGGAGAAATTACTGTTTGTGCATTTACAATATTCATTGATTTTTGCCATTGAAAAACATCATGTTATTCATATACCAGAAATGTTTGAAGCTACTGACTGAATGAAAGGAGCAGGCATCTCACTCTCTTTGAATCTTCTTTATCATGCTAAGAGGAGCAGGAAAAAGCAAAAAATTTCAGAATTGCACCTTGCAATGCGGAGAAATTACTGTTTGTGCATTTACAATATTCATTGATTTTTGCCATTGAAAAACGTCCAGAAATGATTGAAGCTACTGACTGAATGAAAGGAGCTGGCATCTCACTCTCTTTGAATCTTCTTTATCATGCTAAGAGGAGCAGGAAAAAGCAAAAAATTTCAGAATTGCACCTTGCAATGCGGAGAAATTACTGTTTGTGCATTTACAATATTCATTGATTTTTGCCATTGAAAAATGTGCAGAAATGATTGAAGCTACTGACTGAATGAAAGGAGCTGGCATCTCACTCTCTTTGAATCTTCTTTATCATGCTAAGAGGAGCAGGAAAAAGCAAAATATTTCAGAATTGCACCTTGCAATGCGGAGAAATTACTGTTTGTGCATTTACAATATTCATTGATTTTTGCCATTGAAAAACATCATGTTATTCATATACCAGAAATGTTTGAAGCTACTGACTGAATGAAAGGAGCTGGCATCTCACTCTCTTTGAATCTTCTTTATCATGCTAAGAGGAGCAGGAAAAAGCAAAAAATTTCAGAATTGCACCTTGCAATGCGGAGAAATTACTGTTTGTGCATTTACAATATTCATTTATTTTTGCCATTGAAAAACGTCCAGAAATGATTGAAGCTACTGACTGAATGAAAGGAGCTGGCATCTCACTCTCTTTGAATCTTCTTTACCATGCTAAGAGGAGCAGGAAAAAGCAAAAAATTTCAGAATTGCACCTTGCAATGCGGAGAAATTACTGTTTGTGCATTTACAATATTCATTGATTTTTGCCATTGAAAAACATGATGTTATTCATATACCAGAAATGTTTGAAGCTACTGACTGAATGAAAGGAGCTGGCATCTCACTCTCTTTGAATCTTCTTTATCATGCTAAGAGGAGCAGGAAAAAGCAAAAAATTTCAGAATTGCACCTTGCAATGCGGAGAAATTACTGTTTGTGCATTTACAATATTCATTGATTTTTGCCATTGAAAAACATGTTATTCATATACCAGAAATGTTTTAAGCTACTGACTGAATGAAAGGAGCTGGCATCTCACTCTCTTTGAATCTTCTTTATCATGCTAAGAGGAGCAGGAAAAAGCAAAAAAATTCAGAATTGCACCTTGCAATGCGGAGAAATTACTGTTTGTGCATTTACAATATTCATTGATTTTTGCCATTGAAAAACATCATGTTATTCATATACCAGAAATGTTTGAAGCTACTGACTGAATGAAAGGAGCTGGCATCTCACTCTCTTTGAATATTCTTTATCATGCTAAGAGGAGCAGGAAAAAGCAAAAAAATTCAGAATTGCACCTTGCAATGCGGAGAAATTACTGTTTGTGCATTTACAATATTCATTGATTTTTGCCATTGAAAAACGTCCAGAAATGATTGAAGCTACTGACTGAATGAAAGGAGCTGGCATCTCACTCTCTTTGAATCTTCTTTATCATGCTAAGAGGAGCAGGAAAAAGCAAAAAATTTCAGAATTGCATCTTGCAATGCGGAGAAATTACTGTTTGTGCATTTACAATATTCATTGATTTTTGCCATTGAAAAACGTCCAGAAATGATTGAAGCTACTGACTGAATGAAAGGAGCTGGCATCTCACTCTCTTTGAATCTTCTTTATCATGCTAAGAGGAGCAGGAAAAAGCAAAAAATTTCAGAATTGCACCTTGCAATGCGGAGAAATTACTGTTTGTGCATTTACAATATTCATTGATTTTTGCCATTGAAAAACGTCCAGAAATGATTGAAGCTACTGACTGAATGAAAGGAGCTGGCATCTCACTCTCTTTGAATCTTCTTTATCATGCTAAGAGGAGCAGGAAAAAGCAAAAAATTTCAGAATTGCACCTTGCAATGCGGAGAAATTACTGTTTGTGCATTTACAATATTCATTGATTTTTGCCATTGAAAAACGTCCAGAAATGATTGAAGCTACTGACTGAATGAAAGGAGCTGGCATCTCACTCTCTTTGAATCTTCTTTACCATGCTAAGAGGAGCAGGAAAAATCAAAAAATTTCAGAATTGCACCTTGCAATGCGGAGAAATTACTGTTTGTGCATTTACAATATTCATTGATTTTTGCCATTGAAAAACATCATATTCATATACCAGAAATGTTTGAAGCTACTGACTGAATGAAAGGAGCTGGCATCTCACTCTCTTTGAATCTTCTTTATCATGCTAAGAGGAGCAGGAAAAAGCAAAAAATTTCAGAATTGCACCTTGCAATGCGGAGAAATTACTGTTTGTGCATTTACAATATTCATTGATTTTTGCCATTGAAAAACATGTTATTCATATACCAGAAATGTTTGAAGCTACTGACTGAATGAAAGGAGCTGGCATCTCACTCTCTTTGAATCTTCTTTATCAAGCTAAGAGGAGCAGGAAAAAGCAAAAAATTTCAGAATTGCACCTTGCAATGCGGAGAAATTACTGTTTGTGCATTTACAATATTCATTGATTTTTGCCATTGAAAAACATCATGTTATTCATATACCAGAAATGTTTGAAGCTACTGACTGAATGAAAGGAGCTGGCATCTCACTGTCTTTGAATCTTCTTTATCATGCTAAGAGGAGCAGGAAAAAGCAAAACATTTCAGAATTGCACCTTGCAATGCGGAGAAATTACTGTTTGTGCATTTACAATATTCATTGATTTTTGCCATTGAAAAACGTCCACAAATGATTGAAGCTACTGACTGAATGAAAGGAGCTGGCATCTCACTCTCTTTGAATCTTCTTTATCATGCTAAGAGGAGCAGGAAAAAGCAAAAAATTTCAGAATTGCATCTTGCAATGCGGAGAAATTACTGTTTGTGCATTTACAATATTCATTGATTTTTGCCATTGAAAAACATCATGCTATTCATATACCAGAAATGTTTGAAGCTACTGACTGAATGAAAGGAGCAGGCATCTCACTCTCTTTGAATCTTCTTTATCATGCTAAGAGGAGCAGGAAAAAGCAAAAAATTTCAGAATTGCACCTTGCAATGCGGAGAAATTACTGTTTGTGCATTTACAATATTCATTGATTTTTGCCATTGAAAAACGTCCAGAAATGATTGAAGCTACTGACTGAATGAAAGGAGCTGGCATCTCACTATCTTTGAATCTTCTTTATCATGCTAAGAGGAGCAGGAAAAAGCAAAAAATTTCAGAATTGCACCTTGCAATGCGTAGAAATTACTGTTTGTGCATTTACAATATTCATTGATTTTTGCCATTGAAAAATGTCCAGAAATGATTGAACCTACTGACTGAATTAAAGGAGCTGGCATCTCACTCTCTTTGAATCTTCTTTATCATGCTAAGAGGAGCAGGAAAAATCAAAAAATTTCAGAATTGCACCTTGCAATGCGGAGAAATTACTGTTTGTGCATTTACAATATTCATTGATTTTTGCCATTGAAAAATGTCCAGAAATGATTGAAGCTACTGACTGAATGAAAGGAGCTGGCATCTCACTCTCTTTGAATCTTCTTTATCATGCTAAGAGGAGCAGGAAAAAGCAAAAAATTTCAGAATTGCACCTTGCAATGCGGAGAAATTACTGTTTGTGCATTTACAATATTCATTGATTTTTGCCATTGAAAAATGTCCAGAAATGATTGAAGCTACTGACTGAATGAAAGGAGCTGGCATCTCACTCTCTTTGAATCTTCTTTATCATGCAAGAGGAGCAGGAAAAAGCAAAAAATTTCAGAATTGCACCTTGCAATGCGGAGAAATTACTGTTTGTGCATTTACAATATTCATTGATTTTTGCCATTGAAAAACATCATGTTATTCATATACCAGAAATGTTTGAAGCTACTGACTGAATGAAAGGAGCAGGCATCTCACTCTCTTTGAATCTTCTTTATCATGCTAAGAGGAGCAGGAAAAAGCAAAAAATTTCAGAATTGCACCTTGCAATGCGGAGAAATTACTGTTTGTGCATTTACAATATTCATTGATTTTTGCCATTGAAAAACGTCCAGAAATGATTGAAGCTACTGACTGAATGAAAGGAGCTGGCATCTCACTCTCTTTGAATCTTCTTTATCATGCTAAGAGGAGCAGGAAAAAGCAAAAAATTTCAGAATTGCACCTTGCAATGCGGAGAAATTACTGTTTGTGCATTTACAATATTCATTGATTTTTGCCATTGAAAAACATCATGTTATTCATATACCAGAAATGTTTGAAGCTACTGACTGAATGAAAGGAGCTGGCATCTCACTCTCTTTGAATCTTCTTTATCATGCAAAGAGGAGCAGGAAAAAGCAAAAAATTTCAGAATTGCACCTTGCAATGCGGAGAAATTACTGTTTGTGCATTTACAATATTCATTGATTTTTGCCATTGAAAAACGTCCAGAAATGATTGAAGCTACTGACTGAATGAAAGGAGCTGGCATCTCACTCTCTTTGAATCTTCTTTATCATGCTAAGAGGAGCAGGAAAAAGCAAAAAATTTCAGAATTGCACCTTGCAATGCGGAGAAATTACTGTTTGTGCATTTACAATATTCATTGATTTTTGCCATTGAAAAACATGTTATTCATATACCAGAAATGTTTGAAGCTACTGACTGAATGAAAGGAGCTGGCATCTCACTCTCTTTGAATCTTCTTTATCATGCTAAGAGGAGCAGGAAAAAGCAAAAAATTTCAGAATTGCACCTTGCAATGCGGAGAAATTACTGTTTGTGCATTTACAATATTCATTGATTTTTGCCATTGAAAAACGTCCAGAAATGATTGAAGCTACTGACTGAATGAAAGGAGCTGGCATCTCACTCTCTTTGAATATTCTTTATCATGCTAAGAGGAGCAGGAAAAAGCAAAAAATTTCAGAATTGCATCTTGCAATGCGGAGCAATTACTGTTTGTGCATTTACAATATTCATTGATTTTTGCCATTGAAAAACGTCCAGAAATGATTGAAGCTACTGACTGAATGAAAGGAGCTGGCATCTCACTCTCTTTGAATCTTCTTTATCATGCTAAGAGGAGCAGGAAAAAGCAAAAAATTTCAGAATTACACCTTGCAATGCGGAGAAATTACTGTTTGTGCATTTACAATATTCATTGATTTTTGCCATTGAAAAACGTCCAGAAATGATTGAAGCTACTGACTGAATGAAAGGAGCTGGCATCTCACTCTCTTTGAATCTTCTTTATCATGCTAAGAGGAGCAGGAAAAAGCAAAAAATTTCAGAATTGCACCTTGCAATGCGGAGAAATTACTGTTTGTGCATTTACAATATTCATTGATTTTTGCCATTGAAAAACATCATGTTATTCATATACCAGAAATGTTTGAAGCTACTGACTGAATGAAAGGAGCTGGCATCTCACTCTCTTTGAATCTTCTTTATCATGCAAAGAGGAGCAGGAAAAAGCAAAAAATTTCAGAATTGCACCTTGCAATGCGGAGAAATTACTGTTTGTGCATTTACAATATTCATTGATTTTTGCCATTGAAAAACGTCCAGAAATGATTGAAGCTACTGACTGAATGAAAGGAGCTGGCATCTCACTCTCTTTGAATCTTCTTTATCATGCTAAGAGGAGCAGGAAAAAGCAAAAAATTTCAGAATTGCACCTTGCAATGCGGAGAAATTACTGTTTGTGCATTTACAATATTCATTGATTTTTGCCATTGAAAAACATGTTATTCATATACCAGAAATGTTTGAAGCTACTGACTGAATGAAAGGAGCTGGCATCTCACTCTCTTTGAATCTTCTTTATCATGCTAAGAGGAGCAGGAAAAAGCAAAAAATTTCAGAATTGCACCTTGCAATGCGGAGAAATTACTGTTTGTGCATTTACAATATTCATTGATTTTTGCCATTGAAAAACATCATGTTATTCATATACCAGAAATGTTTGAAGCTACTGACTGAATGAAAGGAGCTGGCATCTCACTCTCTTTGAATCTTCTTTATCATGCTAAGAGGAGCAGGAAAAAGCAAAAAATTTCAGAATTGCACCTTGCAATGCGGAGAAATTACTGTTTGTGCATTTACAATATTCATTGATTTTTGCCATTGAAAAACATCATGTTATTCATATACCAGAAATGTTTGAAGCTACTGACTGAATGAAAGGAGCTGGCATCTCACTCTCTTTGAATCTTCTTTATCATGCTAAGAGGAGCAGGAAAAAGCAAAAAATTTCAGAATTGCACCTTGCAATGCGGAGAAATTACTGTTTGTGCATTTACAATATTCATTGATTTTTGCCATTGAAAAACATCATGTTATTCATATACCAGAAATGATTGAAGCTACTGACTGAATGAAAGAAGCTGGCATCTCACTCTCTTTGAATCTTCTTTATCATGCTAAGAGGAGCAGGAAAAAGCAAAAAATTTCAGAATTGCACCTTGCAATGCGGAGAAATTACTGTTTGTGCATTTACAATATTCATTGATTTTTGCCATTGAAAAACGTCCAGAAATGATTGAAGCTACTGACTGAATGAAAGGAGCTGGCATCTCACTCTCTTTGAATATTCTTTATCATGCTAAGAGGAGCAGGAAAAAGCAAAAAATTTCAGAATTACACCTTGCAATGCGGAGAAATTACTGTTTGTGCATTTACAATATTCATTGATTTTTGCCATTGAAAAACGTCCAGAAATGATTGAAGCTACTGACTGAATGAAAGGAGCTGGCATCTCACTCTCTTTGAATCTTCTTTATCATGCTAAGAGGAGCAGGAAAAAGCAAAAAATTTCAGAATTGCACCTTGCAATGCGGAGAAATTACTGTTTGTGCATTTACAATATTCATTGATTTTTGCCATTGAAAAACATCATGTTATTCATATACCAGAAATGTTTGAAGCTACTGACTGAATGAAAGGAGCTGGCATCTCACTCTCTTTGAATCTTCTTTATCATGCTAAGAGGAGCAGGAAAAAGCAAAAAATTTCAGAATTGCACCTTGCAATGCGGAGAAATTACTGTTTGTGCATTTACAATATTCATTGATTTTTGCCATTGAAAAACATCATGTTATTCATATACCAGAAATGATTGAAGCTACTGACTGAATGAAAGGAGCTGGCATCTCACTCTCTTTGAATCTTCTTTATCATGCTAAGAGGAGCAGGAAAAAGCAAAAAATTTCAGAATTGCACCTTGCAATGCGGAGAAATTACTGTTTGTGCATTTACAATATTCATTGATTTTTGCCATTGAAAAACATCATGTTATTCATATACCAGAAATGATTGAAGCTACTGACTGAATGAAAGAAGCTGGCATCTCACTCTCTTTGAATCTTCTTTATCATGCTAAGAGGAGCAGGAAAAAGCAAAAAATTTCAGAATTGCACCTTGCAATGCGGAGAAATTACTGTTTGTGCATTTACAATATTCATTGATTTTTGCCATTGAAAAACGTCCAGAAATGATTGAAGCTACTGACTGAAAGAAAGGAGCTGGCATCTCACTCTCTTTGAATCTTCTTTATCATGCTAAGAGGAGCAGGAAAAAGCAAAAAATTTCAGAATTGCACCTTGCAATGCGGAGAAATTACCGTTTGTGCATTTACAATATTCATTGATTTTTGCCATTGAAAAACATCATGTTATTCATATACCAGAAATGTTTGAAGCTACTGACTGAATGAAAGGAGCTGGCATCTCACTCTCTTTGAATCTTCTTTATCATGCAAAGAGGAGCAGGAAAAAGCAAAAAATTTCAGAATTGCACCTTGCAATGCGGAGAAATTACTGTTTGTGCATTTACAATATTCATTGATTTTTGCCATTGAAAAATGTCCAGAAATGATTGAAGCTACTGACTGAATGAAAGGAGCTGGCATCTCACTCTCTTTGAATCTTCTTTATCATGCTAAGAGGAGCAGGAAAAAGCAAAAAATTTCAGAATTGCACCTTGCAATGCGGAGAAATTACTGTTTGTGCATTTACAATATTCATTGATTTTTGCCATTGAAAAACATGTTATTCATATACCAGAAATGTTTGAAGCTACTGACTGAATGAAAGGAGCTGGCATCTCACTCTCTTTGAATCTTCTTTATCATGCTAAGAGGAGCAGGAAAAAGCAAAAAATTTCAGAATTGCACCTTGCAATGCGGAGAAATTACTGTTTGTGCATTTACAATATTCATTGATTTTTGCCATTGAAAAACATCATGTTATTCATATACCAGAAATGTTTGAAGCTACTGACTGAATGAAAGGAGCTGGCATCTCACTCTCTTTGAATCTTCTTTATCATGCTAAGAGGAGCAGGAAAAAGCAAAAAATTTCAGAATTGCACCTTGCAATGCGGAGAAATTACTGTTTGTGCATTTACAATATTCATTGATTTTTGCCATTGAAAAACATCATGTTATTCATATACCAGAAATGTTTGAAGCTACTGACTGAATGAAAGGAGCTGGCATCTCACTCTCTTTGAATCTTCTTTATCATGCTAAG
Organism: Phyllobates terribilis; assembly: GCF_046119375.1. Lineage (NCBI taxonomy): Eukaryota > Metazoa > Chordata > Amphibia > Anura > Dendrobatidae > Phyllobates > Phyllobates terribilis. The sequence goes on along the minus strand of NW_027363780.1, from coordinate 315,911 downwards.
AGGAGCAGGAAAAAGCAAAAAATTTCAGAATTGCACCTTGCAATGCGGAGAAATTACTGTTTGTGCATTTACAATATTCATTGATTTTTGCCATTGAAAAACATCATGTTATTCATATACCAGAAATGATTGAAGCTACTGACTGAATGAAAGAAGCTGGCATCTCACTCTCTTTGAATCTTCTTTATCATGCTAAGAGGAGCAGGAAAAAGCAAAAAATTTCAGAATTGCACCTTGCAATGCGGAGAAATTACTGTTTGTGCATTTACAATATTCATTGATTTTTGCCATTGAAAAACGTCCAGAAATGATTGAAGCTACTGACTGAATGAAAGGAGCTGGCATCTCACTCTCTTTGAATATTCTTTATCATGCTAAGAGGAGCAGGAAAAAGCAAAAAATTTCAGAATTACACCTTGCAATGCGGAGAAATTACTGTTTGTGCATTTACAATATTCATTGATTTTTGCCATTGAAAAACGTCCAGAAATGATTGAAGCTACTGACTGAATGAAAGGAGCTGGCATCTCACTCTCTTTGAATCTTCTTTATCATGCTAAGAGGAGCAGGAAAAAGCAAAAAATTTCAGAATTGCACCTTGCAATGCGGAGAAATTACTGTTTGTGCATTTACAATATTCATTGATTTTTGCCATTGAAAAACATCATGTTATTCATATACCAGAAATGTTTGAAGCTACTGACTGAATGAAAGGAGCTGGCATCTCACTCTCTTTGAATCTTCTTTATCATGCTAAGAGGAGCAGGAAAAAGCAAAAAATTTCAGAATTGCACCTTGCAATGCGGAGAAATTACTGTTTGTGCATTTACAATATTCATTGATTTTTGCCATTGAAAAACATCATGTTATTCATATACCAGAAATGATTGAAGCTACTGACTGAATGAAAGGAGCTGGCATCTCACTCTCTTTGAATCTTCTTTATCATGCTAAGAGGAGCAGGAAAAAGCAAAAAATTTCAGAATTGCACCTTGCAATGCGGAGAAATTACTGTTTGTGCATTTACAATATTCATTGATTTTTGCCATTGAAAAACATCATGTTATTCATATACCAGAAATGATTGAAGCTACTGACTGAATGAAAGAAGCTGGCATCTCACTCTCTTTGAATCTTCTTTATCATGCTAAGAGGAGCAGGAAAAAGCAAAAAATTTCAGAATTGCACCTTGCAATGCGGAGAAATTACTGTTTGTGCATTTACAATATTCATTGATTTTTGCCATTGAAAAACGTCCAGAAATGATTGAAGCTACTGACTGAAAGAAAGGAGCTGGCATCTCACTCTCTTTGAATCTTCTTTATCATGCTAAGAGGAGCAGGAAAAAGCAAAAAATTTCAGAATTGCACCTTGCAATGCGGAGAAATTACCGTTTGTGCATTTACAATATTCATTGATTTTTGCCATTGAAAAACATCATGTTATTCATACACCAGAAATGTTTGAAGCTACTGACTGAATGAAAGGAGCTGGCATCTCACTCTCTTTGAATCTTCTTTATCATGCTAAGAGGAGCAGGAAAAAGCAAAAAATTTCAGAATTACACCTTGCAATGCGGAGAAATTACTGTTTGTGCATTTACAATATTCATTGATTTTTGCCATTGAAAAACGTCCAGAAATGATTGAAGCTACTGACTGAATGAAAGGAGCTGGCATCTCACTCTCTTTGAATCTTCTTTATCATGCTAAGAGGAGCAGGAAAAAGCAAAAAATTTCAGAATTGCACCTTGCAATGTGGAGAAATTACTGTTTGTGCATTTACAATATTCATTGATTTTTGCCATTGAAAAACATCATGTTATTCATATACCAGAAATGTTTGAAGCTACTGACTGAATGAAAGGAGCTGGCATCTCACTCTCTTTGAATCTTCTTTATCATGCTAAGAGGAGCAGGAAAAAGCAAAAAATTTCAGAATTGCACCTTGCAATGCGGAGAAATTACTGTTTGTGCATTTACAATATTCATTGATTTTTGCCATTGAAAAACGTCCAGAAATGATTGAAGCTACTGACAATGAAAGGAGCTGGCATCTCACTCTCTTTGAATCTTCTTTATCATGCTAAGAGGAGCAGGAAAAAGCAAAAAATTTCAGAATTGCATCTTGCAATGCGGAGAAATTACTGTTTGTGCATTTACAATATTCATTGATTTTTGCCATTGAAAAACGTCCAGAAATGATTGAAGCTACTGACTGAATGAAAATAGCTGGCATCTCACTCTCTTTGAATCTTCTTTGTCATGCTAAGAGGAGCAGGAAAAAGCAAAAAATTTCAGAATTGCACCTTGCAATGCGGAGAAATTACTGTTTGTGCATTTACAATATTCATTGATTTTTGCCATTGAAAAACATCCAGAAATGATTGAAGCTACTGACTGAATGAAAGGAGCTGGCATCTCACTCTCTTTGAATCTTCTTTATCATGCTAAGAGGAGCAGGAAAAAGCAAAAAATTTCAGAATTGCACCTTGCAATGCGGAGAAATTACTGTTTGTGCATTTACAATATTCATTGATTTTTGCCATTGAAAAACATCATGTTATTCATATACCAGAAATGTTTGAAGCTACTGACTGAATGAAAGGAGCTGGCATCTCACTCTCTTTGAATCTTCTTTATCATGCTAAGAGGAGCAGGAAAAAGCAAAAAATTTCAGAATTGCACCTTGCAATGCGGAGAAATTACTGTTTGTGCATTTACAATATTCATTGATTTTTGCCATTGAAAAACATCATGTTATTCATATACCAGAAATGTTTGAAGCTACTGACTGAATGAAAGGAGCTGGCATCTCACTCTCTTTGAATCTTCTTTATCATGCTAAGAGGAGCAGGAAAAAGCAAAAAATTTCAGAATTGCACCTTGCAATGCGGAGAAATTACTGTTTGTGCATTTACAATATTCATTGATTTTTGCCATTGAAAAACATCATGTTATTCATATACCAGAAATGATTGAAGCTACTGACTGAATGAAAGAAGCTGGCATCTCACTCTCTTTGAATCTTCTTTATCATGCTAAGAGGAGCAGGAAAAAGCAAAAAATTTCAGAATTGCACCTTGCAATGCGGAGAAATTACTGTTTGTGCATTTACAATATTCATTGATTTTTGCCATTGAAAAACGTCCAGAAATGATTGAAGCTACTGACTGAATGAAAGGAGCTGGCATCTCACTCTCTTTGAATATTCTTTATCATGCTAAGAGGAGCAGGAAAAAGCAAAAAATTTCAGAATTACACCTTGCAATGCGGAGAAATTACTGTTTGTGCATTTACAATATTCATTGATTTTTGCCATTGAAAAACGTCCAGAAATGATTGAAGCTACTGACTGAATGAAAGGAGCTGGCATCTCACTCTCTTTGAATCTTCTTTATCATGCTAAGAGGAGCAGGAAAAAGCAAAAAATTTCAGAATTGCACCTTGCAATGCGGAGAAATTACTGTTTGTGCATTTACAATATTCATTGATTTTTGCCATTGAAAAACATCATGTTATTCATATACCAGAAATGTTTGAAGCTACTGACTGAATGAAAGGAGCTGGCATCTCACTCTCTTTGAATCTTCTTTATCATGCTAAGAGGAGCAGGAAAAAGCAAAAAATTTCAGAATTGCACCTTGCAATGCGGAGAAATTACTGTTTGTGCATTTACAATATTCATTGATTTTTGCCATTGAAAAACATCATGTTATTCATATACCAGAAATGATTGAAGCTACTGACTGAATGAAAGGAGCTGGCATCTCACTCTCTTTGAATCTTCTTTATCATGCTAAGAGGAGCAGGAAAAAGCAAAAAATTTCAGAATTGCACCTTGCAATGCGGAGAAATTACTCTTTGTGCATTTACAATATTCATTGATTTTTGCCATTGAAAAACATCATGTTATTCATATACCAGAAATGATTGAAGCTACTGACTGAATGAAAGAAGCTGGCATCTCACTCTCTTTGAATCTTCTTTATCATGCTAAGAGGAGCAGGAAAAAGCAAAAAATTTCAGAATTGCACCTTGCAATGCGGAGAAATTACTGTTTGTGCATTTACAATATTCATTGATTTTTGCCATTGAAAAACGTCCAGAAATGATTGAAGCTACTGACTGAAAGAAAGGAGCTGGCATCTCACTCTCTTTGAATCTTCTTTATCATGCTAAGAGGAGCAGGAAAAAGCAAAAAATTTCAGAATTGCACCTTGCAATGCGGAGAAATTACCGTTTGTGCATTTACAATATTCATTGATTTTTGCCATTGAAAAACATCATGTTATTCATACACCAGAAATGTTTGAAGCTACTGACTGAATGAAAGGAGCTGGCATCTCACTCTCTTTGAATCTTCTTTATCATGCTAAGAGGAGCAGGAAAAAGCAAAAAATTTCAGAATTACACCTTGCAATGCGGAGAAATTACTGTTTGTGCATTTACAATATTCATTGATTTTTGCCATTGAAAAACGTCCAGAAATGATTGAAGCTACTGACTGAATGAAAGGAGCTGGCATCTCACTCTCTTTGAATCTTCTTTATCATGCTAAGAGGAGCAGGAAAAAGCAAAAAATTTCAGAATTGCACCTTGCAATGTGGAGAAATTACTGTTTGTGCATTTACAATATTCATTGATTTTTGCCATTGAAAAACATCATGTTATTCATATACCAGAAATGTTTGAAGCTACTGACTGAATGAAAGGAGCTGGCATCTCACTCTCTTTGAATCTTCTTTATCATGCTAAGAGGAGCAGGAAAAAGCAAAAAATTTCAGAATTGCACCTTGCAATGCGGAGAAATTACTGTTTGTGCATTTACAATATTCATTGATTTTTGCCATTGAAAAACGTCCAGAAATGATTGAAGCTACTGACAATGAAAGGAGCTGGCATCTCACTCTCTTTGAATCTTCTTTATCATGCTAAGAGGAGCAGGAAAAAGCAAAAAATTTCAGAATTGCATCTTGCAATGCGGAGAAATTACTGTTTGTGCATTTACAATATTCATTGATTTTTGCCATTGAAAAACGTCCAGAAATGATTGAAGCTACTGACTGAATGAAAATAGCTGGCATCTCACTCTCTTTGAATCTTCTTTATCATGCTAAGAGGAGCAGGAAAAAGCAAAAAATTTCAGAATTGCACCTTGCAATGCGGAGAAATTACTGTTTGTGCATTTACAATATTCATTGATTTTTGCCATTGAAAAACATCCAGAAATGATTGAAGCTACTGACTGAATGAAAGGAGCTGGCATCTCACTCTCTTTGAATCTTCTTTATCATGCTAAGAGGAGCAGGAAAAAGCAAAAAATTTCAGAATTGCACCTTGCAATGCGGAGAAATTACTGTTTGTGCATTTACAATATTCATTGATTTTTGCCATTGAAAAACGTCCAGAAATGATTGAAGCTACTGACTGAATGAAAGGAGCTGGCATCTCACTCTCTTTGAATCTTCTTTACCATGCTAAGAGGAGCAGGAAAAAGCAAAAAATTTCAGAATTGCACCTTGCAATGCGGAGAAATTACTGTTTGTGCATTTACAATATTCATTGATTTTTGCCATTGAAAAACATCATGTTATTCATATACCAGAAATGTTTGAAGCTACTGACTGAAAGAAAGGAGCTGGCATCTCACTCTCTTTGAATCTTCTTTATCATGCTAAGAGGAGCAGGAAAAAGCAAAAAATTTCAGAATTGCACCTTGCAATGCGGAGAAATTACTGTTTGTGCATTTACAATATTCATTGATTTTTGCCATTGAAAAACATGTTATTCATATACCAGAAATGTTTGAAGCTACTGACTGAATGAAAGGAGCTGGCATCTCACTCTCTTTGAATCTTCTTTATCATGCTAAGAGGAGCAGGAAAAAGCAAAAAATTTCAGAATTGCACCTTGCAATGCGGAGAAATTACTGTTTGTGCATTTACAATATTCATTGATTTTTGCCATTGAAAAACATCATGTTATTCATATACCAGAAATGTTTGAAGCTACTGACTGAATGAAAGGAGCTGGCATCTCACTCTCTTTGAATCTTCTTTATCATGCTAAGAGGAGCAGGAAAAAGCAAAAAATTTCAGAATTGCACCTTGCAATGCGGAGAAATTACTGTTTGTGCATTTACAATATTCATTGATTTTTGCCATTGAAAAACGTCCAGAAATGATTGAAGCTACTGACTGAATGAAAGGAGCTGGCATCTCACTCTCTTTGAATCTTCTTTATCATGCTAAGAGGAGCAGGAAAAAGCAAAAAATTTCAGAATTGCATCTTGCAATGCGGAGAAATTACTGTTTGTGCATTTACAATATTCATTGATTTTTGCCATTGAAAAACGTCCAGAAATGATTGAAGCTACTGACTGAATGAAAGGAGCTGGCATCTCAGTCTCTTTGAATCTTCTTTATCATGCTAAGAGGAGCAGGAAAAAGCAAAAAATTTCAGAATTGCACCTTGCAATGCCGAGAAATTACTGTTTGTGCATTTACAATATTCATTGATTTTTGCCATTGAAAAACGTCCAGAAATGATTGAAGCTACTGACTGAATGAAAGGAGCTGGCATCTCACTCTCTTTGAATCTTCTTTATCATGCTAAGAGGAGCAGGAAAAAGCAAAAAATTTCAGAATTGCACCTTGCAATGTGGAGAAATTACTGTTTGTGCATTTACAATATTCATTGATTTTTGCCATTGAAAAACATCATGTTATTCATATACCAGAAATGTTTGAAGCTACTGACTGAATGAAAGGAGCTGGCATCTCACTCTCTTTGAATCTTCTTTATCATGCTAAGAGGAGCAGGAAAAAGCAAAAAATTTCAGAATTGCACCTTGCAATGCGGAGAAATTACTGTTTGTGCATTTACAATATTCATTGATTTTTGCCATTGAAAAACGTCCAGAAATGATTGAAGCTACTGACAATGAAAGGAGCTGGCATCTCACTCTCTTTGAATCTTCTTTATCATGCTAAGAGGAGCAGGAAAAAGCAAAAAATTTCAGAATTGCATCTTGCAATGCGGAGAAATTACTGTTTGTGCATTTACAATATTCATTGATTTTTGCCATTGAAAAACGTCCAGAAATGATTGAAGCTACTGACTGAATGAAAATAGCTGGCATCTCACTCTCTTTGAATCTTCTTTATCATGCTAAGAGGAGCAGGAAAAAGCAAAAAATTTCAGAATTGCACCTTGCAATGCGGAGAAATTACTGTTTGTGCATTTACAATATTCATTGATTTTTGCCATTGAAAAACATCCAGAAATGATTGAAGCTACTGACTGAATGAAAGGAGCTGGCATCTCACTCTCTTTGAATCTTCTTTATCATGCTAAGAGGAGCAGGAAAAAGCAAAAAATTTCAGAATTGCACCTTGCAATGCGGAGAAATTACTGTTTGTGCATTTACAATATTCATTGATTTTTGCCATTGAAAAACGTCCAGAAATGATTGAAGCTACTGACTGAATGAAAGGAGCTGGCATCTCACTCTCTTTGAATCTTCTTTACCATGCTAAGAGGAGCAGGAAAAAGCAAAAAATTTCAGAATTGCACCTTGCAATGCGGAGAAATTACTGTTTGTGCATTTACAATATTCATTGATTTTTGCCATTGAAAAACATCATGTTATTCATACACCAGAAATGTTTGAAGCTACTGACTGAAAGAAAGGAGCTGGCATCTCACTCTCTTTGAATCTTCTTTATCATGCTAAGAGGAGCAGGAAAAAGCAAAAAATTTCAGAATTGCACCTTGCAATGCGGAGAAATTACTGTTTGTGCATTTACAATATTCATTGATTTTTGCCATTGAAAAACATGTTATTCATATACCAGAAATGTTTGAAGCTACTGACTGAATGAAAGGAGCTGGCATCTCACTCTCTTTGAATCTTCTTTATCATGCTAAGAGGAGCAGGAAAAAGCAAAAAATTTCAGAATTGCACCTTGCAATGCGGAGAAATTACTGTTTGTGCATTTACAATATTCATTGATTTTTGCCATTGAAAAACATCATGTTATTCATATACCAGAAATGTTTGAAGCTACTGACTGAATGAAAGGAGCTGGCATCTCACTCTCTTTGAATCTTCTTTATCATGCTAAGAGGAGCAGGAAAAAGCAAAAAATTTCAGAATTGCACCTTGCAATGCGGAGAAATTACTGTTTGTGCATTTACAATATTCATTGATTTTTGCCATTGAAAAACGTCCAGAAATGATTGAAGCTACTGACTGAATGAAAGGAGCTGGCATCTCACTCTCTTTGAATCTTCTTTATCATGCTAAGAGGAGCAGGAAAAAGCAAAAAATTTCAGAATTGCATCTTGCAATGCGGAGAAATTACTGTTTGTGCATTTACAATATTCATTGATTTTTGCCATTGAAAAACGTCCAGAAATGATTGAAGCTACTGACTGAATGAAAGGAGCTGGCATCTCAGTCTCTTTGAATCTTCTTTATCATGCTAAGAGGAGCAGGAAAAAGCAAAAAATTTCAGAATTGCACCTTGCAATGCCGAGAAATTACTGTTTGTGCATTTACAATATTCATTGATTTTTGCCATTGAAAAACGTCCAGAAATGATTGAAGCTACTGACTGAATGAAAGGAGCTGGCATCTCACTCTCTTTGAATCTTCTTTATCATGCTAAGAGGAGCAGGAAAAAGCAAAAAATTTCAGAATTGCACCTTGCAATGCGGAGAAATTACTGTTTGTGCATTTACAATATTCATTGATTTTTGCCATTGAAAAACGTCCAGAAATGATTGAAGCTACTGACTGAATGAAAGGAGCTGGCATCTCACTCTCTTTGAATCTTCTTTATCATGCTAAGAGGAGCAGGAGAAAGCAAAAAATTTCAGAATTGCACCTTGCAATGCGAAGAAATTACTGTTTGTGCATTTACAATATTCATTGATTTTTGCCATTGAAAAACATCATGTTATTCATATACCAGAAATGTTTGAAGCTACTGACTGAATGAAAGGAGCTGGCTTCTCACTCTCTTTGAATCTTCTTTATCATGCTAAGAGGAGCAGGAAAAAGCAAAAAATTTTAGAATTGCACCTTGCAATGCGGAGAAATTACTGTTTGTGCATTTACAATATTCATTGATTTTTGCCATTGAAAAACGTCCAGAAATGATTGAAGCTACTGACTGAATGAAAGGAGCTGGCATCTCACTCTCTATGAATCTTCTTTATCATGCTAAGAGGAGCAGGAAAAAGCAAAAAATTTCAGAATTGCATCTTGCAATGCGGAGAAATTACTGTTTGTGCATTTACAATATTCATTGATTTTTGCCATTGAAAAACGTCCAGAAATGATTGAAGCTACTGACTGAATGAAAGGAGCTGGCATCTCACTCTCTTTGAATCTTCTTTATCATGCTAAGAGGAGCAGGAAAAAGCAAAAAATTTCAGAATTGCACCTTGCAATGCGGAGAAATTACTGTTTGTGCATTTACAATATTCATTGATTTTTGCCATTGAAAAACGTCCAGAAATGATTGAAGCTACTGACTGAATGAAAGGAGCTGGCATCTCACTCTCTTTGAATCTTCTTTATCATGCTAAGAGGAGCAGGAAAAAGCAAAAAATTTCAGAATTGCACCTTGCAATGCGGAGAAATTACTGTTTGTGCATTTACAATATTCATTGATTTTTGCCATTGAAAAACGTCCAGAAATGATTGAAGCTACTGACTGAATGAAAGGAGCTGGCATCTCACTCTCTTTGAATCTTCTTTACCATGCTAAGAGGAGCAGGAAAAAGCAAAAAATTTCAGAATTGCACCTTGCAATGCGGAGAAATTACTGTTTGTGCATTTACAATATTCATTGATTTTTGCCATTGAAAAACATCATGTTATTCATATACCAGAAATGTTTGAAGCTACTGACTGAATGAAAGGAGCTGGCATCTCACTCTCTTTGAATCTTCTTTATCATGCTAAGAGGAGCAGGAAAAAGCAAAAAATTTCAGAATTGCACCTTGCAATGCGGAGAAATTACTGTTTGTGCATTTACAATATTCATTGATTTTTGCCATTGAAAAACATGTTATTCATATACCAGAAATGTTTGAAGCTACTGACTGAATGAAAGGGGCTGGCATCTCACTCTCTTTGAATCTTCTTTATCATGCTAAGAGGAGCAGGAAAAAGCAAAAAATTTCAGAATTGCAATTTGCAATGCGGAGAAATTACTGTTTGTGCATTTACAATATTCATTGATTTTTGCCATTGAAAAACGTCCAGAAATGATTGAAGCTACTGACTGAATGAAAGTAGCTGGCATCTCACTCTCTTTGAATCTTCTTTATCATGCTAAGAGGAGCAGGAAAAAGCAAAAAATTTCAGAATTGCACCTTGCAATGCGGAGATATTACTGTTTGTGCATTTACAATATTCATTGATTTTTGCCATTGAAAAACATCATGTTATTCATATACCAGAAATGTTTGAAGCTACTGACAATGAAAGGAGCTGGCATCTCACTCTCTTTGAATCTTCTTTATCATGCTAAGAGGAGCAGGAAAAAGCAAAAAATTTCAGAATTGCACCTTGCAATGCGGAGAAATTACTGTTTGTGCATTTACAATATTCATTGATTTTTGCCATTGAAAAACGTCCAGAAATGATTGAAGCTACTGACTGAATGAAAGGAGCTGGCATCTCACTCTCTTTGAATCTTCTTTATCATGCTAAGAGGAGCAGGAAAAAGCAAAAAATTTCAGAATTGCACCTTGCAATGCGGAGAAATTACTGTTTGTGCATTTACAATATTCATTGATTTTTGCCATTGAAAAACGTCCAGAAATGATTGAAGCTACTGACTGAATGAAAGGAGCTGGCATCTCACTCTCTTTGAATCTTCTTTATGATGCTAAGAGGACCAGGAGAAAGCAAAAAATTTCAGAATTGCACCTTGCAATGCGGAGAAATTACTGTTTGTGCATTTACAATATTCATTGATTTTTGCCATTGAAAAACATCATGTTATTCATATACCAGAAATGTTTGAAGCTACTGACTGAATGAAAGGAGCTGGCTTCTCACTCTCTTTGAATCTTCTTTATCATGCTAAGAGGAGCAGGAAAAAGCAAAAAATTTCAGAATTGCACCTTGCAATGCGGAGAAATTACTGTTTGTGCATTTACAATATTCATTGATTTTTGCCATTGAAAAACGTCCAGAAATGATTGAAGCTAGTGACTGAATGAAAGGAGCTGGCATCTCACTCTCTTTGAATCTTCTTTATCATGCTAAGAGGAGCAGGAAAAAGCAAAAAATTTCAGAATTGCACCTTGCAATGCGGAGAAATTACTGTTTGTGCATTTACAATATTCATTGATTTTTGCCATTGAAAAACGTCCAGAAATGATTGAAGCTACTGACTGAATGAAAGGAGCTGGCATCTCACTCTTTGAATCTTCTTTATCATGCTGAGGAGCAGGAAAAAGCAAAAAATTTCAGAATTTCACCTTGCAATGCGGAGAAATTACTGTTTGTGCATTTACAATATTCATTGATTTTTGCCATTGAAAAACATCATGTTATTCATATACCAGAAATGATTGAAGCTACTGACTAAATGAAAGGAGCTAGCATCTCACTCTCTTTGAATCTTCTTTATCATGCTAAGAGGAGCAGGAAAAAGCAAAAAATTTCAGAATTGCACCTTGCAATGCGGAGAAATTACTGTTTGTGCATTTACAATATTCATTGATTTTTGACATTGAAAAACGTCCAGAAATGATTGAAGCTACTGACTGAATGAAAGGAGCTGGCATCTCACTCTCTTTGAATCTTCTTTATCATGCTAAGAGGAGCAGGAAAAAGCAAAAAATTTCAGAATTGCACCTTGCAATGCGGAGAAATTACTGTTTGTGCATTTACAATATTCATTGATTTTTGCCATTGAAAAACGTCCAGAAATGATTGAAGCTACTGACTGAATGAAAGGAGCTGGCATCTCACTCTCTTTGAATCTTATCATGCTAAGAGGAGCAGGAAAAAGCAAAAAATTTCAGAATTGCACCTTGCAATGCGGAGAAATTACTGTTTGTGCATTTACAATATTCATTGATTTTTGCCATTGAAAAACATCATGTTATTCATATACCAGAAATGTTTGAAGCTACTGACTGAATGAAAGGAGCAGGCATCTCACTCTCTTTGAATCTTCTCTATCATGCTAAGAGGAGCAGGAAAAAGCAAAAAATTTCAGAATTGCACCTTGCAATGCGGAGAAATTACTGTTTGTGCATTTACAATATTCATTGATTTTTGCCATTGAAAAACGTCCAGAAATGATTGAAGCTACTGACTGAATGAAAGGAGCTGGCATCTCACTCTCTTTGAATCTTCTTTATCATGCTAAGAGGAGCAGGAAAAAGCAAAAAATTTCAGAATTGCACCTTGCAATGCGTAGAAATTACTGTTTGTGCATTTACAATATTCATTGATTTTTGCCATTGAAAAATGTCCAGAAATGATTGAACCTACTGACTGAATTAAAGGAGCTGACATCTCACTCTCTTTGAATCTTCTTTATCATGCTAAGAGGAGCAGGAAAAAGCAAAAAATTTCAGAATTGCACCTTGCAATGCGGAGAAATTACTGTTTGTGCATTTACAATATTCATTGATTTTTGCCATTGAAAAACATCATGTTATTCATATACCAGAAATGTTTGAAGCTACTGACTGAATGAAAGGAGCTGGCATCTCACTCTCTTTGAATCTTCTTTATCATGCTAAGAGGAGCAGGAAAAAGCAAAAAATTTCAGAATTGCACCTTGCAATGCGGAGAAATTACTGTTTGTGCATTTACAATATTCATTGATTTTTGCCATTGAAAAATGTCCAGAAATGATTGAAGCTACTGACTGAATGAAAGGAGCAGGCATCTCACTCTCTTTGAATCTTCTTTATCATGCTAAGAGGAGCAGGAAAAAGCAAAAAATTTCAGAATTGCACCTTGCAATGCGGAGAAATTACTGTTTGTGCATTTACAATATTCATTGACTTTTGCCATTGAAAAACATGTTATTCATATACCAGAAATGTTTGAAGCTACTGACTGAATGAAAGGAGCTGGCATCTCACTCTCTTTGAATCTTCTTTATCATGCTAAGAGGAGCAGGAAAAAGCAAAAAATTTCAGAATTGCACCTTGCAATGCGGAGAAATTACTGTTTGTGCATTTACAATATTCATTGATTTTTGCCATTGAAAAACATCATGTTATTCATATACCAGAAATGTTTGAAGCTACTGACTGAATGAAAGGAGCAGGCATCTCACTCTCTTTGAATCTTCTTTATCATGCTAAGAGGAGCAGGAAAAAGCAAAAAATTTCAGAATTGCACCTTGCAATGCGGAGAAATTACTGTTTGTGCATTTACAATATTCATTGATTTTTGCCATTGAAAAACGTCCAGAAATGATTGAAGCTACTGACTGAATGAAAGGAGCTGGCATCTCACTCTCTTTGAATCTTCTTTATCATGCTAAGAGGAGCAGGAAAAAGCAAAAAATTTCAGAATTGCACCTTGCAATGCGGAGAAATTACTGGTTGTGCATTTACAATATTCATTGATTTTTGCCATTGAAAAACATCATGTTATTCATATACCAGAAATGTTTGAAGCTACTGACTGAATGAAAGGAGCTGGCATCTCACTCTCTTTGAATCTTCTTTATCATTCTAAGAGGAGCAGGAAAAAGCAAAAAATTTCAGAATTGCACCTTGCAATGCGGAGAAATTACTGTTTGTGCATTTACAATATTCATTGATTTTTGCCATTGAAAAACGTCCAGAAATGATTGAAGCTACTGACTGAATGAAAGGAGCTGGCATCTCACTCTCTTTGAATCTTCTTTATCATGCTAAGAGGAGCAGGAAAAAGCAAAAAATTTCAGAATTGCACCTTGCAATGCGGAGAAATTACTGTTTGTGCATTTACAATATTCATTGATTTTTGCCATTGAAAAACGTTATTCATATACCAGAAATGTTTGAAGCTACTGACTGAATGAAAGGAGCTGGTATCTCACTCTCTTTGAATCTTCTTTATCATGCTAAGAGGAGCAGGAAAAAGCAAAAAATTTCAGAATTGCACCTTGCAATGCGGAGAAATTACTGTTTGTGCATTTACAATATTCATTGATTTTTGCCATTGAAAAACATCATGTTATTCATATACCAGAAATGTTTGAAGCTACTGACTGAATGAAAGGAGCTGGCATCTCACTCTCTTTGAATCTTCTTTATCATGCTAAGAGGAGCAGGAAAAAGCAAAAAATTTCAGAATTGCACCTTGCAATGCGGAGAAATTACTGTTTGTGCATTTACAATATTCATTGATTTTTGCCATTGAAAAACGTCCAGAAATGATTGAAGCTACTGACTGAATGAAAGGAGCTGGCATCTCACTCTCTTTGAATCTTCTTTATCATGCTAAGAGGAGCAGGAAAAAGCAAAAAATTTCAGAATTGCACCTTGCAATGCGGAGAAATTACTGTTTGTGCATTTACAATATTCATTGATTTTTGCCATTGAAAAACGTCCAGAAATGATTGAAGCTACTGACTGAATGAAAGGAGCTGGCATCTCACTCTCTTTGAATCTTCTTTATCATGCTAAGAGGAGAAGGAAAAAGCAAAAAATTTCAGAATTGCATCTTGCAATGCGGAGAAATTACTGTTTGTGCATTTACAATATTCATTGATTTTTGCCATTGAAAAACGTCCAGAAATGATTGAAGCTACTGACTGAATGAAAGGAGCTGGCATCTCACTCTCTTTGAATCTTATCATGCTAAGAGGAGCAGGAAAAAGCAAAAAATTTCAGAATTGCACCTTGCAATGCGGAGAAATTACTGTTTGTGCATTTACAATATTCATTGATTTTTGCCATTGAAAAACATCATGTTATTCATATACCAGAAATGTTTGAAGCTACTGACTGAATGAAAGGAGCAGTCATCTCACTCTCTTTGAATCTTCTTTATCATGCTAAGAGGAGCAGGAAAAAGCAAAAAATTTCAGAATTGCACCTTGCAATGCGGAGAAATTACTGTTTGTGCATTTACAATATTCATTGATTTTTGCCATTGAAAAACGTCCAGAAATGATTGAAGCTACTGACTGAATGAAAGGAGCTGGCATCTCACTCTCTTTGAATCTTCTTTATCATGCTAAGAGGAGCAGGAAAAAGCAAAAAATTTCAGAATTGCACCTTGCAATGCGTAGAAATTACTGTTTGTGCATTTACAATATTCATTGATTTTTGCCATTGAAAAATGTCCAGAAATGATTGAACCTACTGACTGAATTAAAGGAGCTGGCATCTCACTCTCTTTGAATCTTCTTTATCATGCTAAGAGGAGCAGGAAAAAGCAAAAAATTTCAGAATTGCACCTTGCAATGCGGAGAAATTACTGTTTGTGCATTTACAATATTCATTGATTTTTGCCATTGAAAAACATCATGTTATTCATATACCAGAAATGTTTGAAGCTACTGACTGAATGAAAGGAGCTGGCATCTCACTCTCTTTGAATCTTCTTTATCATGCTAAGAGGAGCAGGAAAAAGCAAAAAATTTCAGAATTGCACCTTGCAATGCGGAGAAATTACTGTTTGTGCATTTACAATATTCATTGATTTTTGCCATTGAAAAATGTCCAGAAATGATTGAAGCTACTGACTGAATGAAAGGAGCTGGCATCTCACTCTCTTTGAATCTTCTTTATCATGCTAAGAGGAGCAGGAAAAAGCAAAAAATTTCAGAATTGCACCTTGCAATGCGGAGAAATTACTGTTTGTGCATTTACAATATTCATTGACTTTTGCCATTGAAAAACATGTTATTCATATACCAGAAATGTTTGAAGCTACTGACTGAATGAAAGGAGCTGGCATCTCACTCTCTTTGAATCTTCTTTATCATGCTAAGAGGAGCAGGAAAAAGCAAAAAATTTCAGAATTGCACATTGCAATGCGGAGAAATTACTGTTTGTGCATTTACAATATTCATTGATTTTTGCCATTGAAAAACATCATGTTATTCATATACCAGAAATGTTTGAAGCTACTGACTGAATGAAAGGAGCAGGCATCTCACTCTCTTTGAATCTTCTTTATCATGCTAAGAGGAGCAGGAAAAAGCAAAAAATTTCAGAATTGCACCTTGCAATGCGGAGAAATTACTGTTTGTGCATTTACAATATTCATTGATTTTTGCCATTGAAAAACGTCCAGAAATGATTGAAGCTACTGACTGAATGAAAGGAGCTGGCATCTCACTCTCTTTGAATATTCTTTATCATGCTAAGAGGAGCAGGAAAAAGCAAAAAATTTCAGAATTGCACCTTGCAATGCGGAGAAATTACTGTTTGTGCATTTACAATATTCATTGATTTTTGCCATTGAAAAACGTTATTCATATACCAGAAATGTTTGAAGCTACTGACTGAATGAAAGGAGCTGGCATCTCACTCTCTTTGAATCTTCTTTATCATGCTAAGAGGAGCAGGAAAAAGCAAAAAATTTCAGAATTGCACCTTGCAATGCGGAGAAATTACTGTTTGTGCATTTACAATATTCATTGATTTTTGCCATTGAAAAATATCATGTTACTCATATACCAGAAATGTTTGAAGCTACTGACTGAATGAAAGGAGCTGGCATCTCACTCTCTTTGAATCTTCTTTATCATGCTAAGAGGAGCAGGAAAAAGCAAAAAATTTCAGAATTGCACCTTGCAATGCGGAGAAATTACTGTTTGTGCATTTACAATATTCATTGATTTTTGCCATTGAAAAACGTCCAGAAATGATTGAAGCTACTGACTGAATGAAAGGAGCTGGCATCTCACTCTCTTTGAATCTTCTTTATCATGCTAAGAGGAGCAGGAAAAAGCAAAAAATTTCAGAATTGCATCTTGCAATGCGAAGAAATTACTGTTTGTGCATTTACAATATTCATTGATTTTTGCCATTGAAAAACGTCCAGAAATGATTGAAGCTACTGACTGAATGAAAGGAGCTGGCATCTCACTCTCTTTGAATCTTCTTTATCATGCTAAGAGGAGAAGGAAAAAGCAAAAAATTTCAGAATTGCATCTTGCAATGCGGAGAAATTACTGTTTGTGCATTTACAATATTCATTGATTTTTGCAATTGAAAAACGTCCAGAAATGATTGAAGCTACTGACTGAATGAAAGGAGCTGGCATCTCACTCTCTTTGAATCTTCTTTATCATGCTAAGAGGAGCAAAAAAAAGCAAAAAATTTCAGAATTGCACCTTGCAATGCGGAGAAATTACTGTTTGTGCATTTACAATATTCATTGATTTTTGCCATTGAAAAACGTCCAGAAATGATTGAAGCTACTGACTGAATGAAAGGAGCTGGCATCTCAATCTCTGTGAATCTTCTTTACCATGCTAAGAGGAGCAGGAAAAAGCAAAAAATTTCAGAATTGCACCTTGCAATGCGGAGAAATTACTGTTTGTGCATTTACAATATTCATTGATTTTTGCCATTGAAAAACATCATGTTATTCATATACCAGAAATGTTTGAAGCTACTGACTGAATGAAAGGAGCTGGCATCTCACTCTCTTTTAATCTTCTTTATCATGCTAAGAGGAGCAGGAAAAAGCAAAAAATTTCAGAATTGCACCTTGCAATGCGGAGAAATTACTGTTTGTGCATTTACAATATTCATTGATTTTTGCCATTGAAAAACATGTTATTCATATACCAGAAATGTTTGAAGCTACTGACTGAATGAAAGGAGCTGGCATCTCACTCTCTTTGAATCTTCTTTATCATGCTAAGAGGAGCAGGAAAAAGCAAAAAATTTCAGAATTGCACCTTGCAATGCGGAGAAATTACTGTTTGTGCATTTACAATATTCATTGATTTTTGCCATTGAAAAACATCATGTTATTCATATACCAGAAATGTTTGAAGCTACTGACTGAATGAAAGGAGCTGGCATCTCACTGTCTTTGAATCTTCTTTATCATGCTAAGAGGAGCAGGAAAAAGCAAAAAATTTCAGAATTGCACCTTGCAATGCGGAGAAATTACTGTTTGTGCATTTACAATATTCATTGATTTTTGCCATTGAAAAACGTCCAGAAATGATTGAAGCTACTGACTGAATGAAAGGAGCTGGCATCTCACTCTCTTTGAATCTTCTTTATCATGCTAAGAGGAGCAGGAAAAAGCAAAAAATTTCAGAATTGCATCTTGCAATGCGGAGAAATTACTGTTTGTGCATTTACAATATTCATTGATTTTTGCCATTGAAAAATGTCCAGAAATGATTGAAGCTACTGACTGAATGAAAGGAGCTGGCATCTCACTCTCTTTGAATCTTCTTTATCATGCTAAGAGGAGCAGGAAAAAGCAAAAAATTTCAGAATTGCACCTTGCAATGCGGAGAAATTACTGTTTGTGCATTTACAATATTCATTGATTTTTGCCATTGAAAAACGTCCAGAAATGATTGAAGCTACTGACTGAATGAAAGGAGCTGGCATCTCACTCTCTTTGAATCTTCTTTATCATGCTAAGAGAAGCAGGAAAAAGCAAAAAATTTCAGAATTGCACCTTGCAATGCGGAGAAATTACTGTTTGTGCATTTACAATATTCATTGATTTTTGCCATTGAAAAACATCATGTTATTCATATACCAGAAATGTTTGAAGCTACTGACTGAATGAAAGGAGCTGGCATCTCACTCTCTTTGAATCTTCTTTATCATGCTAAGAGGAGCAGGAAAAAGCAAAAAATTTCAGAATTGCACCTTGCAATGCGGAGAAATTACTGTTTGTGCATTTACAATATTCATTGATTTTTGCCATTGAAAAACGTCCAGAAATGATTGAAGCTACTGACTGAATGAAAGGAGCTGGCATCTCACTCTCTTTGAATCTTCTTTATCATGCTAAGAGGAGCAGGAAAAAGCAAAAAAATTCAGAATTGCACCTTGCAATGCGGAGAAATTACTGTTTGTGCATTTACAATATTCATTGATTTTTGCCATTGAAAAACGTCCAGAAATGATTGAAGCTACTGACTGAATGAAAGGAGCTGGCATCTCACTCTCTTTGAATCTTCTTTATCATGCTAAGAGGAGCAGGAGAAAGCAAAAAATTTCAGAATTGCACCTTGCAATGCGGAGAAATTACTGTTTGTGCATTTACAATATTCATTGATTTTTGCCATTGAAAAACATCATGTTATTCATATACCAGAAATGTTTGAAGCTACTGACTGAATGAAAGGAGCTGGCTTCTCACTCTCTTTGAATCTTCTTTATCATGCTAAGAGGAGCAGGAAAAAGCAAAAAATTTCAGAATTGCACCTTGCAATGCGGAGAAATTACTGTTTGTGCATTTACAATATTCATTGATTTTTGCCATTGAAAAACGTCCAGAAATGATTGAAGCTACTGACTGAATGAAAGGAGCTGGCATCTCACTCTCTTTGAATCTTCTTTATCATGCTAAGAGGAGCAGGAAAAAGCAAAAAATTTCAGAATTGCACCTTGCAATGCGGAGAAATTACTGTTTGTGCATTTACAATATTCATTGATTTTTGCCATTGAAAAACGTCCAGAAATGATTGAAGCTACTGACTGAATGAAAGGAGCTGGCATCTCACTCTTTGAATCTTCTTTATCATGCTAAGAGGAGCAGGAAAAAGCAAAAAATTTCAGAATTGCACCTTGCAATGCGGAGAAATTACTGTTTGTGCATTTACAATATTCATTGATTTTTGCCATTGAAAAACGTCCAGAAATGATTGAAGCTACTGACTGAATGAAAGGAGCTGGCATCTCACTCTCTTTGAATCTTCTTTATCATGCTAAGAGGAGCAGGAAAAAGCAAAAAATTTCAGAATTGCACCTTGCAATGCGGAGAAATTACTGTTTGTGCATTTACAATATTCATTGATTTTTGCCATTGAAAAACATCATGTTATTCATATACCAGAAATGATTGAAGCTACTGACTAAATGAAAGGAGCTGGCATCTCACTCTCTTTGAATCTTCTTTATCATGCTAAGAGGAGCAGGAAAAAGCAAAAAATTTCAGAATTGCACCTTGCAATGCGGAGAAATTACTGTTTGTGTATTTACAATATTCATTGATTTTTGCCATTGAAAAACATCATGTTATTCATATACCAGAAATGTTTGAAGCTACTGACTGAATGAAAGGAGCAGGCATCTCACTCTCTTTGAATCTTCTTTATCATGCTAAGAGGAGCAGGAAAAAGCAAAAAATTTCAGAATTGCACCTTGCAATGCGGAGAAATTACTGTTTGTGCATTTACAATATTCATTGATTTTTGCCATTGAAAAACGTCCAGAAATGATTGAAGCTACTGACTGAATGAAAGGAGCTGGCATCTCACTCTCTTTGAATCTTCTTTATCATGCTAAGAGGAGCAGGAAAAAGCAAAAAATTTCAGAATTGCACCTTGCAATGCGGAGAAATTACTGTTTGTGCATTTACAATATTCATTGATTTTTGCCATTGAAAAACATCATGTTATTCATATACCAGAAATGTTTGAAGCTACTGACTGAATGAAAGGAGCTGGCATCTCACTCTCTTTGAATCTTCTTTATCATGCTAAGAGGAGCAGGAAAAAGCAAAAAATTTCAGAATTGCACCTTGCAATGCGGAGAAATTACTGTTTGTGCATTTACAATATTCATTGATTTTTGCCATTGAAAAACGTTATTCATATACCAGAAATGTTTGAAGCTACTGACTGAATGAAAGGAGCTGGCATCTCACTCTCTTTGAATCTTCTTTATCATGCTAAGAGGAGCAGGAAAAAGCAAAAAATTTCAGAATTGCACCTTGCAATGCGGAGAAATTACTGTTTGTGCATTTACAATATTCATTGATTTTTGCCATTGAAAAACATCATGTTATTCATATACCAGAAATGTTTGAAGCTACTGACTGAATGAAAGGAGCTGGCATCTCACTCTCTTTGAATCTTCTTTATCATGCTAAGAGGAGCAGGAAAAAGCAAAAAATTTCAGAATTGCACCTTGCAATGCGGAGAAATTACTGTTTGTGCATTTACAATATTCATTGATTTTTGCCATTGAAAAACGTCCAGAAATGATTGAAGCTACTGACTGAATGAAAGGAGCTGGCATCTCACTCTCTTTGAATCTTCTTTATCATGCTAAGAGGAGCAGGAAAAAGCAAAAAATTTCAGAATTGCACCTTGCAATGCGGAGAAATTACTGTTTGTGCATTTACAATATTCATTGATTTTTGCCATTGAAAAACGTCCAGAAATGATTGAAGCTACTGACTGAATGAAAGGAGCTGGCATCTCACTCTCTTTGAATCTTCTTTATCATGCTAAGAGGAGAAGGAAAAAGCAAAAAATTTCAGAATTGCATCTTGCAATGCGGAGAAATTACTGTTTGTGCATTTACAATATTCATTGATTTTTGCCATTGAAAAACGTCCAGAAATGATTGAAGCTACTGACTGAATGAAAGGAGCTGGCATCTCACTCTCTTTGAATCTTCTTTATCATGCTAAGAGGAGCAGGAAAAAGCAAAAAATTTCAGAATTGCACCTTGCAATGCGGAGAAATTACTGTTTGTGCATTTACAATATTCATTGATTTTTGCCATTGAAAAACGTCCAGAAATGATTGAAGCTACTGACTGAATGAAAGGAGCTGGCATCTCACTCTCTTTGAATCTTCTTTACCATGCTAAGAGGAGCAGGAAAAAGCAAAAAATTTCAGAATTGCACCTTGCAATGCGGAGAAATTACTGTTTGTGCATTTACAATATTCATTGATTTTTGCCATTGAAAAACATCATGTTATTCATATACCAGAAATGTTTGAAGCTACTGACTGAATGAAAGGAGCTGGCATCTCACTCTCTTTTAATCTTCTTTATCATGCTAAGAGGAGCAGGAAAAAGCAAAAAATTTCAGAATTGCACCTTGCAATGCGGAGAAATTACTGTTTGTGCATTTACAATATTCATTGATTTTTGCCATTGAAAAACATCATGTCATTCATATACCAGAAATGTTTGAAGCTACTGACTGAATGAAAGGAGCTGGCATCTCACTCTCTTTGAATCTTCTTTATCATGCTAAGAGGAGCAGGAAAAAGCAAAAAATTTCAGAATTGCACCTTGCAATGCGGAGAAATTACTGTTTGTGCATTTACAATATTCATTGATTTTTGCCATTGAAAAACGTCCAGAAATGATTGAAGCTACTGACTGAATGAAAGGAGCTGGCATCTCACTCTCTTTGAATCTTCTTTACCATGCTAAGAGGAGCAGGAAAAAGCAAAAAATTTCAGAATTGCACCTTGCAATGCGGAGAAATTACTGTTTGTGCATTTACAATATTCATTGATTTTTGCCATTGAAAAACATCATGTTATTCATATACCAGAAATGTTTGAAGCTACTGACTGAATGAAAGGAGCTGGCATCTCACTCTCTTTTAATCTTCTTTATCATGCTAAGAGGAGCAGGAAAAAGCAAAAAATTTCAGAATTGCACCTTGCAATGCGGAGAAATTACTGTTTGTGCATTTACAATATTCATTGATTTTTGCCATTGAAAAACATCATGTTATTCATATACCAGAAATGTTTGAAGCTACTGACTGAATGAAAGGAGCTGGCATCTCACTCTCTTTTAATCTTCTTTATCATGCTAAGAGGAGCAGGAAAAAGCAAAAAATTTCAGAATTGCACCTTGCAATGCGGAGAAATTACTGTTTGTGCATTTACAATATTCATTGATTTTTGCCATTGAAAAACATCATGTTATTCATATACCAGAAATGTTTGAAGCTACTGACTGAATGAAAGGAGCTGGCATCTCACTCTCTTTGAATCTTCTTTATCATGCTAAGAGGAGCAGGAAAAAGCAAAAAATTTCAGAATTGCACCTTGCAATGCGGAGAAATTACTGTTTGTGCATTTACAATATTCATTGATTTTTGCCATTGAAAAACGTCCAGAAATGATTGAAGCTACTGACTGAATGAAAGGAGCTGGCATCTCACTCTCTTTGAATCTTCTTTATCATGCTAAGAGGAGCAGGAAAAAGCAAAAAATTTCAGAATTGCACCTTGCAATGCGGAGAAATTACTGTTTGTGCATTTACAATATTCATTGATTTTTGCCATTGAAAAACGTTATTCATATACCAGAAATGTTTGAAGCTACTGACTGAATGAAAGGAGCTGGCATCTCACTCTCTTTGAATCTTCTTTATCATGCTAAGAGGAGCAGGAAAAAGCAAAAAATTTCAGAATTGCACCTTGCAATGCGGAGAAATTACTGTTTGTGCATTTACAATATTCATTGATTTTTGCCATTGAAAAACGTCCAGAAATGATTGAAGCTACTGACTGAATGAAAGGAGCTGGCATCTCACTCTCTTTGAATCTTCTTTATCATGCTAAGAGGAGCAGGAAAAAGCAAAACATTTCAGAATTGCACCTTGGAATGCGGAGAAATTACTGTTTGTGCATTTACAATATTCATTGATTTTTGCCATTGAAAAACATCATGTTATTCATATACCAGAAATGTTTGAAGCTACTGACTGAATGAAAGGAGCTGGCATCTCACTCTCTTTGAATCTTCTTTATCATGCTAAGAGGAGCAGGAAAAAGCAAAAAATTTCAGAATTGCACCTTGCAATGCGGAGAAATTACTGTTTGTGCATTTACAATATTCATTGATTTTTGCCATTGAAAAACGTCCAGAAATGATTGAAGCTACTGACTGAATGAAAGGAGCTGGCATCTCACTCTCTTTGAATCTTCTTTATCATGCTAAGAGGAGCAGGAAAAAGCAAAAAATTTCAGAATTGCATCTTGCAATGCGGAGAAATTACTGTTTGTGCATTTACAATATTCATTGATTTTTGCCATTGAAAAACATCCAGAAATGATTGAAGCTACTGACTGAATGAAAGGAGCTGGCATCTCACTCTCTTTGAATCTTCTTTATCATGCCAAGAGGAGAAGGAAAAAGCAAAAAATTTCAGAATTGCATCTTGCAATGCGGAGAAATTACTGTTTGTGCATTTACAATATTCATTGATTTTTGCCATTGAAAAACGTCCAGAAATGATTGAAGCTACTGACTGAATGAAAGGAGCTGGCATCTCACTCTCTTTGAATCTTCTTTATCATGCTAAGAGGAGCAAAAAAAAGCAAAAAATTTCAGAATTGCACCTTGCAATGCGGAGAAATTACTGTTTGTGCATTTACAATATTCATTGATTTTTGCCATTGAAAAACGTCCAGAAATGATTGAAGCTACTGACTGAATGAAAGGAGCTGGCATCTCACTCTCTTTGAATCTTCTTTATCATGCTAAGAGGAGCAGGAGAAAGCAAAAAATTTCAGAATTGCACCTTGCAATGCGGAGAAATTACTGTTTGTGCATTTACAATATTCATTGATTTTTGCCATTGAAAAACATCATGTTATTCATATACCAGAAATGTTTGAAGCTACTGACTGAATGAAAGGAGCTGGCTTCTCACTCTCTTTGAATCTTCTTTATCATGCTAAGAGGAGCAGGAAAAAGCAAAAAATTTGAGAATTGCACCTTGCAATGCGGAGAAATTACTGTTTGTGCATTTACAATATTCATTGATTTTTGCCATTGAAAAACGTCCAGAAATGATTGAAGCTACTGACTGAATGAAAGGAGCTGGCATCTCACTCTCTTTGAATCTTCTTTATCATGCTAAGAGGAGCAGGAAAAAGCAAAAAATTTCAGAATTGCACCTTGCAATGCGGAGAAATTACTGTTTGTGCATTTACAATATTCATTGATTTTTGCCATTGAAAAACGTCCAGAAATGATTGAAGCTACTGACTGAATGAAAGGAGCTGGCATCTCACTCTTTGAATCTTCTTTATCATGCTAAGAGGAGCAGGAAAAAGCAAAAAATTTCAGAATTGCACCTTGCAATGCGGAGAAATTACTGTTTGTGCATTTACAATATTCATTGATTTTTGCCATTGAAAAACGTCCAGAAATGATTGAAGCTACTGACTGAATGAAAGGAGCTGGCATCTCACTCTCTTTGAATCTTCTTTATCATGCTAAGAGGAGCAGGAAAAAGCAAAAAATTTCAGAATTGCACCTTGCAATGCGGAGAAATTACTGTTTGTGCATTTACAATATTCATTGATTTTTGCCATTGAAAAACATCATGTTATTCATATACCAGAAATGATTGAAGCTACTGACTAAATGAAAGGAGCTGGCATCTCACTCTCTTTGAATCTTCTTTATCATGCTAAGAGGAGCAGGAAAAAGGAAAAAATTTCAGAATTGCACCTTGCAATGCGGAGAAATTACTGTTTGTGTATTTACAATATTCATTGATTTTTGCCATTGAAAAACATCATGTTATTCATATACCAGAAATGTTTGAAGCTACTGACTGAATGAAAGGAGCAGGCATCTCACTCTCTTTGAATCTTCTTTATCATGCTAAGAGGAGCAGGAAAAAGCAAAAAATTTCAGAATTGCACCTTGCAATGCGGAGAAATTACTGTTTGTGCATTTACAATATTCATTGATTTTTGCCATTGAAAAACGTCCAGAAATGATTGAAGCTACTGACTGAATGAAAGGAGCTGGCATCTCACTCTCTTTGAATCTTCTTTATCATGCTAAGAGGAGCAGGAAAAAGCAAAAAATTTCAGAATTGCACCTTGCAATGCGGAGAAATTACTGTTTGTGCATTTACAATATTCATTGATTTTTGCCATTGAAAAACATCATGTTATTCATATACCAGAAATGTTTGAAGCTACTGACTGAATGAAAGGAGCTGGCATCTCACTCTCTTTGAATCTTCTTTATCATGCTAAGAGGAGCAGGAAAAAGCAAAAAATTTCAGAATTGCACCTTGCAATGCGGAGAAATTACTGTTTGTGCATTTACAATATTCATTGATTTTTGCCATTGAAAAACGTTATTCATATACCAGAAATGTTTGAAGCTACTGACTGAATGAAAGGAGCTGGCATCTCACTCTCTTTGAATCTTCTTTATCATGCTAAGAGGAGCAGGAAAAAGCAAAAAATTTCAGAATTGCACCTTGCAATGCGGAGAAATTACTGTTTGTGCATTTACAATATTCATTGATTTTTGCCATTGAAAAACATCATGTTATTCATATACCAGAAATGTTTGAAGCTACTGACTGAATGAAAGGAGCTGGCATCTCACTCTCTTTGAATCTTCTTTATCATGCTAAGAGGAGCAGGAAAAAGCAAAAAATTTCAGAATTGCACCTTGCAATGCGGAGAAATTACTGTTTGTGCATTTACAATATTCATTGATTTTTGCCATTGAAAAACGTTATTCATATACCAGAAATGTTTGAAGCTACTGACTGAATGAAAGGAGCTGGCATCTCACTCTCTTTGAATCTTCTTTATCATGCTAAGAGGAGCAGGAAAAAGCAAAAAATTTCAGAATTGCACCTTGCAATGCGGAGAAATTACTGTTTGTGCATTTACAATATTCATTGATTTTTGCCATTGAAAAACGTCCAGAAATGATTGAAGCTACTGACTGAATGAAAGGAGCTGGCATCTCACTCTCTTTGAATCTTCTTTATCATGCTAAGAGGAGAAGGAAAAAGCAAAAAATTTCAGAATTGCATCTTGCAATGCGAAGAAATTACTGTTTGTGCATTTACAATATTCATTGATTTTTGCCATTGAAAAACGTCCAGAAATGATTGAAGCTACTGACTGAATGAAAGGAGCTGGCATCTCACTCTCTTTGAATCTTCTTTATCATGCTAAGAGGAGCAGGAAAAAGCAAAAAATTTCAGAATTGCACCTTGCAATGCGGAGAAATTACTGTTTGTGCATTTACAATATTCATTGATTTTTGCCATTGAAAAACGTCCAGAAATGATTGAAGCTACTGACTGAATGAAAGGAGCTGGCATCTCACTCTCTTTGAATCTTCTTTACCATGCTAAGAGGAGCAGGAAAAAGCAAAAAATTTCAGAATTGCACCTTGCAATGCGGAGAAATTACTGTTTGTGCATTTACAATATTCATTGATTTTTGCCATTGAAAAATGTCCAAAAATGATTGAAGCTACTGACTGAATGAAAGGAGCTGGCATCTCACTCTCTTTGAATCTTCTTTACCATGCTAAGAGGAGCAGGAAAAAGCAAAAAATTTCAGAATTGCACCTTGCAATGCGGAGAAATTACTGTTTGTGCATTTACAATATTCATTGATTTTTGCCATTGAAAAACATCATGTTATTCATATACCTGAAATGTTTGAAGCTACTGACTGAATGAAAGGAGCTGGCATCTCACTCTCTTTTAATCTTCTTTATCATGCTAAGAGGAGCAGGAAAAAGCAAAAAATTTCAGAATTGCACCTTGCAATGCGGAGAAATTACTGTTTGTGCATTTACAATATTCATTGATTTTTGCCATTGAAAAACATCATGTTATTCATATACCAGAAATGTTTGAAGCTACTGACTGAATGAAAGGAGCTGGCATCTCACTCTCTTTGAATCTTCTTTATCATGCTAAGAGGAGCAGGAAAAAGCAAAAAATTTCAGAATTGCACCTTGCAATGCGGAGAAATTACTGTTTGTGCATTTACAATATTCATTGATTTTTGCCATTGAAAAACGTCCAGAAATGATTGAAGCTACTGACTGAATGAAAGGAGCTGGCATCTCACTCTCTTTGAATCTTCTTTATCATGCTAAGAGGAGCAGGAAAAAGCAAAAAATTTCAGAATTGCACCTTGCAATGCGGAGAAATTACTGTTTGTGCATTTACAATATTCATTGATTTTTGCCATTGAAAAACGTTATTCATATACCAGAAATGTTTGAAGCTACTGACTGAATGAAAGGAGCTGGCATCTCACTCTCTTTGAATCTTCTTTATCATGCTAAGAGGAGCAGGAAAAAGCAAAAAATTTCAGAATTGCACCTTGCAATGCGGAGAAATTACTGTTTGTGCATTTACAATATTCATTGATTTTTGCCATTGAAAAACATCATGTTATTCATATACCAGAAATGTTTGAAGCTACTGACTGAATGAAAGGAGCTGGCATCTCACTCTCTTTGAATCTTCTTTATCATGCTAAGAGGAGCAGGAAAAAGCAAAAAATTTCAGAATTGCACCTTGCAATGCGGAGAAATTACTGTTTGTGCATTTACAATATTCATTGATTTTTGCCATTGAAAAACGTCCAGAAATGATTGAAACTACTGACTGAATGAAAGGAGCTGGCATCTCACTCTCTTTGAATCTTCTTTATCATGCTAAGAGGAGCAGGAAAAAGCAAAAAATTTCAGAATTGCATCTTGCAATGCGGAGAAATTACTGTTTGTGCATTTACAATATTCATTGATTTTTGCCATTGAAAAACATCCAGAAATGATTGAAGCTACTGACTGAATGAAAGGAGCTGGCATCTCACTCTCTTTGAATCTTCTTTATCATGCTAAGGAGAGAAGGAAAAAGCAAAAAATTTCAGAATTGCATCTTGCAATGCGGAGAAATTACTGTTTGTGCATTTACAATATTCATTGATTTTTGCCATTGAAAAACGTCCAGAAATGATTGAAGCTACTGACTGAATGAAAGGAGCTGGCATCTCAATCTCTTTGAATCTTCTTTACCATGCTAAGAGGAGCAGGAAAAAGCAAAAAATTTCAGAATTGCACCTTGCAATGCGGAGAAATTACTGTTTGTGCATTTACAATATTCATTGATTTTTGCCATTGAAAAACATCATGTTATTCATATACCAGAAATGTTTGAAGCTACTGACTGAATGAAAGGAGCTGGCATCTCACTCTCTTTTAATCTTCTTTATCATGCTAAGAGGAGCAGGAAAAAGCAAAAAATTTCAGAATTGCACCTTGCAATGCGGAGAAATTACTGTTTGTGCATTTACAATATTCATTGATTTTTGCCATTGAAAAACATGTTATTCATATACCAGAAATGTTTGAAGCTACTGACTGAATGAAAGGAGCTGGCATCTCACTCTCTTTGAATCTTCTTTATCATGCTAAGAGGAGCAGGAAAAAGCAAAAAATTTCAGAATTGCACCTTGCAATGCGGAGAAATTACTGTTTGTGCATTTACAATATTCATTGATTTTTGCCATTGAAAAACATCATGTTATTCATATACCAGAAATGTTTG
The DNA here is from genome assembly GCF_046119375.1 of Phyllobates terribilis. Lineage (NCBI taxonomy): Eukaryota > Metazoa > Chordata > Amphibia > Anura > Dendrobatidae > Phyllobates > Phyllobates terribilis. The sequence goes on along the minus strand of NW_027363780.1, from coordinate 286,599 downwards.
AAGCTACTGACTGAATGAAAGGAGCTGGCATCTCACTGTCTTTGAATCTTCTTTATCATGCTAAGAGGAGCAGGAAAAAGCAAAAAATTTCAGAATTGCACCTTGCAATGCGGAGAAATTACTGTTTGTGCATTTACAATATTCATTGATTTTTGCCATTGAAAAACGTCCAGAAATGATTGAAGCTACTGACTGAATGAAAGGAGCTGGTATCTCACTCTCTTTGAATCTTCTTTATCATGCTAAGAGGAGCAGGAAAAAGCAAAAAATTTCAGAATTGCATCTTGCAATGCGGAAAAATTACTGTTTGTGCATTTACAATATTCATTGATTTTTGCCATTGAAAAACGTCCAGAAATGATTGAAGCTACTGACTGAATGAAAGGAGCTGGCATCTCACTCTCTTTGAATCTTCTTTATCATGCTAAGAGGAGCAGGAAAAAGCAAAAAATTTCAGAATTGCACCTTGCAATGCGGAGAAATTACTGTTTGTGCATTTACAATATTCATTGATTTTTGCCATTGAAAAACATCATGTTATTCATATACCAGAAATGTTTGAAGCTACTGACTGAATGAAAGGAGCTGGCATCTCACTGTCTTTGAATCTTCTTTATCATGCTAAGAGGAGCAGGAAAAAGCAAAAAATTTCAGAATTGCACCTTGCAATGCGGAGAAATTACTGTTTGTGCATTTACAATATTCATTGATTTTTGCCATTGAAAAACGTCCAGAAATGATTGAAGCTACTGACTGAATGAAAGGAGCTGGTATCTCACTCTCTTTGAATCTTCTTTATCATGCTAAGAGGAGCAGGAAAAAGCAAAAAATTTCAGAATTGCATCTTGCAATGCGGAAAAATTACTGTTTGTGCATTTACAATATTCATTGATTTTTGCCATTGAAAAACGTCCAGAAATGATTGAAGCTACTGACTGAATGAAAGGAGCTGGCATCTCACTCTCTTTGAATCTTCTTTATCATGCTAAGAGGAGCAGGAAAAAGCAAAAAATTTCAGAATTGCACCTTGCAATGCGGAGAAATTACTGTTTGTGCATTTACAATATTCATTGATTTTTGCCATTGAAAAACGTCCAGAAATGATTGAAGCTACTGACTGAATGAAAGGAGCTGGCATCTCACTCTCTTTGAATCTTTATCATGCTAAGAGGAGCAGGAAAAAGCAAAAAATTTCAGAATTGCACCTTGCAATGCGGAGAAATTACTGTTTGTGCATTTACAATATTCATTGATTTTTGCCATTGAAAAACATCATGTTATTCATATACCAGAAATGTTTGAAGCTACTGACTGAATGAAAGGAGCTGGCATCTCACTCTCTTTGAATCTTCTTTATCATGCTAAGAGGAGCAGGAAAAAGCAAAAAATTTCAGAATTGCACCTTGCAATGCGGAGAAATTACTGTTTGTGCATTTACAATATTCATTGATTTTTGCCATTGAAAAACGTCCAGAAATGATTGAAGCTACTGACTGAATGAAAGGAGCTGGCATCTCACTCTCTTTGAATCTTCTTTATCATGCTAAGAGGAGCAGGAAAAAGCAAAAAAATTCAGAATTGCACCTTGCAATGCGGAGAAATTACTGTTTGTGCATTTACAATATTCATTGATTTTTGCCATTGAAAAACGTCCAGAAATGATTGAAGCTACTGACTGAATGAAAGGAGCTGGCATCTCACTCTCTTTGAATCTTCTTTATCATGCTAAGAGGAGCAGGAGAAAGCAAAAAATTTCAGAATTGCACCTTGCAATGCGGAGAAATTACTGTTTGTGCATTTACAATATTCATTGATTTTTGCCATTGAAAAACATCATGTTATTCATATACCAGAAATGTTTGAAGCTACTGACTGAATGAAAGGAGCTGGCTTCTCACTCTCTTTGAATCTTCTTTATCATGCTAAGAGGAGCAGGAAAAAGCAAAAAATTTCAGAATTGCACCTTGCAATGCGGAGAAATTACTGTTTGTGCATTTACAATATTCATTGATTTTTGCCATTGAAAAACATCATGTTATTCATATACCAGAAATGTTTGAAGCTACTGACTGAATGAAAGGAGCTGGCATCTCACTCTCTTTGAATCTTCTTTATCATGCTAAGAGGAGCAGGAAAAAGCAAAAAATTTCAGAATTGCACCTTGCAATGCGGAGAAATTACTGTTTGTGCATTTACAATATTCTTTGATCTTTGCCATTGAAAAACGTCCAGAAATGATTGAAGCTACTGACTGAATGAAAGGAGCTGGCATCTCACTCTCTTTGAATCTTCTTTATCATGCTAAGAGGAGCAGGAAAAAGCAAAAAATTTCAGAATTGCACCTTGCAATGTGGAGAAATTACTGTTTGTGCATTTACAATATTCATTGATTTTTGCCATTGAAAAACGTTATTCATATACCAGAAATGTTTGAAGCTACTGACTGAATGAAAGGAGCTGGCATCTCACTCTCTTTGAATCTTCTTTATCATGCTAAGAGGAGCAGGAAAAAGCAAAAAATTTCAGAATTGCACCTTGCAATGCGGAGAAATTACTGTTTGTGCATTTACAATATTCATTGATTTTTGCCATTGAAAAACATCATGTTATTCATATACCAGAAATGTTTGAAGCTACTGACTGAATGAAAGGAGCTGGCATCTCACTCTCTTTGAATCTTCTTTATCATGCTAAGAGGAGCAGGAAAAAGCAAAAAATTTCAGAATTGCACCTTGCAATGCGGAGAAATTACTGTTTGTGCATTTACAATATTCATTGATTTTTGCCATTGAAAAACGTCCAGAAATGATTGAAGCTACTGACTGAATGAAAGGAGCTGGCATCTCACTCTCTTTGAATCTTCTTTATCATGCTAAGAGGAGCAGGAAAAAGCAAAAAATTTCAGAATTGCATCTTGCAATGCGGAGAAATTACTGTTTGTGCATTTACAATATTCATTGATTTTTGCCATTGAAAAACGTCCAGAAATGATTGAAGCTACTGACTGAATGAAAGGAGCTGGCATCTCACTCTCTTTGAATCTTCTTTATCATGCTAAGAGGAGAAGGAAAAAGCAAAAAATTTCAGAATTGCATCTTGCAATGCGGAGAAATTACTGTTTGTGCATTTACAATATTCATTGATTTTTGCCATTGAAAAACGTCCAGAAATGATTGAAGCTACTGACTGAATGAAAGGAGCTGGCATCTCACTCTCTTTGAATCTTCTTTATCATGCTAAGAGGAGCAAAAAAAAGCAAAAAATTTCAGAATTGCACCTTGCAATGCGGAGAAATTACTGTTTGTGCATTTACAATATTCATTGATTTTTGCCATTGAAAAACGTCCAGAAATGATTGAAGCTACTGACTGAATGAAAGGAGCTGGCATCTCAATCTCTTTGAATCTTCTTTACCATGCTAAGAGGAGCAGGAAAAAGCAAAAAATTTCAGAATTGCACCTTGCAATGCGGAGAAATTACTGTTTGTGCATTTACAATATTCATTGATTTTTGCCATTGAAAAACATGTTATTCATATACCAGAAATGTTTGAAGCTACTGACTGAATGAAAGGAGCTGGCATCTCACTCTCTTTGAATCTTCTTTATCATGCTAAGAGGAGCAGGAAAAAGCAAAAAATTTCAGAATTGCACCTTGCAATGCGGAGAAATTACTGTTTGTGCATTTACAATATTCATTGATTTTTGCCATTGAAAAACATCATGTTATTCATATACCAGAAATGTTTGAAGCTACTGACTGAATGAAAGGAGCTGGCATCTCACTGTCTTTGAATCTTCTTTATCATGCTAAGAGGAGCAGGAAAAAGCAAAAAATTTCAGAATTGCACCTTGCAATGCGGAGAAATTACTGTTTGTGCATTTACAATATTCATTGATTTTTGCCATTGAAAAACGTCCAGAAATGATTGAAGCTACTGACTGAATGAAAGGAGCTGGCATCTCACTCTCTTTGAATCTTCTTTATCATGCTAAGAGGAGCAGGAAAAAGCAAAAAATTTCAGAATTGCATCTTGCAATGCGGAGAAATTACTGTTTGTGCATTTACAATATTCATTGATTTTTGCCATTGAAAAACGTCCAGAAATGATTGAAGCTACTGACTGAATGAAAGGAGCTGGCATCTCACTCTCTTTGAATCTTCTTTATCATGCTAAGAGGAGCAGGAAAAAGCAAAAAATTTCAGAATTGCACCTTGCAATGCGGAGAAATTACTGTTTGTGCATTTACAATATTCATTGATTTTTGCCATTGAAAAACGTCCAGAAATGATTGAAGCTACTGACTGAATGAAAGGAGCTGGCATCTCACTCTCTTTGAATCTTCTTTATCATGCTAAGAGGAGCAGGAAAAAGCAAAAAATTTCAGAATTGCACCTTGCAATGCGGAGAAATTACTGTTTGTGCATTTACAATATTCATTGATTTTTGCCATTGAAAAACATCATGTTATTCATATACCAGAAATGTTTGAAGCTACTGACTGAATGAAAGGAGCTGGCATCTCACTCTCTTTGAATCTTCTTTATCATGCTAAGAGGAGCAGGAAAAAGCAAAAAATTTCAGAATTGCACCTTGCAATGCGGAGAAATTACTGTTTGTGCATTTACAATATTCATTGATTTTTGCCATTGAAAAACGTCCAGAAATGATTGAAGCTACTGACTGAATGAAAGGAGCTGGCATCTCACTCTCTTTGAATCTTCTTTATCATGCTAAGAGGAGCAGGAAAAAGCAAAAAAATTCAGAATTGCACCTTGCAATGCGGAGAAATTACTGTTTGTGCATTTACAATATTCATTGATTTTTGCCATTGAAAAACGTCCAGAAATGATTGAAGCTACTGACTGAATGAAAGGAGCTGGCATCTCACTCTCTTTGAATCTTCTTTATCATGCTAAGAGGAGCAGGAGAAAGCAAAAAATTTCAGAATTGCACCTTGCAATTCGGAGAAATTACTGTTTGTGCATTTACAATATTCATTGATTTTTGCCATTGAAAAACATCATGTTATTCATATACCAGAAATGTTTGAAGCTACTGACTGAATGAAAGGAGCTGGCTTCTCACTCTCTTTGAATCTTCTTTATCATGCTAAGAGGAGCAGGAAAAAGCAAAAAATTTTAGAATTGCACCTTGCAATGCGGAGAAATTACTGTTTGTGCATTTACAATATTCATTGATTTTTGCCATTGAAAAACATCCAGAAATGATTGAAGCTACTGACTGAATGAAAGGAGCTGGCATCTCACTCTCTTTGAATCTTCTTTATCATGCTAAGAGGAGCAGGAAAAAGCAAAAAATTTCAGAATTGCACCTTGCAATGCGGAGAAATTACTGTTTGTGCATTTACAATATTCATTGATTTTTGCCATTGAAAAACGTCCAGAAATGATTGAAGCTACTGACTGAATGAAAGGAGCTGGCATCTCACTCTTTGAATCTTCTTTATCATGCTAAGAGGAGCAGGAAAAAGCAAAAAATTTCAGAATTGCACCTTGCAATGCGGAGAAATTACTGTTTGTGCATTTACAATATTCATTGATTTTTGCCATTGAAAAACATCATGTTATTCATATACCAGAAATGATTGAAGCTACTGACTAAATGAAAGGAGCTGGCATCTCACTCTCTTTGAATCTTCTTTATCATGCTAAGAGGAGCAGGAAAAAGCAAAAAATTTCAGAATTGCACCTTGCAATGCGGAGAAATTACTGTTTGTGCATTTACAATATTCATTGATTTTTGCCATTGAAAAACATCATGTTATTCATATACCAGAAATGTTTGAAGCTACTGACTGAATGAAAGGAGCAGGCATCTCACTCTCTTTGAATCTTCTTTATCATGCTAAGAGGAGCAGGAAAAAGCAAAAAATTTCAGAATTGCACCTTGCAATGCGGAGAAATTACTGTTTGTGCATTTACAATATTCATTGATTTTTGCCATTGAAAAACGTCCAGAAATGATTGAAGCTACTGACTGAATGAAAGGAGCTGGCATCTCACTCTCTTTGAATCTTCTTTATCATGCTAAGAGGAGCAGGAAAAAGCAAAAAATTTCAGAATTGCACCTTGCAATGCGGAGAAATTACTGTTTGTGCATTTACAATATTCATTGATTTTTGCCATTGAAAAACATCATGTTATTCATATACCAGAAATGTTTGAAGCTACTGACTGAATGAAAGGAGCTGGCATCTCACTCTCTTTGAATCTTCTTTATCATGCTAAGAGGAGCAGGAAAAAGCAAAAAATTTCAGAATTGCACCTTGCAATGCGGAGAAATTACTGTTTGTGCATTTACAATATTCATTGATTTTTGCCATTGAAAAACGTTATTCATATACCAGAAATGTTTGAAGCTACTGACTGAATGAAAGGAGCTGGCATCTCACTCTCTTTGAATCTTCTTTATCATGCTAAGAGGAGCAGGAAAAAGCAAAAAATTTCAGAATTGCACCTTGCAATGCGGAGAAATTACTGTTTGTGCATTTACAATATTCATTGATTTTTGCCATTGAAAAACATCATGTTATTCATATACCAGAAATGTTTGAAGCTACTGACTGAATGAAAGGAGCTGGCATCTCACTCTCTTTGAATCTTCTTTATCATGCTAAGAGGAGCAGGAAAAAGCAAAAAATTTCAGAATTGCACCTTGCAATGCGGAGAAATTACTGTTTGTGCATTTACAATATTCATTGATTTTTGCCATTGAAAAACGTCCAGAAATGATTGAAGCTACTGACTGAATGAAAGGAGCTGGCATCTCACTCTCTTTGAATCTTCTTTATCATGCTAAGAGGAGCAGGAAAAAGCAAAAAATTTCAGAATTGCACCTTGCAATGCGGAGAAATTACTGTTTGTGCATTTACAATATTCATTGATTTTTGCCATTGAAAAACGTCCAGAAATGATTGAAGCTACTGACTGAATGAAAGGAGCTGGCATCTCACTCTCTTTGAATCTTCTTTATCATGCTAAGAGGAGAAGGAAAAAGCAAAAAATTTCAGAATTGCATCTTGCAATGCGGAGAAATTACTGTTTGTGCATTTACAATATTCATTGATTTTTGCCATTGAAAAACGTCCAGAAATGATTGAAGCTACTGACTGAATGAAAGGAGCTGGCATCTCACTCTCTTTGAATCTTCTTTATCATGCTAAGAGGAGCAGGAAAAAGCAAAAAATTTCAGAATTGCACCTTGCAATGCGGAGAAATTACTGTTTGTGCATTTACAATATTCATTGATTTTTGCCATTGAAAAACGTCCAGAAATGATTGAAGCTACTGACTGAATGAAAGGAGCTGGCATCTCACTCTCTTTGAATCTTCTTTACCATGCTAAGAGGAGCAGGAAAAAGCAAAAAATTTCAGAATTGCACCTTGCAATGCGGAGAAATTACTGTTTGTGCATTTACAATATTCATTGATTTTTGCCATTGAAAAATGTCCAGAAATGATTGAAGCTACTGACTGAATGAAAGGAGCTGGCATCTCACTCTCTTTGAATCTTCTTTACCATGCTAAGAGGAGCAGGAAAAAGCAAAAAATTTCAGAATTGCACCTTGCAATGCGGAGAAATTACTGTTTGTGCATTTACAATATTCATTGATTTTTGCCATTGAAAAACATCATGTTATTCATATACCAGAAATGTTTGAAGCTACTGACTGAATGAAAGGAGCTGGCATCTCACTCTCTTTTAATCTTCTTTATCATGCTAAGAGGAGCAGGAAAAAGCAAAAAATTTCAGAATTGCACCTTGCAATGCGGAGAAATTACTGTTTGTGCATTTACAATATTCATTGATTTTTGCCATTGAAAAACATGTTATTCATATACCAGAAATGTTTGAAGCTACTGACTGAATGAAAGGAGCTGGCATCTCACTCTTTTTGAATCTTCTTTATCATGCTAAGAGGAGCAGGAAAAAGCAAAAAATTTCAGAATTGCACCTTGCAATGCGGAGAAATTACTGTTTGTGCATTTACAATATTCATTGATTTTTGCCATTGAAAAACATCATGTTATTCATATACCAGAAATGTTTGAAGCTACTGACTGAATGAAAGGAGCTGGCATCTCACTGTCTTTGAATCTTCTTTATCATGCTAAGAGGAGCAGGAAAAAGCAAAAAATTTCAGAATTGCACCTTGCAATGCGGAGAAATTACTGTTTGTGCATTTACAATATTCATTGATTTTTGCCATTGAAAAACGTCCAGAAATGATTGAAGCTACTGACTGAATGAAAGGAGCTGGCATCTCACTCTCTTTGAATCTTCTTTATCATGCTAAGAGGAGCAGGAAAAAGCAAAAAATTTCAGAATTGCATCTTGCAATGCGGAGAAATTAATGTTTGTGCATTTACAATATTCATTGATTTTTGCCATTGAAAAACGTCCAGAAATGATTGAAGCTACTGACTGAATGAAAGGAGCTGGCATCTCACTCTCTTTGAATCTTCTTTATCATGCTAAGAGGAGCAGGAAAAAGCAAAAAATTTCAGAATTGCACCTTGCAATGCGGAGAAATTACTGTTTGTGCATTTACAATATTCATTGATTTTTGCCATTGAAAAACATCATGTTATTCATATACCAGAAATGATTGAAGCTACTGACTAAATGAAAGGAGCTGGCATCTCACTCTCTTTGAATCTTCTTTATCATGCTAAGAGGAGCAGGAAAAAGCAAAAAATTTCAGAATTGCACCTTGCAATGCGGAGAAATTACTGTTTGTGCATTTACAATATTCATTGATTTTTGCCATTGAAAAACATCATGTTATTCATATACCAGAAATGTTTGAAGCTACTGACTGAATGAAAGGAGCAGGCATCTCACTCTCTTTGAATCTTCTTTATCATGCTAAGAGGAGCAGGAAAAAGCAAAAAATTTCAGAATTGCACCTTGCAATGCGGAGAAATTACTGTTTGTGCATTTACAATATTCATTGATTTTTGCCATTGAAAAACGTCCAGAAATGATTGAAGCTACTGACTGAATGAAAGGAGCTGGCATCTCACTCTCTTTGAATCTTCTTTATCATGCTAAGAGGAGCAGGAAAAAGCAAAAAAATTCAGAATTGCACCTTGCAATGCGGAGAAATTACTGTTTGTGCATTTACAATATTCATTGATTTTTGCCATTGAAAAACATCATGTTATTCATATACCAGAAATGTTTGAAGCTACTGACTGAATGAAAGGAGCTGGCATCTCACTCTCTTTGAATCTTCTTTATCATGCTAAGAGGAGCAGGAAAAAGCAAAAAATTTCAGAATTGCACCTTGCAATGCGGAGAAATTACTGTTTGTGCATTTACAATATTCATTGATTTTTGCCATTGAAAAACGTTATTCATATACCAGAAATGTTTGAAGCTACTGACTGAATGAAAGGAGCTGGCATCTCACTCTCTTTGAATCTTCTTTATCATGCTAAGAGGAGCAGGAAAAAGCAAAAAATTTCAGAATTGCACCTTGCAATGCGGAGAAATTACTGTTTGTGCATTTACAATATTCATTGATTTTTGCCATTGAAAAACATCATGTTATTCATATACCAGAAATGTTTGAAGCTACTGACTGAATGAAAGGAGCTGGCATCTCACTCTCTTTGAATCTTCTTTATCATGCTAAGAGGAGCAGGAAAAAGCAAAAAATTTCAGAATTGCACCTTGCAATGCGGAGAAATTACTGTTTGTGCATTTACAATATTCATTGATTTTTGCCATTGAAAAACGTCCAGAAATGATTGAAGCTACTGACTGAATGAAAGGAGCTGGCATCTCACTCTCTTTGAATCTTCTTTATCATGCTAAGAGGAGCAGGAAAAAGCAAAAAATTTCAGAATTGCACCTTGCAATGCGGAGAAATTACTGTTTGTGCATTTACAATATTCATTGATTTTTGCCATTGAAAAACGTCCAGAAATGATTGAAGCTACTGACTGAATGAAAGGAGCTGGCATCTCACTCTCTTTGAATCTTCTTTATCATGCTAAGAGGAGAAGGAAAAAGCAAAAAATTTCAGAATTGCATCTTGCAATGCGGAGAAATTACTGTTTGTGCATTTACAATATTCATTGATTTTTGCCATTGAAAAACGTCCAGAAATGATTGAAGCTACTGACTGAATGAAAGGAGCTGGCATCTCACTCTCTTTGAATCTTCTTTATCATGCTAAGAGGAGCAGGAAAAAGCAAAAAATTTCAGAATTGCACCTTGCAATGCGGAGAAATTACTGTTTGTGCATTTACAATATTCATTGATTTTTGCCATTGAAAAACGTCCAGAAATGATTGAAGCTACTGACTGAATGAAAGGAGCTGGCATCTCACTCTCTTTGAATCTTCTTTACCATGCTAAGAGGAGCAGGAAAAAGCAAAAAATTTCAGAATTGCACCTTGCAATGCGGAGAAATTACTGTTTGTGCATTTACAATATTCATTGATTTTTGCCATTGAAAAACATCATGTTATTCATATACCAGAAATGTTTGAAGCTACTGACTGAATGAAAGGAGCAGGCATCTCACTCTCTTTGAATCTTCTTTATCATGCTAAGAGGAGCAGGAAAAAGCAAAAAATTTCAGAATTGCACCTTGCAATGCGGAGAAATTACTGTTTGTGCATTTACAATATTCATTGATTTTTGCCATTGAAAAACGTCCAGAAATGATTGAAGCTACTGACTGAATGAAAGGAGCTGGCATCTCACTCTCTTTGAATCTTCTTTATCATGCTAAGAGGAGCAGGAAAAAGCAAAAAAATTCAGAATTGCACCTTGCAATGCGGAGAAATTACTGTTTGTGCATTTACAATATTCATTGATTTTTGCCATTGAAAAACATCATGTTATTCATATACCAGAAATGTTTGAAGCTACTGACTGAATGAAAGGAGCTGGCATCTCACTCTCTTTGAATCTTCTTTATCATGCTAAGAGGAGCAGGAAAAAGCAAAAAATTTCAGAATTGCACCTTGCAATGCGGAGAAATTACTGTTTGTGCATTTACAATATTCATTGATTTTTGCCATTGAAAAACGTTATTCATATACCAGAAATGTTTGAAGCTACTGACTGAATGAAAGGAGCTGGCATCTCACTCTCTTTGAATCTTCTTTATCATGCTAAGAGGAGCAGGAAAAAGCAAAAAATTTCAGAATTGCACCTTGCAATGCGGAGAAATTACTGTTTGTGCATTTACAATATTCATTGATTTTTGCCAATGAAAAACATCATGTTATTCATATACCAGAAATGTTTGAAGCTACTGACTGAATGAAAGGAGCTGGCATCTCACTCTCTTTGAATCTTCTTTATCATGCTAAGAGGAGCAGGAAAAAGCAAAAAATTTCAGAATTGCACCTTGCAATGCGGAGAAATTACTGTTTGTGCATTTACAATATTCATTGATTTTTGCCATTGAAAAACGTCCAGAAATGATTGAAGCTACTGACTGAATGAAAGGAGCTGGCATCTCACTCTCTTTGAATCTTCTTTATCATGCTAAGAGGAGCAGGAAAAAGCAAAAAATTTCAGAATTGCACCTTGCAATGCGGAGAAATTACTGTTTGTGCATTTACAATATTCATTGATTTTTGCCATTGAAAAACGTCCAGAAATGATTGAAGCTACTGACTGAATGAAAGGAGCTGGCATCTCACTCTCTTTGAATCTTCTTTATCATGCTAAGAGGAGAAGGAAAAAGCAAAAAATTTCAGAATTGCATCTTGCAATGCGGAGAAATTACTGTTTGTGCATTTACAATATTCATTGATTTTTGCCATTGAAAAACGTCCAGAAATGATTGAAGCTACTGACTGAATGAAAGGAGCTGGCATCTCACTCTCTTTGAATCTTCTTTATCATGCTAAGAGGAGCAGGAAAAAGCAAAAAATTTCAGAATTGCACCTTGCAATGCGGAGAAATTACTGTTTGTGCATTTACAATATTCATTGATTTTTGCCATTGAAAAACGTCCAGAAATGATTGAAGCTACTGACTGAATGAAAGGAGCTGGCATCTCACTCTCTTTGAATCTTCTTTACCATGCTAAGAGGAGCAGGAAAAAGCAAAAAATTTCAGAATTGCACCTTGCAATGCGGAGAAATTACTGTTTGTGCATTTACAATATTCATTGATTTTTGCCATTGAAAAATGTCCAGAAATGATTGAAGCTACTGACTGAATGAAAGGAGCTGGCATCTCACTCTCTTTGAATCTTCTTTACCATGCTAAGAGGAGCAGGAAAAAGCAAAAAATTTCAGAATTGCACCTTGCAATGCGGAGAAATTACTGTTTGTGCATTTACAATATTCATTGATTTTTGCCATTGAAAAACATCATGTTATTCATATACCAGAAATGTTTGAAGCTACTGACTGAATGAAAGGAGCTGGCATCTCACTCTCTTTTAATCTTCTTTATCATGCTAAGAGGAGCAGGAAAAAGCAAAAAATTTCAGAATTGCACCTTGCAATGCGGAGAAATTACTGTTTGTGCATTTACAATATTCATTGATTTTTGCCATTGAAAAACATGTTATTCATATACCAGAAATGTTTGAAGCTACTGACTGAATGAAAGGAGCTGGCATCTCACTCTCTTTGAATCTTCTTTATCATGCTAAGAGGAGCAGGAAAAAGCAAAAAATTTCAGAATTGCACCTTGCAATGCGGAGAAATTACTGTTTGTGCATTTACAATATTCATTGATTTTTGCCATTGAAAAACATCATGTTATTCATATACCAGAAATGTTTGAAGCTACTGACTGAATGAAAGGAGCTGGCATCTCACTGTCTTTGAATCTTCTTTATCATGCTAAGAGGAGCAGGAAAAAGCAAAAAATTTCAGAATTGCACCTTGCAATGCGGAGAAATTACTGTTTGTGCATTTACAATATTCATTGATTTTTGCCATTGAAAAACGTCCAGAAATGATTGAAGCTACTGACTGAATGAAAGGAGCTGGCATCTCACTCTCTTTGAATCATCTTTATCATGCTAAGAGGAGCAGGAAAAAGCAAAAAATTTCAGAATTGCATCTTGCAATGCGGAGAAATTAATGTTTGTGCATTTACAATATTCATTGATTTTTGCCATTGAAAAACGTCCAGAAATGAATGAAGCTACTGACTGAATGAAAGGAGCTGGCATCTCACTCTCTTTGAATCTTCTTTATCATGCTAAGAGGAGCAGGAAAAAGCAAAAAATTTCAGAATTGCACCTTGCAATGCGGAGAAATTACTGTTTGTGCATTTACAATATTCATTGATTTTTGCCATTGAAAAACGTCCAGAAATGATTGAAGCTACTGACTGAATGAAAGGAGCTGGCATCTCACTCTCTTTGAATCTTCTTTATCATGCTAAGAGGAGCAGGAAAAAGCAAAAAATTTCAGAATTGCACCTTGCAATGCGGAGAAATTACTGTTTGTGCATTTACAATATTCATTGATTTTTGCCATTGAAAAACATCATGTTATTCATATACCAGAAATGTTTGAAGCTACTGACTGAATGAAAGGAGCTGGCATCTCACTCTCTTTGAATCTTCTTTATCATGCTAAGAGGAGCAGGAAAAAGCAAAAAATTTCAGAATTGCACCTTGCAATGCGGAGAAATTACTGTTTGTGCATTTAAAATATTCATTGATTTTTGCCATTGAAAAACGTCCAGAAATGATTGAAGCTACTGAATGAATGAAAGGAGCTGGCATCTCACTCTCTTTGAATCTTCTTTATCATGCTAAGAGGAGCAGGAAAAAGCAAAAAAATTCAGAATTGCACCTTGCAATGCGGAGAAATTACTGTTTGTGCATTTACAATATTCATTGATTTTTGCCATTGAAAAACGTCCAGAAATGATTGAAGCTACTGACTGAATGAAAGGAGCTGGCATCTAACTCTCTTTGAATCTTCTTTATCATGCTAAGAGGAGCAGGAGAAAGCAAAAAATTTCAGAATTGCACCTTGCAATGCGGAGAAATTACTGTTTGTGCATTTACAATATTCATTGATTTTTGCCATTGAAAAACATCATGTTATTCATATACCAGAAATGTTTGAAGCTACTGACTGAATGAAAGGAGCTGGCTTCTCACTCTCTTTGAATCTTCTTTATCATGCTAAGAGGAGCAGGAAAAAGCAAAAAATTTCAGAATTGCACCTTGCAATGCGGAGAAATTACTGTTTGTGCATTTACAATATTCATTGATTTTTGCCATTGAAAAACGCCCAGAAATGATTGAAGCTACTGACTGAATGAAAGGAGCTGGCATCTCACTCTCTTTGAATCTTCTTTATCATGCTATGAGGAGCAGGAAAAAGCAAAAAATTTCAGAATTGCACCTTGCAATGCGGAGAAATTACTGTTTGTGCATTTACAATATTCATTGATTTTTGCCATTGAAAAACGTCCAGAAATGATTGAAGCTACTGACTGAATGAAAGGAGCTGGCATCTCACTCTTTGAATCTTCTTTATCATGCTAAGAGGAGCAGGAAAAAGCAAAAAATTTCAGAATTGCACCTTGCAATGCGGAGAAATTACTGTTTGTGAATTTACAATATTCATTGATTTTTGCCATTGAAAAACGTCCAGAAATGATTGAAGCTACTGACTGAATGAAAGGAGCTGGCATCTCACTCTCTTTGAATCTTCTTTATCATGCTAAGAGGAGCAGGAAAAAGCAAAAAATTTCAGAATTGCACCTTGCAATGCGGAGAAATTACTGTTTGTGCATTTACAATATTCATTGATTTTTGCCATTGAAAAACATCATGTTATTCATATACCAGAAATGATTGAAGCTACTGACTAAATGAAAGGAGCTGGCATCTCACTCTCTTTGAATCTTCTTTATCATGCTAAGAGGAGCAGGAAAAAGCAAAAAATTTCAGAATTGCACCTTGCAATGCGGAGAAATTACTGTTTGTGCATTTACAATATTCATTGATTTTTGCCATTGAAAAACGTCCAGAAATGATTGAAGCTACTGACTGAATGAAAGGAGCTGGCATCTCACTCTCTTTGAATCTTCTTTATCATGCTAAGAGGAGCAGAAAAAAGAAAAAAATTTCAGAATTGCACCTTGCAATGCGGAGAAATTACTGTTTGTGCATTTACAATATTCATTGATTTTTGCCATTGAAAAACATCATGTTATTCATATACCAGAAATGTTTGAAGCTACTGACTGAATGAAAGGAGCAGGCATCTCACTCTCTTTGAATCTTCTTTATCATGCTAAGAGGAGCAGGAAAAAGCAAAAAATTTCAGAATTGCACCTTGCAATGCGGAGAAATTACTGTTTGTGCATTTACAATATTCATTGATTTTTGCCATTGAAAAACATCATGTTATTCATATACCAGAAATGTTTGAAGCTACTGACTGAATGAAAGGAGCAGGCATCTCACTCTCTTTGAATCTTCTTTATCATGCTAAGAGGAGCAGGAAAAAGCAAAAAATTTCAGAATTTCACCTTGCAATGCGGAGAAATTACTGTTTGTGCATTTACAATATTCATTGATTTTTGCCATTGAAAAACGTCCAGAAATGATTGAAGCTACTGACTGAATGAAAGGAGCTGGCATCTCACTCTCTTTGAATCTTCTTTATCATGCTAAGAGGAGCAGGAAAAAGCAAAAAATTTCAGAATTGCACCTTGCAATGCGGAGAAATTACTGTTTGTGCATTTACAATATTCATTGATTTTTGCCATTGAAAAACATCATGTTATTCATATACCAGAAATGTTTGAAGCTACTGACTGAATGAAAGGAGCAGGCATCTCACTCTCTTTGAATCTTCTTTATCATGCTAAGAGGAGCAGGAAAAAGCAAAAAATTTCAGAATTTCACCTTGCAATGCGGAGAAATTACTGTTTGTGCATTTACAATATTCATTGATTTTTGCCATTGAAAAACGTCCAGAAATGATTGAAGCTACTGACTGAATGAAAGGAGCTGGCATCTCACTCTCTTTGAATCTTCTTTATCATGCTAAGAGGAGCAGGAAAAAGCAAAAAATTTCAGAATTGCACCTTGCAATGCGGAGAAATTACTGTTTGTGCATTTACAATATTCATTGATTTTTGCCATTGAAAAACATCATGTTATTCATATACCAGAAGTGATTGAAGCTACTGACTGAATGAAAGGAGCTGGCATCTCACTCTCTTTGAATCTTCTTTATCATGCTAAGAGGAGCAGGAAAAAGCAAAAAATTTCAGAATTGCACCTTGCAATGCGGAGAAATTACTGTTTGTGCATTTACAATATTCATTGATTTTTGCCATTGAAAAACATGTTATTCATATACCAGAAATGTTTGAAGCTACTGACTGAATGAAAGGAGCTGGCATCTCACTCTCTTTGAATCTTCTTTATCATGCTAAGAGGAGCAGGAAAAAGCAAAAAATTTCAGAATTGCACCTTGCAATGCGGAGAAATTACTGTTTGTGCATTTACAATATTCATTGATTTTTGCCATTGAAAAACGTCCAGAAATGATTGAAGCTACTGACTGAATGAAAGGAGCTGGCATCTCACTCTCTTTGAATCTTCTTTATCATGCTAAGAGGAGCAGGAAAAAGCAAAAAATTTCAGAATTGCACCTTGCAATGCGGAGAAATTACTGTTTGTGCATTTACAATATTCATTGATTTTTGCCATTGAAAAACATCATGTTATTCATATACCAGAAATGATTGAAGCTACTGACTAAATGAAAGGAGCTGGCATCTCACTCTCTTTGAATCTTCTTTATCATGCTAAGAGGAGCAGGAAAAAGCAAAAAATTTCAGAATTGCACCTTGCAATGCGGAGAAATTACTGTTTGTGTATTTACAATATTCATTGATTTTTGCCATTGAAAAACATCATGTTATTCATATACCAGAAATGTTTGAAGCTACTGACTGAATGAAAGGAGCAGGCATCTCACTCTCTTTGAATCTTCTTTATCATGCTAAGAGGAGCAGGAAAAAGCAAAAAATTTCAGAATTGCACCTTGCAATGCGGAGAAATTACTGTTTGTGCATTTACAATATTCATTGATTTTTGCCATTGAAAAACGTCCAGAAATGATTGAAGCTACTGACTGAATGAAAGGAGCTGGCATCTCACTCTCTTTGAATCTTCTTTATCATGCTAAGAGGAGCAGGAAAAAGCAAAAAAATTCAGAATTGCACCTTGAAATGCGGAGAAATTACTGTTTGTGCATTTACAATATTCATTGATTTTTGCCATTGAAAAACGTCCAGAAATGATTGAAGCTACTGACTGAATGAAAGGAGCTGGCATCTCACTCTCTTTGAATCTTCTTTATCATGCTAAGAGGAGCAGGAGAAAGCAAAAAATTTCAGAATTGCACCTTGCAATGCGGAGAAATTACTGTTTGTGCATTTACAATATTCATTGATTTTTGCCATTGAAAAACATCATGTTATTCATATACCAGAAATGTTTGAAGCTACTGACTGAATGAAAGGAGCTGGCTTCTCACTCTCTTTGAATCTTCTTTATCATGCTAAGAGGAGCAGGAAAAAGCAAAAAATTTCAGAATTGCACCTTGCAATGCGGAGAAATTACTGTTTGTGCATTTACAATATTCATTGATTTTTGCCATTGAAAAACGTCCAGAAATGATTGAAGCTACTGACTGAATGAAAGGAGCTGGCATCTCACTCTCTTTGAATCTTCTTTATCATGCTATGAGGAGCAGGAAAAAGCAAAAAATTTCAGAATTGCACCTTGCAATGCGGAGAAATTACTGTTTGTGCATTTACAATATTCATTGATTTTTGCCATTGAAAAACGTCCAGAAATGATTGAAGCTACTGACTGAATGAAAGGAGCTGGCATCTCACTCTTTGAATCTTCTTTATCATGCTAAGAGGAGCAGGAAAAAGCAAAAAATTTCAGAATTGCACCTTGCAATGCGGAGAAATTACTGTTTGTGAATTTACAATATTCATTGATTTTTGCCATTGAAAAACGTCCAGAAATGATTGAAGCTACTGACTGAATGAAAGGAGCTGGCATCTCACTCTCTTTGAATCTTCTTTATCATGCTAAGAGGAGCAGGAAAAAGCAAAAAATTTCAGAATTGCACCTTGCAATGCGGAGAAATTCCTGTTTGTGCATTTACAATATTCATTGATTTTTGCCATTGAAAAACATCATGTTATTCATATACCAGAAATGATTGAAGCTACTGACTAAATGAAAGGAGCTGGCATCTCACTCTCTTTGAATCTTCTTTATCATGCTAAGAGGAGCAGGAAAAAGCAAAAAATTTCAGAATTGCACCTTGCAATGCGGAGAAATTACTGTTTGTGCATTTACAATATTCATTGATTTTTGCCATTGAAAAACGTCCAGAAATGATTGAAGCTACTGACTGAATGAAAGGAGCTGGCATCTCACTCTCTTTGAATCTTCTTTATCATGCTAAGAGGAGCAGAAAAAAGAAAAAAATTTCAGAATTGCACCTTGCAATGCGGAGAAATTACTGTTTGTGCATTTACAATATTCATTGATTTTTGCCATTGAAAAACATCATGTTATTCATATACCAGAAATGTTTGAAGCTACTGACTGAATGAAAGGAGCAGGCATCTCACTCTCTTTGAATCTTCTTTATCATGCTAAGAGGAGCAGGAAAAAGCAAAAAATTTCAGAATTGCACCTTGCAATGCGGAGAAATTACTGTTTGTGCATTTACAATATTCATTGATTTTTGCCATTGAAAAACATCATGTTATTCATATACCAGAAATGTTTGAAGCTACTGACTGAATGAAAGGAGCAGGCATCTCACTCTCTTTGAATCTTCTTTATCATGCTAAGAGGAGCAGGAAAAAGCAAAAAATTTCAGAATTTCACCTTGCAATGCGGAGAAATTACTGTTTGTGCATTTACAATATTCATTGATTTTTGCCATTGAAAAACGTCCAGAAATGATTGAAGCTACTGACTGAATGAAAGGAGCTGGCATCTCACTCTCTTTGAATCTTCTTTATCATGCTAAGAGGAGCAGGAAAAAGCAAAAAATTTCAGAATTGCACCTTGCAATGCGGAGAAATTACTGTTTGTGCATTTACAATATTCATTGATTTTTGCCATTGAAAAACATCATGTTATTCATATACCAGAAATGTTTGAAGCTACTGACTGAATGAAAGGAGCAGGCATCTCACTCTCTTTGAATCTTCTTTATCATGCTAAGAGGAGCAGGAAAAAGCAAAAAATTTCAGAATTTCACCTTGCAATGCGGAGAAATTACTGTTTGTGCATTTACAATATTCATTGATTTTTGCCATTGAAAAACGTCCAGAAATGATTGAAGCTACTGACTGAATGAAAGGAGCTGGCATCTCACTCTCTTTGAATCTTCTTTATCATGCTAAGAGGAGCAGGAAAAAGCAAAAAATTTCAGAATTGCACCTTGCAATGCGGAGAAATTACTGTTTGTGCATTTACAATATTCATTGATTTTTGCCATTGAAAAACATCATGTTATTCATATACCAGAAGTGATTGAAGCTACTGACTGAATGAAAGGAGCTGGCATCTCACTCTCTTTGAATCTTCTTTATCATGCTAAGAGGAGCAGGAAAAAGCAAAAAATTTCAGAATTGCACCTTGCAATGCGGAGAAATTACTGTTTGTGCATTTACAATATTCATTGATTTTTGCCATTGAAAAACATGTTATTCATATACCAGAAATGTTTGAAGCTACTGACTGAATGAAAGGAGCTGGCATCTCACTCTCTTTGAATCTTCTTTATCATGCTAAGAGGAGCAGGAAAAAGCAAAAAATTTCAGAATTGCACCTTGCAATGCGGAGAAATTACTGTTTGTGCATTTACAATATTCATTGATTTTTGCCATTGAAAAACGTCCAGAAATGATTGAAGCTACTGACTGAATGAAAGGAGCTGGCATCTCACTCTCTTTGAATCTTCTTTATCATGCTAAGAGGAGCAGGAAAAAGCAAAAAATTTCAGAATTGCACCTTGCAATGCGGAGAAATTACTGTTTGTGCATTTACAATATTCATTGATTTTTGCCATTGAAAAACATCATGTTATTCATATACCAGAAATGATTGAAGCTACTGACTAAATGAAAGGAGCTGGCATCTCACTCTCTTTGAATCTTCTTTATCATGCTAAGAGGAGCAGGAAAAAGCAAAAAATTTCAGAATTGCACCTTGCAATGCGGAGAAATTACTGTTTGTGTATTTACAATATTCATTGATTTTTGCCATTGAAAAACATCATGTTATTCATATACCAGAAATGTTTGAAGCTACTGACTGAATGAAAGGAGCAGGCATCTCACTCTCTTTGAATCTTCTTTATCATGCTAAGAGGAGCAGGAAAAAGCAAAAAATTTCAGAATTGCACCTTGCAATGCGGAGAAATTACTGTTTGTGCATTTACAATATTCATTGATTTTTGCCATTGAAAAACGTCCAGAAATGATTGAAGCTACTGACTGAATGAAAGGAGCTGGCATCTCACTCTCTTTGAATCTTCTTTATCATGCTAAGAGGAGCAGGAAAAAGCAAAAAAATTCAGAATTGCACCTTGCAATGCGGAGAAATTACTGTTTGTGCATTTACAATATTCATTGATTTTTGCCATTGAAAAACATCATGTTATTCATATACCAGAAATGTTTGAAGCTACTGACTGAATGAAAGGAGCTGGCATCTCACTCTCTTTGAATCTTCTTTATCATGCTAAGAGGAGCAGGAAAAAGCAAAAAATTTCAGAATTGCACCTTGCAATGCGGAGAAATTACTGTTTGTGCATTTACAATATTCATTGATTTTTGCCATTGAAAAACGTCCAGAAATGATTGAAGCTACTGACTGAATGAAAGGAGCTGGCATCTCACTCTCTTTGAATCTTCTTTATCATGCTAAGAGGAGAAGGAAAAAGCAAAAAATTTCAGAATTGCATCTTGCAATGCGGAGAAATTACTGTTTGTGCATTTACAATATTCATTGATTTTTGCCATTGAAAAACGTCCAGAAATGATTGAAGCTACTGACTGAATGAAAGGAGCTGGCATCTCACTCTCTTTGAATCTTCTTTATCATGCTAAGAGGAGCAGGAAAAAGCAAAAAATTTCAGAATTGCACCTTGCAATGCGGAGAAATTACTGTTTGTG
Organism: Phyllobates terribilis; assembly: GCF_046119375.1. Taxonomy (NCBI): domain Eukaryota; kingdom Metazoa; phylum Chordata; class Amphibia; order Anura; family Dendrobatidae; genus Phyllobates; species Phyllobates terribilis. The sequence goes on along the minus strand of NW_027363780.1, from coordinate 265,379 downwards.
CATTTACAATATTCATTGATTTTTGCCATTGAAAAACGTCCAGAAATGATTGAAGCTACTGACTGAATGAAAGGAGCTGGCATCTCACTCTCTTTGAATCTTCTTTACCATGCTAAGAGGAGCAGGAAAAAGCAAAAAATTTCAGAATTGCACCTTGCAATGCGGAGAAATTACTGTTTGTGCATTTACAATATTCATTGATTTTTGCCATTGAAAAACATCATGTTATTCATATACCAGAAATGTTTGAAGCTACTGACTGAATGAAAGGAGCTGGCATCTCACTCTCTTTTAATCTTCTTTATCATGCTAAGAGGAGCAGGAAAAAGCAAAAAATTTCAGAATTGCACCTTGCAATGCGGAGAAATTACTGTTTGTGCATTTACAATATTCATTGATTTTTGCCATTGAAAAACATCATGTTATTCATATACCAGAAATGTTTGAAGCTACTGACTGAATGAAAGGAGCAGGCATCTCACTCTCTTTGAATCTTCTTTATCATGCTAAGAGGAGCAGGAAAAAGCAAAAAATTTCAGAATTGCACCTTGCAATGCGGAGAAATTACTGTTTGTGCATTTACAATATTCATTGATTTTTGCCATTGAAAAACATCATGTTATTCATATACCAGAAATGTTTGAAGCTACTGACTGAATGAAAGGAGCAGGCATCTCACTCTCTTTGAATCTTCTTTATCATGCTAAGAGGAGCAGGAAAAAGCAAAAAATTTCAGAATTTCACCTTGCAATGCGGAGAAATTACTGTTTGTGCATTTACAATATTCATTGATTTTTGCCATTGAAAAACGTCCAGAAATGATTGAAGCTACTGACTGAATGAAAGGAGCTGGCATCTCACTCTCTTTGAATCTTCTTTATCATGCTAAGAGGAGCAGGAAAAAGCAAAAAAATTCAGAATTGCACCTTGCAATGCGGAGAAATTACTGTTTGTGCATTTACAATATTCATTGATTTTTGCCATTGAAAAACATCATGTTATTCATATACCAGAAATGTTTGAAGCTACTGACTGAATGAAAGGAGCTGGCATCTCACTCTCTTTGAATCTTCTTTATCATGCTAAGAGGAGCAGGAAAAAGCAAAAAATTTCAGAATTGCACCTTGCAATGCGGAGAAATTACTGTTTGTGCATTTACAATATTCATTGATTTTTGCCATTGAAAAACGTCCAGAAATGATTGAAGCTACTGACTGAATGAAAGGAGCTGGCATCTCACTCTCTTTGAATCTTCTTTATCATGCTAAGAGGAGAAGGAAAAAGCAAAAAATTTCAGAATTGCATCTTGCAATGCGGAGAAATTACTGTTTGTGCATTTACAATATTCATTGATTTTTGCCATTGAAAAACGTCCAGAAATGATTGAAGCTACTGACTGAATGAAAGGAGCTGGCATCTCACTCTCTTTGAATCTTCTTTATCATGCTAAGAGGAGCAGGAAAAAGCAAAAAATTTCAGAATTGCACCTTGCAATGCGGAGAAATTACTGTTTGTGCATTTACAATATTCATTGATTTTTGCCATTGAAAAACGTCCAGAAATGATTGAAGCTACTGACTGAATGAAAGGAGCTGGCATCTCACTCTCTTTGAATCTTCTTTACCATGCTAAGAGGAGCAGGAAAAAGCAAAAAATTTCAGAATTGCACCTTGCAATGCGGAGAAATTACTGTTTGTGCATTTACAATATTCATTGATTTTTGCCATTGAAAAACATCATGTTATTCATATACCAGAAATGTTTGAAGCTACTGACTGAATGAAAGGAGCTGGCATCTCACTCTCTTTTAATCTTCTTTATCATGCTAAGAGGAGCAGGAAAAAGCAAAAAATTTCAGAATTGCACCTTGCAATGCGGAGAAATTACTGTTTGTGCATTTACAATATTCATTGATTTTTGCCATTGAAAAACATCATGTTATTCATATACCAGAAATGTTTGAAGCTACTGACTGAATGAAAGGAGCAGGCATCTCACTCTCTTTGAATCTTCTTTATCATGCTAAGAGGAGCAGGAAAAAGCAAAAAATTTCAGAATTGCACCTTGCAATGCGGAGAAATTACTGTTTGTGCATTTACAATATTCATTGATTTTTGCCATTGAAAAACATCATGTTATTCATATACCAGAAATGTTTGAAGCTACTGACTGAATGAAAGGAGCAGGCATCTCACTCTCTTTGAATCTTCTTTATCATGCTAAGAGGAGCAGGAAAAAGCAAAAAATTTCAGAATTTCACCTTGCAATGCGGAGAAATTACTGTTTGTGCATTTACAATATTCATTGATTTTTGCCATTGAAAAACGTCCAGAAATGATTGAAGCTACTGACTGAATGAAAGGAGCTGGCATCTCACTCTCTTTGAATCTTCTTTATCATGCTAAGAGGAGCAGGAAAAAGCAAAAAATTTCAGAATTGCACCTTGCAATGCGGAGAAATTACTGTTTGTGCATTTACAATATTCATTGATTTTTGCCATTGAAAAACATCATGTTATTCATATACCAGAAATGTTTGAAGCTACTGACTGAATGAAAGGAGCAGGCATCTCACTCTCTTTGAATCTTCTTTATCATGCTAAGAGGAGCAGGAAAAAGCAAAAAATTTCAGAATTTCACCTTGCAATGCGGAGAAATTACTGTTTGTGCATTTACAATATTCATTGATTTTTGCCATTGAAAAACGTCCAGAAATGATTGAAGCTACTGACTGAATGAAAGGAGCTGGCATCTCACTCTCTTTGAATCTTCTTTATCATGCTAAGAGGAGCAGGAAAAAGCAAAAAATTTCAGAATTGCACCTTGCAATGCGGAGAAATTACTGTTTGTGCATTTACAATATTCATTGATTTTTGCCATTGAAAAACATCATGTTATTCATATACCAGAAGTGATTGAAGCTACTGACTGAATGAAAGGAGCTGGCATCTCACTCTCTTTGAATCTTCTTTATCATGCTAAGAGGAGCAGGAAAAAGCAAAAAATTTCAGAATTGCACCTTGCAATGCGGAGAAATTACTGTTTGTGCATTTACAATATTCATTGATTTTTGCCATTGAAAAACATGTTATTCATATACCAGAAATGTTTGAAGCTACTGACTGAATGAAAGGAGCTGGCATCTCACTCTCTTTGAATCTTCTTTATCATGCTAAGAGGAGCAGGAAAAAGCAAAAAATTTCAGAATTGCACCTTGCAATGCGGAGAAATTACTGTTTGTGCATTTACAATATTCATTGATTTTTGCCATTGAAAAACGTCCAGAAATGATTGAAGCTACTGACTGAATGAAAGGAGCTGGCATCTCACTCTCTTTGAATCTTCTTTATCATGCTAAGAGGAGCAGGAAAAAGCAAAAAATTTCAGAATTGCACCTTGCAATGCGGAGAAATTACTGTTTGTGCATTTACAATATTCATTGATTTTTGCCATTGAAAAACATCATGTTATTCATATACCAGAAATGATTGAAGCTACTGACTAAATGAAAGGAGCTGGCATCTCACTCTCTTTGAATCTTCTTTATCATGCTAAGAGGAGCAGGAAAAAGCAAAAAATTTCAGAATTGCACCTTGCAATGCGGAGAAATTACTGTTTGTGTATTTACAATATTCATTGATTTTTGCCATTGAAAAACATCATGTTATTCATATACCAGAAATGTTTGAAGCTACTGACTGAATGAAAGGAGCAGGCATCTCACTCTCTTTGAATCTTCTTTATCATGCTAAGAGGAGCAGGAAAAAGCAAAAAATTTCAGAATTGCACCTTGCAATGCGGAGAAATTACTGTTTGTGCATTTACAATATTCATTGATTTTTGCCATTGAAAAACGTCCAGAAATGATTGAAGCTACTGACTGAATGAAAGGAGCTGGCATCTCACTCTCTTTGAATCTTCTTTATCATGCTAAGAGGAGCAGGAAAAAGCAAAAAAATTCAGAATTGCACCTTGCAATGCGGAGAAATTACTGTTTGTGCATTTACAATATTCATTGATTTTTGCCATTGAAAAACATCATGTTATTCATATACCAGAAATGTTTGAAGCTACTGACTGAATGAAAGGAGCTGGCATCTCACTCTCTTTGAATCTTCTTTATCATGCTAAGAGGAGCAGGAAAAAGCAAAAAATTTCAGAATTGCACCTTGCAATGCGGAGAAATTACTGTTTGTGCATTTACAATATTCATTGATTTTTGCCATTGAAAAACGTCCAGAAATGATTGAAGCTACTGACTGAATGAAAGGAGCTGGCATCTCACTCTCTTTGAATCTTCTTTATCATGCTAAGAGGAGCAGGAAAAAGCAAAAAATTTCAGAATTGCACCTTGCAATGCGGAGAAATTACTGTTTGTGCATTTACAATATTCATTGATTTTTGCCATTGAAAAACGTCCAGAAATGATTGAAGCTACTGACTGAATGAAAGGAGCTGGCATCTCACTCTCTTTGAATCTTCTTTATCATGCTAAGAGGAGAAGGAAAAAGCAAAAAATTTCAGAATTGCATCTTGCAATGCGGAGAAATTACTGTTTGTGCATTTACAATATTCATTGATTTTTGCCATTGAAAAACGTCCAGAAATGATTGAAGCTACTGACTGAATGAAAGGAGCTGGCATCTCACTCTCTTTGAATCTTCTTTATCATGCTAAGAGGAGCAGGAAAAAGCAAAAAATTTCAGAATTGCACCTTGCAATGCGGAGAAATTACTGTTTGTGCATTTACAATATTCATTGATTTTTGCCATTGAAAAACGTCCAGAAATGATTGAAGCTACTGACTGAATGAAAGGAGCTGGCATCTCACTCTCTTTGAATCTTCTTTACCATGCTAAGAGGAGCAGGAAAAAGCAAAAAATTTCAGAATTGCACCTTGCAATGCGGAGAAATTACTGTTTGTGCATTTACAATATTCATTGATTTTTGCCATTGAAAAACATCATGTTATTCATATACCAGAAATGTTTGAAGCTACTGACTGAATGAAAGGAGCTGGCATCTCACTCTCTTTTAATCTTCTTTATCATGCTAAGAGGAGCAGGAAAAAGCAAAAAATTTCAGAATTGCACCTTGCAATGCGGAGAAATTACTGTTTGTGCATTTACAATATTCATTGATTTTTGCCATTGAAAAACATCATGTTATTCATATACCAGAAATGTTTGAAGCTACTGACTGAATGAAAGGAGCAGGCATCTCACTCTCTTTGAATCTTCTTTATCATGCTAAGAGGAGCAGGAAAAAGCAAAAAATTTCAGAATTGCACCTTGCAATGCGGAGAAATTACTGTTTGTGCATTTACAATATTCATTGATTTTTGCCATTGAAAAACATCATGTTATTCATATACCAGAAATGTTTGAAGCTACTGACTGAATGAAAGGAGCAGGCATCTCACTCTCTTTGAATCTTCTTTATCATGCTAAGAGGAGCAGGAAAAAGCAAAAAATTTCAGAATTTCACCTTGCAATGCGGAGAAATTACTGTTTGTGCATTTACAATATTCATTGATTTTTGCCATTGAAAAACGTCCAGAAATGATTGAAGCTACTGACTGAATGAAAGGAGCTGGCATCTCACTCTCTTTGAATCTTCTTTATCATGCTAAGAGGAGCAGGAAAAAGCAAAAAATTTCAGAATTGCACCTTGCAATGCGGAGAAATTACTGTTTGTGCATTTACAATATTCATTGATTTTTGCCATTGAAAAACATCATGTTATTCATATACCAGAAATGTTTGAAGCTACTGACTGAATGAAAGGAGCAGGCATCTCACTCTCTTTGAATCTTCTTTATCATGCTAAGAGGAGCAGGAAAAAGCAAAAAATTTCAGAATTTCACCTTGCAATGCGGAGAAATTACTGTTTGTGCATTTACAATATTCATTGATTTTTGCCATTGAAAAACGTCCAGAAATGATTGAAGCTACTGACTGAATGAAAGGAGCTGGCATCTCACTCTCTTTGAATCTTCTTTATCATGCTAAGAGGAGCAGGAAAAAGCAAAAAATTTCAGAATTGCACCTTGCAATGCGGAGAAATTACTGTTTGTGCATTTACAATATTCATTGATTTTTGCCATTGAAAAACATCATGTTATTCATATACCAGAAGTGATTGAAGCTACTGACTGAATGAAAGGAGCTGGCATCTCACTCTCTTTGAATCTTCTTTATCATGCTAAGAGGAGCAGGAAAAAGCAAAAAATTTCAGAATTGCACCTTGCAATGCGGAGAAATTACTGTTTGTGCATTTACAATATTCATTGATTTTTGCCATTGAAAAACATGTTATTCATATACCAGAAATGTTTGAAGCTACTGACTGAATGAAAGGAGCTGGCATCTCACTCTCTTTGAATCTTCTTTATCATGCTAAGAGGAGCAGGAAAAAGCAAAAAATTTCAGAATTGCACCTTGCAATGCGGAGAAATTACTGTTTGTGCATTTACAATATTCATTGATTTTGCCATTGAAAAACGTCCAGAAATGATTGAAGCTACTGACTGAATGAAAGGAGCTGGCATCTCACTCTCTTTGAATCTTCTTTATCATGCTAAGAGGAGCAGGAAAAAGCAAAAAATTTCAGAATTGCACCTTGCAATGCGGAGAAATTACTGTTTGTGCATTTACAATATTCATTGATTTTTTCCATTGAAAAACATGTTATTCATATACCAGAAATGTTTGAAGCTACTGACTGAATGAAAGGAGCTGGCATCTCACTCTCTTTGAATCTTCTTTATCATGCTAAGAGGAGCAGGAAAAAGCAAAAAATTTCAGAATTGCACCTTGCAATGCGGAGAAATTACTGTTTGTGCATTTACAATATTCATTGATTTTGCCATTGAAAAACGTCCAGAAATGATTGAAGCTACTGACTGAATGAAAGGAGCTGGCATCTCACTCTCTTTGAATCTTCTTTATCATGCTAAGAGGAGCAGGAAAAAGCAAAAAATTTCAGAATTGCACCTTGCAATGCGGAGAAATTACTGTTTGTGTATTTACAATATTCATTGATTTTTGCCATTGAAAAACATCATGTTATTCATATACCAGAAATGTTTGAAGCTACTGACTGAATGAAAGGAGCAGGCATCTCACTCTCTTTGAATCTTCTTTATCATGCTAAGAGGAGCAGGAAAAAGCAAAAAATTTCAGAATTGCACCTTGCAATGCGGAGAAATTACTGTTTGTGCATTTACAATATTCATTGATTTTTGCCATTGAAAAACGTCCAGAAATGATTGAAGCTACTGACTGAATGAAAGGAGCTGGCATCTCACTCTCTTTGAATCTTCTTTATCATGCTAAGAGGAGCAGGAAAAAGCAAAAAATTTCAGAATTGCACCTTGCAATGCGGAGAAATTACTGTTTGTGCATTTACAATATTCATTGATTTTTGCCATTGAAAAACATCATGTTATTCATATACCAGAAATGTTTGAAGCTACTGACTGAATGAAAGGAGCTGGCATCTCACTCTCTTTGAATCTTCTTTATCATGCTAAGAGGAGCAGGAAAAAGCAAAAAATTTCAGAATTGCACCTTGCAATGCGGAGAAATTACTGTTTGTGCATTTACAATATTCATTGATTTTTGCCATTGAAAAACGTTATTCATATACCAGAAATGTTTGAAGCTACTGACTGAATGAAAGGAGCTGGCATCTCACTCTCTTTGAATCTTCTTTATCATGCTAAGAGGAGCAGGAAAAAGCAAAAAATTTCAGAATTGCACCTTGCAATGCGGAGAAATTACTGTTTGTGCATTTACAATATTCATTGATTTTTGCCATTGAAAAACATCATGTTATTCATATACCAGAAATGTTTGAAGCTACTGACTGAATGAAAGGAGCTGGCATCTCACTCTCTTTGAATCTTCTTTATCATGCTAAGAGGAGCAGGAAAAAGCAAAAAATTTCAGAATTGCACCTTGCAATGCGGAGAAATTACTGTTTGTGCATTTACAATATTCATTGATTTTTGCCATTGAAAAACGTCCAGAAATGATTGAAGCTACTGACTGAATGAAAGGAGCTGGCATCTCACTCTCTTTGAATCTTCTTTATCATGCTAAGAGGAGCAGGAAAAAGCAAAAAATTTCAGAATTGCACCTTGCAATGCGGAGAAATTACTGTTTGTGCATTTACAATATTCATTGATTTTTGCCATTGAAAAACGTCCAGAAATGATTGAAGCTACTGACTGAATGAAAGGAGCTGGCATCTCACTCTCTTTGAATCTTCTTTATCATGCTAAGAGGAGAAGGAAAAAGCAAAAAATTTCAGAATTGCATCTTGCAATGCGGAGAAATTACTGTTTGTGCATTTACAATATTCATTGATTTTTGCCATTGAAAAACGTCCAGAAATGATTGAAGCTACTGACTGAATGAAAGGAGCTGGCATCTCACTCTCTTTGAATCTTCTTTATCATGCTAAGAGGAGCAGGAAAAAGCAAAAAATTTCAGAATTGCACCTTGCAATGCGGAGAAATTACTGTTTGTGCATTTACAATATTCATTGATTTTTGCCATTGAAAAACGTCCAGAAATGATTGAAGCTACTGACTGAATGAAAGGAGCTGGCATCTCACTCTCTTTGAATCTTCTTTACCATGCTAAGAGGAGCAGGAAAAAGCAAAAAATTTCAGAATTGCACCTTGCAATGCGGAGAAATTACTGTTTGTGCATTTACAATATTCATTGATTTTTGCCATTGAAAAATGTCCAAAAATGATTGAAGCTACTGACTGAATGAAAGGAGCTGGCATCTCACTCTCTTTGAATCTTCTTTACCATGCTAAGAGGAGCAGGAAAAAGCAAAAAATTTCAGAATTGCACCTTGCAATGCGGAGAAATTACTGTTTGTGCATTTACAATATTCATTGATTTTTGCCATTGAAAAACATCATGTTATTCATATACCAGAAATGTTTGAAGCTACTGACTGAATGAAAGGAGCTGGCATCTCACTCTCTTTGAATCTTCTTTATCATGCTAAGAGGAGCAGGAAAAAGCAAAAAATTTCAGAATTGCACCTTGCAATGCGGAGAAATTACTGTTTGTGCATTTACAATATTCATTGATTTTTGCCATTGAAAAACGTCCAGAAATGATTGAAGCTACTGACTGAATGAAAGGAGCTGGCATCTCACTCTCTTTGAATCTTCTTTATCATGCTAAGAGGAGCAGGAAAAAGCAAAAAATTTCAGAATTGCACCTTGAAATGCGGAGAAATTACTGTTTGTGCATTTACAATATTCATTGATTTTTGCCATTGAAAAACGTTATTCATATACCAGAAATGTTTGAAGCTACTGACTGAATGAAAGGAGCTGGCATCTCACTCTCTTTGAATCTTCTTTATCATGCTAAGAGGAGCAGGAAAAAGCAAAAAATTTCAGAATTGCACCTTGCAATGCGGAGAAATTACTGTTTGTGCATTTACAATATTCATTGATTTTTGCCATTGAAAAACATCATGTTATTCATATACCAGAAATGTTTGAAGCTACTGACTGAATGAAAGGAGCTGGCATCTCACTCTCTTTGAATCTTCTTTATCATGCTAAGAGGAGCAGGAAAAAGCAAAAAATTTCAGAATTGCACCTTGCAATGCGGAGAAATTACTGTTTGTGCATTTACAATATTCATTGATTTTTGCCATTGAAAAACGTCCAGAAATGATTGAAGCTACTGACTGAATGAAAGGAGCTGGCATCTCACTCTCTTTGAATCTTCTTTATCATGCTAAGAGGAGCAGGAAAAAGCAAAAAATTTCAGAATTGCATCTTGCAATGCGGAGAAATTACTGTTTGTGCATTTACAATATTCATTGATTTTTGCCATTGAAAAACATCCAGAAATGATTGAAGCTACTGACTGAATGAAAGGAGCTGGCATCTCACTCTCTTTGAATCTTCATTATCATGCTAAGAAGAGAAGGAAAAAGCAAAAAATTTCAGAATTGCATCTTGCAATGCGGAGAAATTACTGTTTGTGCATTTACAATATTCATTGATTTTTGCCATTGAAAAACGTCCAGAAATGATTGAAGCTACTGACTGAATGAAAGGAGCTGGCATCTCACTCTCTTTGAATCTTCTTTATCATGCTAAGAGGAGCAAAAAAAAGCAAAAAATTTCAGAATTGCACCTTGCAATGCGGAGAAATTACTGTTTGTGGATTTACAATATTCATTGATTTTTGCCATTGAAAAACGTCCAGAAATGATTGAAGCTACTGACTGAATGAAAGGAGCTGGCATCTCACTCTCTTTGAATCTTCTTTATCATGCTAAGAGGAGCAGGAGAAAGCAAAAAATTTCAGAATTGCACCTTGCAATGCGGAGAAATTACTGTTTGTGCATTTACAATATTCATTGATTTTTGCCATTGAAAAACATCATGTTATTCATATACCAGAAATGTTTGAAGCTACTGACTGAATGAAAGGAGCTGGCTTCTCACTCTCTTTGAATCTTCTTTATCATGCTAAGAGGAGCAGGAAAAAGCAAAAAATTTCAGAATTGCACCTTGCAATGCGGAGAAATTACTGTTTGTGCATTTACAATATTCATTGATTTTTGCCATTGAAAAACGTCCAGAAATGATTGAAGCTACTGACTGAATGAAAGGAGCTGGCATCTCACTCTCTTTGAATCTTCTTTATCATGCTAAGAGGAGCAGGAAAAAGCAAAAAATTTCAGAATTGCACCTTGCAATGCGGAGAAATTACTGTTTGTGCATTTACAATATTCATTGATTTTTGCCATTGAAAAACGTCCAGAAATGATTGAAGCTACTGACTGAATGAAAGGAGCTGGCATCTCACTCTTTGAATCTTCTTTATCATGCTAAGAGGAGCAGGAAAAAGCAAAAAATTTCAGAATTGCACCTTGCAATGCGGAGAAATTACTGTTTGTGCATTTACAATATTCATTGATTTTTGCCATTGAAAAACGTCCAGAAATGATTGAAGCTACTGACTGAATGAAAGGAGCTGGCATCTCACTCTCTTTGAATCTTCTTTATCATGCTAAGAGGAGCAGGAAAAAGCAAAAAATTTCAGAATTGCACCTTGCAATGCGGAGAAATTACTGTTTGTGCATTTACAATATTCATTGATTTTTGACATTGAAAAACATCATGTTATTCATATACCAGAAATGATTGAAGCTACTGACTAAATGAAAGGAGCTGGCATCTCACTCTCTTTGAATCTTCTTTATCATGCTAAGAGGAGCAGGAAAGAGCAAAAAATTTCAGAATTGCACCTTGCAATGCGGAGAAATTACTGTTTGTGTATTTACAATATTCATTGATTTTTGCCATTGAAAAACATCATTTTATTCATATACCAGAAATGTTTGAAGCTACTGACTGAATGAAAGGAGCAGGCATCTCACTCTCTTTGAATCTTCTTTATCATGCTAAGAGGAGCAGGAAAAAGCAAAAAATTTCAGAATTGCACCTTGCAATGCGGAGAAATTACTGTTTGTGCATTTACAATATTCATTGATTTTTGCCATTGAAAAACGTCCAGAAATGATTGAAGCTACTGACTGAATGAAAGGAGCTGGCATCTCACTCTCTTTGAATCTTCTTTATCATGCTAAGAGGAGCAGGAAAAAGCAAAAAATTTCAGAATTGCACCTTGCAATGCGGAGAAATTACTGTTTGTGCATTTACAATATTCATTGATTTTTGCCATTGAAAAACATCATGTTATTCATATACCAGAAATGTTTGAAGCTACTGACTGAATGAAAGGAGCTGGCATCTCACTCTCTTTGAATCTTCTTTATCATGCTAAGAGGAGCAGGAAAAAGCAAAAAATTTCAGAATTGCACCTTGCAATGCGGAGAAATTACTGTTTGTGCATTTACAATATTCATTGATTTTTGCCATTGAAAAACGTTATTCATATACCAGAAATGTTTGAAGCTACTGACTGAATGAAAGGAGCTGGCATCTCACTCTCTTTGAATCTTCTTTATCATGCTAAGAGGAGCAGGAAAAAGCAAAAAATTTCAGAATTGCACCTTGCAATGCGGAGAAATTACTGTTTGTGCATTTACAATATTCATTGATTTTTGCCATTGAAAAATATCATGTTATTCATATACCAGAAATGATTGAAGCTACTGACTGAATGAAAGGAGCTGGCATCTCACTCTCTTTGAATCTTCTTTATCATGCTAAGAGGAGAAGGAAAAAGCAAAAAATTTCAGAATTGCATCTTGCAATGCGGAGAAATTACTGTTTGTGCATTTACAATATTCATTGATTTTTGCCATTGAAAAACGTCCAGAAATGATTGAAGCTACTGACTGAATGAAAGGAGCTGGCATCTCACTCTCTTTGAATCTTCTTTATCATGCTAAGAGGAGCAAAAAAAAGCAAAAAATTTCAGAATTGCACCTTGCAATGCGGAGAAATTACTGTTTGTGCATTTACAATATTCATTGATTTTTGCCATTGAAAAACGTCCAGAAATGATTGAAGCTACTGACTGAATGAAAGGAGCTGGCATCTCAATCTCTTTGAATCTTCTTTACCATGCTAAGAGGAGCAGGAAAAAGCAAAAAATTTCAGAATTGCACCTTGCAATGCGGAGAAATTACTGTTTGTGCATTTACAATATTCATTGATTTTTGCCATTGAAAAACATCATGTTATTCATATACCAGAAATGTTTGAAGCTACTGACTGAATGAAAGGAGCTGGCATCTCACTCTCTTTTAATCTTCTTTATCATGCTAAGAGGAGCAGGAAAAAGCAAAAAATTTCAGAATTGCACCTTGCAATGCGGAGAAATTACTGTTTGTGCATTTACAATATTCATTGATTTTTGCCATTGAAAAACATGTTATTCATATACCAGAAATGTTTGAAGCTACTGACTGAATGAAAGGAGCTGGCATCTCACTCTCTTTGAATCTTCTTTATCATGCTAAGAGGAGCAGGAAAAAGCAAAAAATTTCAGAATTGCACCTTGCAATGCGGAGAAATTACTGTTTGTGCATTTACAATATTCATTGATTTTTGCCATTGAAAAACATCATGTTATTCATATACCAGAAATGTTTGAAGCTACTGACTGAATGAAAGGAGCTGGCATCTCACTGTCTTTGAATCTTCTTTATCATGCTAAGAGGAGCAGGAAAAAGCAAAAAATTTCAGAATTGCACCTTGCAATGCGGAGAAATTACTGTTTGTGCATTTACAATATTCATTGATTTTTGCCATTGAAAAACGTCCAGAAATGATTGAAGCTACTGACTGAATGAAAGGAGCTGGCATCTCACTCTCTTTGAATCTTCTTTATCATGCTAAGAGGAGCAGGAAAAAGCAAAAAATTTCAGAATTGCATCTTGCAATGCGGAAAAATTACTGTTTGTGCATTTACAATATTCATTGATTTTTGCCATTGAAAAACGTCCAGAAATGATTGAAGCTACTGACTGAATGAAAGGAGCTGGCATCTCACTCTCTTTGAATCTTCTTTATCATGCTAAGAGGAGCAGGAAAAAGCAAAAAATTTCAGAATTGCACCTTGCAATGCGGAGAAATTACTGTTTGTGCATTTACAATATTCATTGATTTTTGCCATTGAAAAACGTCCAGAAATGATTGAAGCTACTGACTGAATGAAAGGAGCTGGCATCTCACTCTCTTTGAATCTTTATCATGCTAAGAGGAGCAGGAAAAAGCAAAAAATTTCAGAATTGCACCTTGCAATGCGGAGAAATTACTGTTTGTGCATTTACAATATTCATTGATTTTTGCCATTGAAAAACATCATGTTATTCATATACCAGAAATGTTTGAAGCTACTGACTGAATGAAAGGAGCTGGCATCTCACTCTCTTTGAATCTTCTTTATCATGCTAAGAGGAGCAGGAAAAAGCAAAAAATTTCAGAATTGCACCTTGCAATGCGGAGAAATTACTGTTTGTGCATTTACAATATTCATTGATTTTTGCCATTGAAAAACGTCCAGAAATGATTGAAGCTACTGACTGAATGAAAGGAGCTGGCATCTCACTCTCTTTGAATCTTCTTTATCATGCTAAGAGGAGCAGGAAAAAGCAAAAAAATTCAGAATTGCACCTTGCAATGCGGAGAAATTACTGTTTGTACATTTACAATATTCATTGATTTTTGCCATTGAAAAACGTCCAGAAATGATTGAAGCTACTGACTGAATGAAAGGAGCTGGCATCTCACTCTCTTTGAATCTTCTTTATCATGCTAAGAGGAGCAGGAGAAAGCAAAAAATTTCAGAATTGCACCTTGCAATGCGGAGAAATTACTGTTAGTGCATTTACAATATTCATTGATTTTTGCCATTGAAAAACATCATGTTATTCATATACCAGAAATGTTTGAAGCTACTGACTGAATGAAAGGAGCTGGCTTCTCACTCTCTTTGAATCTTCTTTATCATGCTAAGAGGAGCAGGAAAAAGCAAAAAATTTCAGAATTGCACCTTGCAATGCGGAGAAATTACTGTTTGTGCATTTACAATATTCATTGATTTTTGCCATTGAAAAACATCATGTTATTCATATACCAGAAATGTTTGAAGCTACTGACTGAATGAAAGGAGCTGGCATCTCACTCTCTTTGAATCTTCTTTATCATGCTAAGAGGAGCAGGAAAAAGCAAAAAATTTCAGAATTGCACCTTGCAATGCGGAGAAATTACTGTTTGTGCATTTACAATATTCATTGATTTTTGCCATTGAAAAACGTCCAGAAATGATTGAAGCTACTGACTGAATGAAAGGAGCTGGCATCTCACTCTCTTTGAATCTTCTTTATCATGCTAAGAGGAGCAGGAAAAAGCAAAAAATTTCAGAATTGCACCTTGCAATGTGGAGAAATTACTGTTTGTGCATTTACAATATTCATTGATTTTTGCCATTGAAAAACGTTATTCATATACCAGAAATGTTTGAAGCTACTGACTGAATGAAAGGAGCTGGCATCTCACTCTCTTTGAATCTTCTTTATCATGCTAAGAGGAGCAGGAAAAAGCAAAAAATTTCAGAATTGCACCTTGCAATGCGGAGAAATTACTGTTTGTGCATTTACAATATTCATTGATTTTTGCCATTGAAAAACATCATGTTATTCATATACCAGAAATGTTTGAAGCTACTGACTGAATGAAAGGAGCTGGCATCTCACTCTCTTTGAATCTTCTTTATCATGCTAAGAGGAGCAGGAAAAAGCAAAAAATTTCAGAATTGCACCTTGCAATGCGGAGAAATTACTGTTTGTGCATTTACAATATTCATTGATTTTTGCCATTGAAAAACGTCCAGAAATGATTGAAGCTACTGACTGAATGAAAGGAGCTGGCATCTCACTCTCTTTGAATCTTCTTTATCATGCTAAGAGGAGCAGGAAAAAGCAAAAAATTTCAGAATTGCATCTTGCAATGCGGAGAAATTACTGTTTGTGCATTTACAATATTCATTGATTTTTGCCATTGAAAAACGTCCAGAAATGATTGAAGCTACTGACTGAATGAAAGGAGCTGGCATCTCACTCTCTTTGAATCTTCTTTATCATGCTAAGAGGAGAAGGAAAAAGCAAAAAATTTCAGAATTGCATCTTGCAATGCGGAGAAATTACTGTTTGTGCATTTACAATATTCATTGATTTTTGCCATTGAAAAACGTCCAGAAATGATTGAAGCTACTGACTGAATGAAAGGAGCTGGCATCTCACTCTCTTTGAATCTTCTTTATCATGCTAAGAGGAGCAAAAAAAAGCAAAAAATTTCAGAATTGCACCTTGCAATGCGGAGAAATTACTGTTTGTGCATTTACAATATTCATTGATTTTTGCCATTGAAAAACGTCCAGAAATGATTGAAGCTACTGACTGAATGAAAGGAGCTGGCATCTCAATCTCTTTGAATCTTCTTTACCATGCTAAGAGGAGCAGGAAAAAGCAAAAAATTTCAGAATTGCACCTTGCAATGCGGAGAAATTACTGTTTGTGCATTTACAATATTCATTGATTTTTGCCATTGAAAAACGTCCAGAAATGATTGAAGCTACTGACTGAATGAAAGGAGCTGGCATCTCACTCTCTTTGAATCTTCTTTATCATGCTAAGAGGAGCAGGAAAAAGCAAAAAATTTCAGAATTGCACCTTGCAATGCGGAGAAATTACTGTTTGTGCATTTACAATATTCATTGATTTTTGCCATTGAAAAACATCATGTTATTCATATACCAGAAATGTTTGAAGCTACTGACTGAATGAAAGGAGCTGGCATCTCACTCTCTTTGAATCTTCTTTATCATGCTAAGAGGAGCAGGAAAAAGCAAAAAATTTCAGAATTGCACCTTGCAATGCGGAGAAATTACTGTTTGTGCATTTACAATATTCATTGATTTTTGCCATTGAAAAACGTCCAGAAATGATTGAAGCTACTGACTGAATGAAAGGAGCTGGCATCTCACTCTCTTTGAATCTTCTTTATCATGCTAAGAGGAGCAGGAAAAAGCAAAAAAATTCAGAATTGCACCTTGCAATGCGGAGAAATTACTGTTTGTGCATTTACAATATTCATTGATTTTTGCCATTGAAAAACGTCCAGAAATGATTGAAGCTACTGACTGAATGAAAGGAGCTGGCATCTCACTCTCTTTGAATCTTCTTTATCATGCTAAGAGGAGCAGGAGAAAGCAAAAAATTTCAGAATTGCACCTTGCAATGCGGAGAAATTACTGTTTGTGCATTTACAATATTCATTGATTTTTGCCATTGAAAAACATCATGTTATTCATATACCAGAAATGTTTGAAGCTACTGACTGAATGAAAGGAGCTGGCTTCTCACTCTCTTTGAATCTTCTTTATCATGCTAAGAGGAGCAGGAAAAAGCAAAAAATTTCAGAATTGCACCTTGCAATGCGGAGAAATTACTGTTTGTGCATTTACAATATTCATTGATTTTTGCCATTGAAAAACATCCAGAAATGATTGAAGCTACTGACTGAATGAAAGGAGCTGGCATCTCACTCTCTTTGAATCTTCTTTATCATGCTAAGAGGAGCAGGAAAAAGCAAAAAATTTCAGAATTGCACCTTGCAATGCGGAGAAATTACTGTTTGTGCATTTACAATATTCATTGATTTTTGCCATTGAAAAACGTCCAGAAATGATTGAAGCTACTGACTGAATGAAAGGAGCTGGCATCTCACTCTTTGAATCTTCTTTATCATGCTAAGAGGAGCAGGAAAAAGCAAAAAATTTCAGAATTGCACCTTGCAATGCGGAGAAATTACTGTTTGTGCATTTACAATATTCATTGATTTTTGCCATTGAAAAACATCATGTTATTCATATACCAGAAATGATTGAAGCTACTGACTAAATGAAAGGAGCTGGGATCTCACTCTCTTTGAATCTTCTTTATCATGCTAAGAGGAGCAGGAAAAAGCAAAAAATTTCAGAATTGCACCTTGCAATGCGGAGAAATTACTGTTTGTGCATTTACAATATTCATTGATTTTTGCCATTGAAAAACATCATGTTATTCATATACCAGAAATGTTTGAAGCTACTGACTGAATGAAAGGAGCAGGCATCTCACTCTCTTTGAATCTTCTTTATCATGCTAAGAGGAGCAGGAAAAAGCAAAAAATTTCAGAATTGCACCTTGCAATGCGGAGAAATTACTGTTTGTGCATTTACAATATTCATTGATTTTTGCCATTGAAAAACGTCCAGAAATGATTGAAGCTACTGACTGAATGAAAGGAGCTGGCATCTCACTCTCTTTGAATCTTCTTTATCATGCTAAGAGGAGCAGGAAAAAGCAAAAAATTTCAGAATTGCACCTTGCAATGCGGAGAAATTACTGTTTGTGCATTTACAATATTCATTGATTTTTGCCATTGAAAAACATCATGTTATTCATATACCAGAAATGTTTGAAGCTACTGACTGAATGAAAGGAGCTGGCATCTCACTCTCTTTGAATCTTCTTTATCATGCTAAGAGGAGCAGGAAAAAGCAAAAAATTTCAGAATTGCACCTTGCAATGCGGAGAAATTACTGTTTGTGCATTTACAATATTCATTGATTTTTGCCATTGAAAAACGTTATTCATATACCAGAAATGTTTGAAGCTACTGACTGAATGAAAGGAGCTGGCATCTCACTCTCTTTGAATCTTCTTTATCATGCTAAGAGGAGCAGGAAAAAGCAAAAAATTTCAGAATTGCACCTTGCAATGCGGAGAAATTACTGTTTGTGCATTTACAATATTCATTGATTTTTGCCATTGAAAAACGTCCAGAAATGATTGAAGCTACTGACTGAATGAAAGGAGCTGGCATCTCACTCTCTTTGAATCTTCTTTATCATGCTAAGAGGAGCAGGAAAAAGCAAAAAATTTCAGAATTGCACCTTGCAATGCGGAGAAATTACTGTTTGTGCATTTACAATATTCATTGATTTTTGCCATTGAAAAACGTCCAGAAATGATTGAAGCTACTGACTGAATGAAAGGAGCTGGCATCTCACTCTCTTTGAATCTTCTTTATCATGCTAAGAGGAGAAGGAAAAAGCAAAAAATTTCAGAATTGCATCTTGCAATGCGGAGAAATTACTGTTTGTGCATTTACAATATTCATTGATTTTTGCCATTGAAAAACGTCCAGAAATGATTGAAGCTACTGACTGAATGAAAGGAGCTGGCATCTCACTCTCTTTGAATCTTCTTTATCATGCTAAGAGGAGCAGGAAAAAGCAAAAAATTTCAGAATTGCACCTTGCAATGCGGAGAAATTACTGTTTGTGCATTTACAATATTCATTGATTTTTGCCATTGAAAAACGTCCAGAAATGATTGAAGCTACTGACTGAATGAAAGGAGCTGGCATCTCACTCTCTTTGAATCTTCTTTACCATGCTAAGAGGAGCAGGAAAAAGCAAAAAATTTCAGAATTGCACCTTGCAATGCGGAGAAATTACTGTTTGTGCATTTACAATATTCATTGATTTTTGCCATTGAAAAATGTCCAGAAATGATTGAAGCTACTGACTGAATGAAAGGAGCTGGCATCTCACTCTCTTTGAATCTTCTTTACCATGCTAAGAGGAGCAGGAAAAAGCAAAAAATTTCAGAATTGCACCTTGCAATGCGGAGAAATTACTGTTTGTGCATTTACAATATTCATTGATTTTTGCCATTGAAAAACATCATGTTATTCATATACCAGAAATGTTTGAAGCTACTGACTGAATGAAAGGAGCTGGCATCTCACTCTCTTTTAATCTTCTTTATCATGCTAAGAGGAGCAGGAAAAAGCAAAAAATTTCAGAATTGCACCTTGCAATGCGGAGAAATTACTGTTTGTGCATTTACAATATTCATTGATTTTTGCCATTGAAAAACATGTTATTCATATACCAGAAATGTTTGAAGCTACTGACTGAATGAAAGGAGCTGGCATCTCACTCTCTTTGAATCTTCTTTATCATGCTAAGAGGAGCAGGAAAAAGCAAAAAATTTCAGAATTGCACCTTGCAATGCGGAGAAATTACTGTTTGTGCATTTACAATATTCATTGATTTTTGCCATTGAAAAACATCATGTTATTCATATACCAGAAATGTTTGAAGCTACTGACTGAATGAAAGGAGCTGGCATCTCACTGTCTTTGAATCTTCTTTATCATGCTAAGAGGAGCAGGAAAAAGCAAAAAATTTCAGAATTGCACCTTGCAATGCGGAGAAATTACTGTTTGTGCATTTACAATATTCATTGATTTTTGCCATTGAAAAACGTCCAGAAATGATTGTAGCTACTGACTGAATGAAAGGAGCTGGCATCTCACTCTCTTTGAATCTTCTTTATCATGCTAAGAGGAGCAGGAAAAAGCAAAAAATTTCAGAATTGCATCTTGCAATGCGGAGAAATTAATGTTTGTGCATTTACAATATTCATTGATTTTTGCCATTGAAAAACGTCCAGAAATGATTGAAGCTACTGACTGAATGAAAGGAGCTGGCATCTCACTCTCTTTGAATCTTCTTTATCATGCTAAGAGGAGCAGGAAAAAGCAAAAAATTTCAGAATTGCACCTTGCAATGCGGAGAAATTACTGTTTGTGCATTTACAATATTCATTGATTTTTGCCATTGAAAAACGTCCAGAAATGATTGAAGCTACTGACTGAATGAAAGGAGCTGGCATCTCACTCTCTTTGAATCTTCTTTATCATGCTAAGAGGAGCAGGAAAAAGCAAAAAATTTCAGAATTGCACCTTGCAATGCGGAGAAATTACTGTTTGTGCATTTACAATATTCATTGATTTTTGCCATTGAAAAACATCATGTTATTCATATACCAGAAATGTTTGAAGCTACTGACTGAATGAAAGGAGCTGGCATCTCACTCTCTTTGAATCTTCTTTATCATGCTAAGAGGAGCAGGAAAAAGCAAAAAATTTCAGAATTGCACCTTGCAATGCGGAGAAATTACTGTTTGTGCATTTACAATATTCATTGATTTTTGCCTTTGAAAAACGTTATTCATATACCAGAAATGTTTGAAGCTACTGACTGAATGAAAGGAGCTGGCATCTCACTCTCTTTGAATCTTCTTTATCATGCTAAGAGGAGCAGGAAAAAGCAAAAAATTTCAGAATTGCACCTTGCAATGCGGAGAAATTACTGTTTGTGCATTTACAATATTCATTGATTTTTGCCATTGAAAAACATCATGTTATTCATATACCAGAAATGTTTGAAGCTACTGACTGAATGAAAGGAGCTGGCATCTCACTG
The DNA here is from genome assembly GCF_046119375.1 of Phyllobates terribilis. Taxonomy (NCBI): domain Eukaryota; kingdom Metazoa; phylum Chordata; class Amphibia; order Anura; family Dendrobatidae; genus Phyllobates; species Phyllobates terribilis. The sequence continues at coordinate 244,528 of NW_027363780.1, read as the reverse complement.
TCTTTGAATCTTCTTTATCATGCTAAGAGGAGCAGGAAAAAGCAAAAAATTTCAGAATTGCATCTTGCAATGCGGAGAAATTAATGTTTGTGCATTTACAATATTCATTGATTTTTGCCATTGAAAAACGTCCAGAAATGATTGAAGCTACTGACTGAATGAAAGGAGCTGGCATCTCACTCTCTTTGAATCTTCTTTATCATGCTAAGAGGAGCAGGAAAAAGCAAAAAATTTCAGAATTGCACCTTGCAATGCGGAGAAATTACTGTTTGTGCATTTACAATATTCATTGATTTTTGCCATTGAAAAACGTCCAGAAATGATTGAAGCTACTGACTGAATGAAAGGAGCTGGCATCTCACTCTCTTTGAATCTTCTTTATCATGCTAAGAGGAGCAGGAAAAAGCAAAAAATTTCAGAATTGCACCTTGCAATGCGGAGAAATTACTGTTTGTGCATTTACAATATTCATTGATTTTTGCCATTGAAAAACATCATGTTATTCATATACCAGAAATGTTTGAAGCTACTGACTGAATGAAAGGAGCTGGCATCTCACTCTCTTTGAATCTTCTTTATCATGCTAAGAGGAGCAGGAAAAAGCAAAAAATTTCAGAATTGCACCTTGCAATGCGGAGAAATTACTGTTTGTGCATTTACAATATTCATTGATTTTTGCCATTGAAAAACGTCCAGAAATGATTGAAGCTACTGACTGAATGAAAGGAGCTGGCATCTCACTCTCTTTGAATCTTCTTTATCATGCTAAGAGGAGCAGGAAAAAGCAAAAAAATTCAGAATTGCACCTTGCAATGCGGAGAAATTACTGTTTGTGCATTTACAATATTCATTGATTTTTGCCATTGAAAAACGTCCAGAAATGATTGAAGCTACTGACTGAATGAAAGGAGCTGGCATCTCACTCTCTTTGAATCTTCTTTATCATGCTAAGAGGAGCAGGAGAAAGCAAAAAATTTCAGAATTGCACCTTGCAATGCGGAGAAATTACTGTTTGTGCATTTACAATATTCATTGATTTTTGCCATTGAAAAACATCATGTTATTCACATACCAGAAATGTTTGAAGCTACTGACTGAATGAAAGGAGCTGGCTTCTCACTCTCTTTGAATCTTCTTTATCATGCTAAGAGGAGCAGGAAAAAGCAAAAAATTTCAGAATTGCACCTTGCAATGCGGAGAAATTACTGTTTGTGCATTTACAATATTCATTGATTTTTGCCATTGAAAAACGTCCAGAAATGATTGAAGCTACTGACTGAATGAAAGGAGCTGGCATCTCACTCTCTTTGAATCTTCTTTATCATGCTAAGAGGAGCAGGAAAAAGCAAAAAATTTCAGAATTGCACCTTGCAATGCGGAGAAATTACTGTTTGTGCATTTACAATATTCATTGATTTTTGCCATTGAAAAACGTCCAGAAATGATTGAAGCTACTGACTGAATGAAAGGAGCTGGCATCTCACTCTTTGAATCTTCTTTATCATGCTAAGAGGAGCAGGAAAAAGCAAAAAATTTCAGAATTGCACCTTGCAATGCGGAGAAATTACTGTTTGTGAATTTACAATATTCATTGATTTTTGCCATTGAAAAACGTCCAGAAATGATTGAAGCTACTGACTGAATGAAAGGAGCTGGCATCTCACTCTCTTTGAATCTTCTTTATCATGCTAAGAGGAGCAGGAAAAAGCAAAAAATTTCAGAATTGCACCTTGCAATGCGGAGAAATTACTGTTTGTGCATTTACAATATTCATTGATTTTTGCCATTGAAAAACATCATGTTATTCATATACCAGAAATGATTGAAGCTACTGACTAAATGAAAGGAGCTGGCATCTCACTCTCTTTGAATCTTCTTTATCATGCTAAGAGGAGCAGGAAAAAGCAAAAAATATCAGAATTGCACCTTGCAATGCGGAGAAATTACTGTTTGTGCATTTACAATATTCATTGATTTTTGCCATTGAAAAACGTCCAGAAATGATTGAAGCTACTGACTGAATGAAAGAAGCTGGCATCTCACTCTCTTTGAATCTTCTTTATCATGCTAAGAGGAGCAGAAAAAAGAAAAAAATTTCAGAATTGCACCTTGCAATGCGGAGAAATTACTGTTTGTGCATTTACAATATTCATTGATTTTTGCCATTGAAAAACATCATGTTATTCATATACCAGAAACGTTTGAAGCTACTGACTGAATGAAAGGAGCAGGCATCTCACTCTCTTTGAATCTTCTTTATCATGCTAAGAGGAGCAGGAAAAAGCAAAAAATTTCAGAATTTCACCTTGCAATGCGGAGAAATTACTGTTTGTGCATTTACAATATTCATTGATTTTTGCCATTGAAAAACGTCCAGAAATGATTGAAGCTACTGAATGAATGAAAGGAGCTGGCATCTCACTCTCTTTGAATCTTCTTTATCATGCTAAGAGGAGCAGGAAAAAGCAAAAAATTTCAGAATTGCACCTTGCAATGCGGAGAAATTACTGTTTGTGCATTTACAATATTCATTGATTTTTGCCATTGAAAAACATCATGTTATTCATATACCAGAAATGTTTGAAGCTACTGACTGAATGAAAGGAGCTGGCATCTCACTCTCTTTGAATCTTCTTTATCATGCTAAGAGGAGCAGGTAAAGCAAAAAATTTCAGAATTGCACCTTGCAATGCGGAGAAATTACTGTTTGTGCATTTACAATATTCATTGATTTTTGCCATTGAAAAACGTCCAGAAGTGATTGAAGCTACTGACTGAATGAAAGGAGCTGGCATCTCACTCTCTTTGAATCTTCTTTATCATGCTAAGAGGAGCAGGAAAAAGCAAAAAATTTCAGAATTGCACCTTGCAATGCGGAGAAATTACTGTTTGTGCATTTACAATATTCATTGATTTTTGCCATTGAAAAACATGTTATTCATATACCAGAAATGTTTGAAGCTACTGACTGAATGAAAGGAGCTGGCATCTCACTCTCTTTGAATCTTCTTTATCATGCTAAGAGGAGCAGGAAAAAGCAAAAAATTTCAGAATTGCACCTTGCAATGCGGAGAAATTACTGTTTGTGCATTTACAAAATTCATTGATTTTTGCCATTGAAAAACGTCCAGAAATGATTGAAGCTACTGACTGAATGAAAGGAGCTGGCATCTCACTCTCTTTGAATCTTCTTTATCATGCTAAGAGGAGCAGGAAAAAGCAAAATATTTCAGAATTGCACCTTGCAATGCGGAGAAATTACTGTTTGTGCATTTACAATATTCATTGATTTTTGCCATTGAAAAACGTCCAGAAATGATTGAAGCTACTGACTGAATGAAAGGAGCTGGCATCTCACTCTCTTTGAATCTTCCTTATCATGCTAAGAGGAGCAGGAAAAAGCAAAAAATTTCAGAATTGCACCTTGCAATGCGGAGAAATTACTGTTTGTGCATTTACAATATTCATTGATTTTTGCCATTGAAAAACGTCCAGAAATGATTGAAGCTACTGACTGAATGAAAGGAGCTGGCATCTCACTCTCTTTGAATCTTCTTTATCATGCTAAGAGGAGCAGGAGAAAGCAAAAAATTTCAGAATTGCACCTTGCAATGCAGAGAAATTACTGTTTGTGCATTTACAATATTCATTGATTTTTGCCATTGAAAAACATCATGTTATTCATATACCAGAAATGTTTGAAGCTACTGACTGAATGAAAGGAGCTGGCATCTCACTCTCTTTGAATCTTTTTTATCATGCTAAGAGGAGCAGGAAAAAGCAAAAAATTTCAGAATTGCACCTTGCAATGCGGAGAAATTACTGTTTGTGCATTTACAATATTCATTGATTTTTGCCATTGAAGAACGTCCAGAAATGATTGAAGCTACTGACAGAATGAAAGGAGCTGGCATCTCACTCTCTTTGAATCTTCTTTATCATGCTAAGAGGAGCAGGAAAAAGCAAAAAATTTCAGAATTGCACCTTGCAATGCGGAGAAATTACTGTTTGTGCATTTACAATATTCATTGATTTTTGCCATTGAAAAACGTCCAGAAATGATTGAAGCTACTGACTGAATGAAAGGAGCTGGCATCTCACTCTTTGAATCTTCTTTATCATGCTAAGAGGAGCAGGAAAAAGCAAAAAATTTCAGAATTGCACCTTGCAATGCGGAGAAATTACTGTTTGTGCATTTACAATATTCATTGATTTTTGCCATTGAAAAACGTCCAGAAATGATTGAAGCTACTGACTGAATGAAAGGAGCTGGCATCTCACTCTCTTTGAATCTTCTTTATCATGCTAAGAGGAGCAGGAAAAAGCAAAAAATTTCAGAATTGCACCTTGCAATGCGGAGAAATTACTGTTTGTGCATTTACAATATTCATTGATTTTTGCCATTGAAAAACATCATGTTATTCATATACCAGAAATGTTTGAAGCTACTGACTGAATGAAAGGAGCTGGCATCTCACTCTCTTTGAATCTTCTTTATCATGCTAAGAGGAGCAGGAAAAATCAAAAAATTTCAGAATTGCACCTTGCAATGCGGAGAAATTACTGTTTGTGCATTTACAATATTCATTGATTTTTGCCATTGAAAAACGTCCAGAAATGATTGAAGCTACTGACTGAATGAAAGGAGCTGGCATCTCACTCTCTTTGAATCTTCTTTATCATGCTAAGAGGAGCAGGAAAAAGCAAAAAATTTCAGAATTGCACCTTGCAATGCGGAGAAATTACTGTTTGTGCATTTACAATATTCATTGATTTTTGCCATTGAAAAACGTCCAGAAATGATTGAAGCTACTGACTGAATGAAAGGAGCTGGCATCTCACTCTCTTTGAATCTTCTTTATCATGCTAAGAGGAGCAGGAGAAAGCAAAAAATTTCAGAATTGCACCTTGCAATGCGGAGAAATTACTGTTTGTGCATTTACAATATTCATTGATTTTTGCCATTGAAAAACATCATGTTATTCATATACCAGAAATGTTTGAAGCTACTGACTGAATGAAAGGAGCTGGCATCTCACTCTCTTTGAATCTTTTTTATCATGCTAAGAGGAGCAGGAAAAAGCAAAAAATTTCAGAATTGCACCTTGCAATGCGGAGAAATTACTGTTTGTGCATTTACAATATTCATTGATTTTTGCCATTGAAAAACGTCCAGAAATGATTGAAGCTACTGACTGAATGAAAGGAGCTGGCATCTCACTCTCTTTGAATCTTCTTTATCATGCTAAGAGGAGCAGGAAAAAGCAAAAAATTTCAGAATTGCACCTTGCAATGCGGAGAAATTACTGTTTGTGCATTTACAATATTCATTGATTTTTGCCATTGAAAAACGTCCAGAAATGATTGAAGCTACTGACTGAATGAAAGGAGCTGGCATCTCACTCTTTGAATCTTCTTTATCATGCTAAGAGGAGCAGGAAAAAGCAAAAAATTTCAGAATTGCACCTTGCAATGCGGAGAAATTACTGTTTGTGCATTAACAATATTCATTGATTTTTGCCATTGAAAAACGTCCAGAAATGATTGAAGCTACTGACTGAATGAAAGGAGCTGGCATCTCACTCTCTTTGAATCTTCTTTATCATGCTAAGAGGAGCAGGAAAAAGCAAAAAATTTCAGAATTGCACCTTGCAATGCGAAGAAATTACTGTTTGTGCATTTACAATATTCATTGATTTTTGCCATTGAAAAACGTCCAGAAATGATTGAAGCTACTGACTGAATGAAAGGAGCTGGCATCTCACTCTCTTTGAATCTTCTTTATCATGTTAAGAGGAGCAGGAAAAAGCAAAAAATTTCAGAATTGCACCTTGCAATGCGGAGAAATTACTGTTTGTGCATTTACAATATTCATTGATTTTTGCCACTGAAAAACATCATGTTATTCATATACCAGAAATGTTTGAAGCTACTGACTGAATGAAAGGAGCTGGCATCTCACTCTCTTTGAATCTTCTTTATCATGCTAAGAGGAGCAGCTAAAAGCAAAAAATATCAGAATTGCACCTTGCAATGCGGAGAAATTACTGTTTGTGCATTTACAATATTCATTGATTTTTGCCATTGAAAAACATCATGTTATTCATATACCAGAAATGTTTGAAGCTACTGACTGAATGAAAGGAGCTGGCATCTCACTCTCTTTGAATCTTCTTTATCATGCTAAGAGGAGCAGGAAAAAGCAAAAAATTTCAGAATTGCACCTTGCAATGCGGAGAAATTACTGTTTGTGCATTTACAATATTCATTGATTTTTGCCATTGAAAAACATCATGTTATTCATATACCAGAAATGATTGAAGCTACTGACTGAATGAAAGGAGCTGGCATCTCACTCTCTTTGAATCTTCTTTATCATGCTAAGAGGAGCAGGAAAAAGCAAAAAATTTCAGAATTGCACCTTGCAATGCGGAGAAATTACTGTTTGTGCATTTACAATATTCATTGATTTTTGCCATTGAAAAACATCATGTTATTCATATACCAGAAATGATTGAAGCTACTGACTGAATGAAAGGAGCTGGCATCTCACTCTCTTTGAATCTTCTTTATCATGCTAAGAGGAGCAGGAAAAAGCAAAAAATTTCAGAATTGCACCTTGCAATGCGGAGAAATTACTGTTTGTGCATTTACAATATTCATTGATTTTTGCCATTGAAAAACGTCCAGAAATGATTGAAGCTACTGACTGAATGAAAGGAGCTGGCATCTCACTCTCTTTGAATCTTCTTTATCATGCTAAGAGGAGCAGGAAAAAGCAAAAAATTTCAGAATTACACCTTGCAATGCGGAGAAATTACTGTTTGTGCATTTACAATATTCATTGATTTTTGCCATTGAAAAACGTCCAGAAATGATTGAAGCTACTGACTGAATGAAAGGAGCTGGCATCTAACTCTCTTTGAATCTTCTTTATCATGCTAAGAGGAGCAGGAAAAAGCAAAAAATTTCAGAATTGCACCTTGCAATGCGGAGAAATTACTGTTTGTGCATTTACAATATTCATTGATTTTTGCCATTGAAAAACATCATGTTATTCATATACCAGAAATGTTTGAAGCTACTGACTGAATGAAAGGAGCTGGCATCTCACTCTCTTTGAATCTTCTTTATCATGCTAAGAGGAGCAGGAAAAAGCAAAAAATTTCAGAATTGCACCTTGCAATGCGGAGAAATTACTGTTTGTGCATTTACAATATTCATTGATTTTTGCCATTGAAAAACGTCCAGAAATGATTGAAGCTACTGACTGAATGAAAGGAGCTGGCATCTCACTCTCTTTGAATCTTCTTTATCATGCTAAGAGGAGCAGGAAAAAGCAAAAAATTTCAGAATTGCATCTTGCAATGCGGAGAAATTACTGTTTGTGCATTTACAATATTCATTGATTTTTGCCATTGAAAAACGTCCAGAAATGATTGAAGCTACTGACTGAATGAAAGGAGCTGGCATCTCACTCTCTTTGAATCTTCTTTATCATGCTAAGAGGAGCAGGAAAAAGCAAAAAATTTCAGAATTGCACCTTGCAATGCGGAGAAATTACTGTTTGTGCATTTACAATATTCATTGATTTTTGCCATTGAAAAACGTCCAGAAATGATTGAAGCTACTGACTGAATGAAAGGAGCTGGCATCTCACTCTGTTTGAATCTTCTTTATCATGCTAAGAGGAGCAGGAAAAAGCAAAAAATTTCAGAATTGCACCTTGCAATGCGGAGAAATTACTGTTTGTGCATTTACAATATTCATTGATTTTTGCCATTGAAAAACGTCCAGAAATGTTTGAAGCTACTGACTGAATGAAAGGAGCTGGCATCTCACTCTCTTTGAATCTTCTTTATCATGCTAAGAGGAGCAGGAAAAAGCAAAAAATTTCAGAATTGCACCTTGCAATGCGGAGAAATTACTGTTTGTGCATTTACAATATTCATTGATTTTTGCCATTGAAAAACATCATGTTATTCATATACCAGAAATGTTTGAAGCTACTGACTGAATGAAAGGAGCTGGCATCTCACTCTCTTTGAATCTTCTTTATCATGCTAAGAGGAGCAGGAAAAAGCAAAAAATTTCAGAATTGCACCTTGCAATGCGGAGAAATTACTGTTTGTGCATTTACAATATTCATTGATTTTTGCCATTGAAAAACGTCCAGAAATGATTGAAGCTACTGACTGAATGAAAGGAGCTGGCATCTCACTCTCTTTGAATCTTCTTTATCATGCTAAGAGGAAGAGGAAAAAGCAAAAAATTTCAGAATTGCACCTTGCAATGCGGAGAAATTACTGTTTGTGCATTTACAATATTCATTGATTTTTGCCATTGAAAAACGTCCAGAAATGATTGAAGCTACTGACTGAATGAAAGGAGCTGGCATCTCACTCTCTTTGAATCTTCTTTATCATGCTAAGAGGAGCAGGAAAAAGCAAAAAATTTCAGAATTGCATCTTGCAATGCGGAGAAATTACTGTTTGTGCATTTACAATATTCATTGATTTTTGCCATTGAAAAACGTCCAGAAATGATTGAAGCTACTGACTGAATGAAAGGAGCTGGCATCTCACTCTCTTTGAATCTTCTTTATCATGCTAAGAGGAGCAGGAAAAAGCAAAAAATTTCAGAATTGCACCTTGCAATGCGGAGAAATTACTGTTTGTGCATTTACAATATTCATTGATTTTTGCCATTGAAAAACGTCCAGAAATGATTGAAGCTACTGACTGAATGAAAGGAGCTGGCATCTCACTCTGTTTGAATCTTCTTTATCATGCTAAGAGGAGCAGGAAAAAGCAAAAAATTTCAGAATTGCACCTTGCAATGCGGAGAAATTACTGTTTGTGCATTTACAATATTCATTGATTTTTGCCATTGAAAAACGTCCAGAAATGTTTGAAGCTACTGACTGAATGAAAGGAGCTGGCATCTCACTCTCTTTGAATCTTCTTTATCATGCTAAGAGGAGCAGGAAAAAGCAAAAAATTTCAGAATTGCACCTTGCAATGCGGAGAAATTACTGTTTGTGCATTTACAATATTCATTGATTTTTGCCATTGAAAAACATCATGTTATTCATATACCAGAAATGTTTGAAGCTACTGACTGAATGAAAGGAGCTGGCATCTCACTCTCTTTGAATCTTCTTTATCATGCTAAGAGGAGCAGGAAAAAGCAAAAAATTTCAGAATTGCACCTTGCAATGCGGAGAAATTACTGTTTGTGCATTTACAATATTCATTGATTTTTGCCATTGAAAAACGTCCAGAAATGATTGAAGCTACTGACTGAATGAAAGGAGCTGGCATCTCACTCTCTTTGAATCTTCTTTATCATGCTAAGAGGAGCAGGAAAAAGCAAAAAATTTCAGAATTGCACCTTGCAATGCGGAGAAATTACTGTTTGTGCATTTACAATATTCATTGATTTTTGCCATTGAAAAACGTCCAGAAATGATTGAAGCTACTGACTGAATGAAAGGAGCTGGCATCTCACTCTTTGAATCTTCTTTATCATGCTAAGAGGAGCAGGAAAAAGCAAAAAATTTCAGAATTGCACCTTGCAATGCGGAGAAATTACTGTTTGTGAATTTACAATATTCATTGATTTTTGCCATTGAAAAACGTCCAGAAATGATTGAAGCTACTGACTGAATGAAAGGAGCTGGCATCTCACTCTCTTTGAATCTTCTTTATCATGCTAAGAGGAGCAGGAAAAAGCAAAAAATTTCAGAATTGCACCTTGCAATGCGGAGAAATTACTGTTTGTGCATTTACAATATTCATTGATTTTTGCCATTGAAAAACATCATGTTATTCATATACCAGAAATGATTGAAGCTACTGACTAAATGAAAGGAGCTGGCATCTCACTCTCTTTGAATCTTCTTTATCATGCTAAGAGGAGCAGGAAAAAGCAAAAAATTTCAGAATTGCACCTTGCAATGCGGAGAAATTACTGTTTGTGCATTTACAATATTCATTGATTTTTGCCATTGAAAAACGTCCAGAAATGATTGAAGCTACTGACTGAATGAAAGGAGCTGGCATCTCACTCTCTTTGAATCTTCTTTATCATGCTAAGAGGAGCAGAAAAAAGAAAAAAATTTCAGAATTGCACCTTGCAATGCGGAGAAATTACTGTTTGTGCATTTACAATATTCATTGATTTTTGCCATTGAAAAACATCATGTTATTCATATACCAGAAATGTTTGAAGCTACTGACTGAATGAAAGGAGCAGGCATCTCACTCTCTTTGAATCTTCTTTATCATGCTAAGAGGAGCAGGAAAAAGCAAAAAATTTCAGAATTTCACCTTGCAATGCGGAGAAATTACTGTTTGTGGATTTACAATATTCATTGATTTTTGCCATTGAAAAACGTCCAGAAATGATTGAAGCTACTGAATGAATGAAAGGAGCTGGCATCTCACTCTCTTTGAATCTTCTTTATCATGCTAAGAGGAGCAGGAAAAAGCAAAAAATTTCAGAATTGCACCTTGCAATGCGGAGAAATTACTGTTTGTGCATTTACAATATTCATTGATTTTTGCCATTGAAAAACATCATGTTATTCATATACCAGAAATGTTTGAAGCTACTGACTGAATGAAAGGAGCTGGCATCTCACTCTCTTTGAATCTTCTTTATCATGCTAAGAGGAGCAGGTAAAGCAAAAAATTTCAGAATTGCACCTTGCAATGCGGAGAAATTACTGTTTGTGCATTTACAATATTCATTGATTTTTGCCATTGAAAAACGTCCAGAAGTGATTGAAGCTACTGACTGAATGAAAGGAGCTGGCATCTCACTCTCTTTGAATCTTCTTTATCATGCTAAGAGGAGCAGGAAAAAGCAAAAAATTTCAGAATTGCACCTTGCAATGCGGAGAAATTACTGTTTGTGCATTTACAATATTCATTGATTTTTGCCATTGAAAAACATGTTATTCATATACCAGAAATGTTTGAAGCTACTGACTGAATGAAAGGAGCTGGCATCTCACTCTCTTTGAATCTTCTTTATCATGCTAAGAGGAGCAGGAAAAAGCAAAAAATTTCAGAATTGCACCTTGCAATGCGGAGAAATTACTGTTTGTGCATTTAAAATATTCATTGATTTTTGCCATTGAAAAACATCATGTTATTCATATACCAGATATGTTTGAAGCTACTGACTGAATGAAAGGAGCTGGCATCTCACTCTCTTTGAATCTTCTTTATCATGCTAAGAGGAGCAGGAAAAAGCAAAAAATTTCAGAATTGCACCTTGCAATGCGGAGAAATTACTGTTTGTGCATTTACAAAATTCATTGATTTTTGCCATTGAAAAACGTCCAGAAATGATTGAAGCTACTGACTGAATGAAAGGAGCTGGCATCTCACTCTCTTTGAATCTTCTTTATCATGCTAAGAGGAGCAGGAAAAAGCAAAATATTTCAGAATTGCACCTTGCAATGCGGAGAAATTACTGTTTGTGCATTTACAATATTCATTGATTTTTGCCATTGAAAAACGTCCAGAAATGATTGAAGCTACTGACTGAATGAAAGGAGCTGGCATCTCACTCTCTTTGAATCTTCCTTATCATGCTAAGAGGAGCAGGAAAAAGCAAAAAATTTCAGAATTGCACCTTGCAATGCGGAGAAATTACTGTTTGTGCATTTACAATATTCATTGATTTTTGCCATTGAAAAACGTCCAGAAATGATTGAAGCTACTGACTGAATGAAAGGAGCTGGCATCTCACTCTCTTTGAATCTTCTTTATCATGCTAAGAGGAGCAGGAGAAAGCAAAAAATTTCAGAATTGCACCTTGCAATGCAGAGAAATTACTGTTTGTGCATTTACAATATTCATTGATTTTTGCCATTGAAAAACATCATGTTATTCATATACCAGAAATGTTTGAAGCTACTGACTGAATGAAAGGAGCTGGCATCTCACTCTCTTTGAATCTTTTTTATCATGCTAAGAGGAGCAGGAAAAAGCAAAAAATTTCAGAATTGCACCTTGCAATGCGGAGAAATTACTGTTTGTGCATTTACAATATTCATTGATTTTTGCCATTGAAGAACGTCCAGAAATGATTGAAGCTACTGACTGAATGAAAGGAGCTGGCATCTCACTCTCTTTGAATCTTCTTTATCATGCTAAGAGGAGCAGGAAAAAGCAAAAAATTTCAGAATTGCACCTTGCAATGCGGAGAAATTACTGTTTGTGCATTTACAATATTCATTGATTTTTGCCATTGAAAAACGTCCAGAAATGATTGAAGCTACTGACTGAATGAAAGGAGCTGGCATCTCACTCTTTGAATCTTCTTTATCATGCTAAGAGGAGCAGGAAAAAGCAAAAAATTTCAGAATTGCACCTTGCAATGCGGAGAAATTACTGTTTGTGCATTTACAATATTCATTGATTTTTGCCATTGAAAAACGTCCAGAAATGATTGAAGCTACTGACTGAATGAAAGGAGCTGGCATCTCACTCTCTTTGAATCTTCTTTATCATGCTAAGAGGAGCAGGAAAAAGCAAAAAATTTCAGAATTGCACCTTGCAATGCGGAGAAATTACTGTTTGTGCATTTACAATATTCATTGATTTTTGCCATTGAAAAACATCATGTTATTCATATACCAGAAATGTTTGAAGCTACTGACTGAATGAAAGGAGCTGGCATCTCACTCTCTTTGAATCTTCTTTATCATGCTAAGAGGAGCAGGAAAAATCAAAAAATTTCAGAATTGCACCTTGCAATGCGGAGAAATTACTGTTTGTGCATTTACAATATTCATTGATTTTTGCCATTGAAAAACGTCCAGAAATGATTGAAGCTACTGACTGAATGAAAGGAGCTGGCATCTCACTCTCTTTGAATCTTCTTTATCATGCTAAGAGGAGCAGGAAAAAGCAAAAAATTTCAGAATTGCACCTTGCAATGCGGAGAAATTACTGTTTGTGCATTTACAATATTCATTGATTTTTGCCATTGAAAAACGTCCAGAAATGATTGAAGCTACTGACTGAATGAAAGGAGCTGGCATCTCACTCTCTTTGAATCTTCTTTATCATGCTAAGAGGAGCAGGAGAAAGCAAAAAATTTCAGAATTGCACCTTGCAATGCGGAGAAATTACTGTTTGTGCATTTACAATATTCATTGATTTTTGCCATTGAAAAACATCATGTTATTCATATACCAGAAATGTTTGAAGCTACTGACTGAATGAAAGGAGCTGGCATCTCACTCTCTTTGAATCTTTTTTATCATGCTAAGAGGAGCAGGAAAAAGCAAAAAATTTCAGAATTGCACCTTGCAATGCGGAGAAATTACTGTTTGTGCATTTACAATATTCATTGATTTTTGCCATTGAAAAACGTCCAGAAATGATTGAAGCTACTGACTGAATGAAAGGAGCTGGCATCTCACTCTCTTTGAATCTTCTTTATCATGCTAAGAGGAGCAGGAAAAAGCAAAAAATTTCAGAATTGCACCTTGCAATGCGGAGAAATTACTGTTTGTGCATTTACAATATTCATTGATTTTTGCCATTGAAAAACGTCCAGAAATGATTGAAGCTACTGACTGAATGAAAGGAGCTGGCATCTCACTCTTTGAATCTTCTTTATCATGCTAAGAGGAGCAGGAAAAAGCAAAAAATTTCAGAATTGCACCTTGCAATGCGGAGAAATTACTGTTTGTGCATTAACAATATTCATTGATTTTTGCCATTGAAAAACGTCCAGAAATGATTGAAGCTACTGACTGAATGAAAGGAGCTGGCATCTCACTCTCTTTGAATCTTCTTTATCATGCTAAGAGGAGCAGGAAAAAGCAAAAAATTTCAGAATTGCACCTTGCAATGCGAAGAAATTACTGTTTGTGCATTTACAATATTCATTGATTTTTGCCATTGAAAAACGTCCAGAAATGATTGAAGCTACTGACTGAATGAAAGGAGCTGGCATCTCACTCTCTTTGAATCTTCTTTATCATGTTAAGAGGAGCAGGAAAAAGCAAAAAATTTCAGAATTGCACCTTGCAATGCGGAGAAATTACTGTTTGTGCATTTACAATATTCATTGATTTTTGCCATTGAAAAACATCATGTTATTCATATACCAGAAATGTTTGAAGCTACTGACTGAATGAAAGGAGCTGGCATCTCACTCTCTTTGAATCTTCTTTATCATGCTAAGAGGAGCAGCTAAAAGCAAAAAATATCAGAATTGCACCTTGCAATGCGGAGAAATTACTGTTTGTGCATTTACAATATTCATTGATTTTTGCCATTGAAAAACATCATGTTATTCATATACCAGAAATGTTTGAAGCTACTGACTGAATGAAAGGAGCTGGCATCTCACTCTCTTTGAATCTTCTTTATCATGCTAAGAGGAGCAGGAAAAAGCAAAAAATTTCAGAATTGCACCTTGCAATGCGGAGAAATTACTGTTTGTGCATTTACAATATTCATTGATTTTTGCCATTGAAAAACATCATGTTATTCATATACCAGAAATGATTGAAGCTACTGACTGAATGAAAGGAGCTGGCATCTCACTCTCTTTGAATCTTCTTTATCATGCTAAGAGGAGCAGGAAAAAGCAAAAAATTTCAGAATTGCACCTTGCAATGCGGAGAAATTACTGTTTGTGCATTTACAATATTCATTGATTTTTGCCATTGAAAAACATCATGTTATTCATATACCAGAAATGATTGAAGCTACTGACTGAATGAAAGGAGCTGGCATCTCACTCTCTTTGAATCTTCTTTATCATGCTAAGAGGAGCAGGAAAAAGCAAAAAATTTCAGAATTGCACCTTGCAATGCGGAGAAATTACTGTTTGTGCATTTACAATATTCATGGATTTTTGCCATTGAAAAACGTCCAGAAATGATTGAAGCTACTGACTGAATGAAAGGAGCTGGCATCTCACTCTCTTTGAATCTTCTTTATCATGCTAAGAGGAGCAGGAAAAAGCAAAAAATTTCAGAATTACACCTTGCAATGCGGAGAAATTACTGTTTGTGCATTTACAATATTCATTGATTTTTGCCATTGAAAAACGTCCAGAAATGATTGAAGCTACTGACTGAATGAAAGGAGCTGGCATCTAACTCTCTTTGAATCTTCTTTATCATGCTAAGAGGAGCAGGAAAAAGCAAAAAATTTCAGAATTGCACCTTGCAATGCGGAGAAATTACTGTTTGTGCATTTACAATATTCATTGATTTTTGCCATTGAAAAACATCATGTTATTCATATACCAGAAATGTTTGAAGCTACTGACTGAATGAAAGGAGCTGGCATCTCACTCTCTTTGAATCTTCTTTATCATGCTAAGAGGAGCAGGAAAAAGCAAAAAATTTCAGAATTGCACCTTGCAATGCGGAGAAATTACTGTTTGTGCATTTACAATATTCATTGATTTTTGCCATTGAAAAACGTCCAGAAATGATTGAAGCTACTGACTGAATGAAAGGAGCTGGCATCTCACTCTCTTTGAATCTTCTTTATCATGCTAAGAGGAGCAGGAAAAAGCAAAAAATTTCAGAATTGCATCTTGCAATGCGGAGAAATTACTGTTTGTGCATTTACAATATTCATTGATTTTTGCCATTGAAAAACGTCCAGAAATGATTGAAGCTACTGACTGAATGAAAGGAGCTGGCATCTCACTCTCTTTGAATCTTCTTTATCATGCTAAGAGGAGCAGGAAAAAGCAAAAAATTTCAGAATTGCACCTTGCAATGCGGAGAAATTACTGTTTGTGCATTTACAATATTCATTGATTTTTGCCATTGAAAAACGTCCAGAAATGATTGAAGCTACTGACTGAATGAAAGGAGCTGGCATCTCACTCTGTTTGAATCTTCTTTATCATGCTAAGAGGAGCAGGAAAAAGCAAAAAATTTCAGAATTGCACCTTGCAATGCGGAGAAATTACTGTTTGTGCATTTACAATATTCATTGATTTTTGCCATTGAAAAACGTCCAGAAATGTTTGAAGCTACTGACTGAATGAAAGGAGCTGGCATCTCACTCTCTTTGAATCTTCTTTATCATGCTAAGAGGAGCAGGAAAAAGCAAAAAATTTCAGAATTGCACCTTGCAATGCGGAGAAATTACTGTTTGTGCATTTACAATATTCATTGATTTTTGCCATTGAAAAACATCATGTTATTCATATACCAGAAATGTTTGAAGCTACTGACTGAATGAAAGGAGCTGGCATCTCACTCTCTTTGAATCTTCTTTATCATGCTAAGAGGAGCAGGAAAAAGCAAAAAATTTCAGAATTGCACCTTGCAATGCGGAGAAATTACTGTTTGTGCATTTACAATATTCATTGATTTTTGCCATTGAAAAACGTCCAGAAATGATTGAAGCTACTGACTGAATGAAAGGAGCTGGCATCTCACTCTCTTTGAATCTTCTTTATCATGCTAAGAGGAGAAGGAAAAAGCAAAAAATTTCAGAATTGCATCTTGCAATGCGGAGAAATTACTGTTTGTGCATTTACAATATTCATTGATTTTTGCCATTGAAAAACGTCCAGAAATGATTGAAGCTACTGACTGAATGAAAGGAGCTGGCATCTCACTCTCTTTGAATCTTCTTTATCATGCTAAGAGGAGCAAAAAAAAGCAAAAAATTTCAGAATTTCACCTTGCAATGCGGAGAAATTACTGTTTGTGCATTTACAATATTCATTGATTTTTGCTATTGAAAAACGTCCAGAAATGATTGAAGCTACGGACTGAATGAAAGGAGCTGGCATCTCAATCTCTTTGAATCTTCTTTACCATGCTAAGAGGAGCAGGAAAAAGCAAAAAATTTCAGAATTGCACCTTGCAATGCGGAGAAATTACTGTTTGTGCATTTACAATATTCATTGATTTTTGCCATTGAAAAACATCATGTTATTCATATACCAGAAATGTTTGAAGCTACTGACTGAATGAAAGGAGCTGGCATCTCACTCTCTTTTAATCTTCTTTTTCATGCTAAGAGGAGCAGGAAAAAGCAAAAAATTTCAGAATTGCACCTTGCAATGCGGAGAAATTACTGTTTGTGCATTTACAATATTCATTGATTTTTGCCATTGAAAAACATGTTATTCATATACCAGAAATGTTTGAAGCTACTGACTGAATGAAAGGAGCTGGCATCTCACTCTCTTTGAATCTTCTTTATCATGCTAAGAGGAGCAGGAAAAAGCAAAAAATTTCAGAATTGCACCTTGCAATGCGGAGAAATTACTGTTTGTGCATTTACAATATTCATTGATTTTTGCCATTGAAAAACATCATGTTATTCATATACCAGAAATGTTTGAAGCTACTGACTGAATGAAAGGAGCTGGCATCTCACTGTCTTTGAATCTTCTTTATCATGCTAAGAGGAGCAGGAAAAAGCAAAAAATTTCAGAATTGCACCTTGCAATGCGGAGAAATTACTGTTTGTGCATTTACAATATTCATTGATTTTTGCCATTGAAAAACGTCCAGAAATGATTGAAGCTACTGACTGAATGAAAGGAGCTGGCATCTCACTCTCTTTGAATCTTCTTTATCATGCTAAGAGGAGCAGGAAAAAGCAAAAAATTTCAGAATTGCATCTTGCAATGCGAAGAAATTACTGTTTGTGCATTTACAATATTCATTGATTTTTGCCATTGAAAAACGTCCAGAAATGATTGAAGCTACTGACTGAATGAAAGGAGCTGGCATCTCACTCTCTTTGAATCTTCTTTATCATGCTAAGAGGAGAAGGAAAAAGCAAAAAATTTCAGAATTGCATCTTGCAATGCGGAGAAATTACTGTTTGTGCATTTACAATATTCATTGATTTTTGCCATTGAAAAACGTCCAGAAATGATTGAAGCTACTGACTGAATGAAAGGAGCTGGCATCTCACTCTCTTTGAATCTTCTTTATCATGCTAAGAGGAGCAAAAAAAAGCAAAAAATTTCAGAATTGCACCTTGCAATGCGGAGAAATTACTGTTTGTGCATTTACAATATTCATTGATTTTTGCCATTGAAAAACGTCCAGAAATGATTGAAGCTACTGACTGAATGAAAGGAGCTGGCATCTCAATCTCTTTGAATCTTCTTTACCATGCTAAGAGGAGCAGGAAAAAGCAAAAAATTTCAGAATTGCACCTTGCAATGCGGAGAAATTACTGTTTGTGCATTTACAATATTCATTGATTTTTGCCATTGAAAAACATCATGTTATTCATATACCAGAAATGTTTGAAGCTACTGACTGAATGAAAGGAGCTGGCATCTCACTCTCTTTTAATCTTCTTTATCATGCTAAGAGGAGCAGGAAAAAGCAAAAAATTTCAGAATTGCACCTTGCAATGCGGAGAAATTACTGTTTGTGCATTTACAATATTCATTGATTTTTGCCATTGAAAAACATGTTATTCATATACCAGAAATGTTTGAAGCTACTGACTGAATGAAAGGAGCTGGCATCTCACTCTCTTTGAATCTTCTTTATCATGCTAAGAGGAGCAGGAAAAAGCAAAAAATTTCAGAATTGCACCTTGCAATGCGGAGAAATTACTGTTTGTGCATTTACAATATTCATTGATTTTTGCCATTGAAAAACATCATGTTATTCATATACCAGAAATGTTTGAAGCTACTGACTGAATGAAAGGAGCTGGCATCTCACTGTCTTTGAATCTTCTTTATCATGCTAAGAGGAGCA
Source organism: Phyllobates terribilis (assembly GCF_046119375.1). Lineage (NCBI taxonomy): Eukaryota > Metazoa > Chordata > Amphibia > Anura > Dendrobatidae > Phyllobates > Phyllobates terribilis. The sequence goes on along the minus strand of NW_027363780.1, from coordinate 225,780 downwards.
GGAAAAAGCAAAAAATTTCAGAATTGCACCTTGCAATGCGGAGAAATTACTGTTTGTGCATTTACAATATTCATTGATTTTTGCCATTGAAAAACGTCCAGAAATGATTGAAGCTACTGACTGAATGAAAGGAGCTGGCATCTCACTCTCTTTGAATCTTCTTTATCATGCTAAGAGGAGCAGGAAAAAGCAAAAAATTTCAGAATTGCATCTTGCAATGCGGAGAAATTACTGTTTGTGCATTTACAATATTCATTGATTTTTGCCATTGAAAAACGTCCAGAAATGATTGAAGCTACTGACTGAATGAAAGGAGCTGGCATCTCACTCTCTTTGAATCTTCTTTATCATGCTAAGAGGAGCAGGAAAAAGCAAAAAATTTCAGAATTGCACCTTGCAATGCGGAGAAATTACTGTTTGTGCATTTACAATATTCATTGATTTTTGCCATTGAAAAACGTCCAGAAATGATTGAAGCTACTGACTGAATGAAAGGAGCTGGCATCTCACTCTCTTTGAATCTTCTTTATCATGCTAAGAGGAGCAGGAAAAAGCAAAAAATTTCAGAATTGCACCTTGCAATGCGGAGAAATTACTGTTTGTGCATTTACAATATTCATTGATTTTTGCCATTGAAAAACATCATGTTATTCATATACCAGAAATGTTTGAAGCTACTGACTGAATGAAAGGAGCTGGCATCTCACTCTCTTTGAATCTTCTTTATCATGCTAAGAGGAGCAGGAAAAAGCAAAAAATTTCAGAATTGCACCTTGCAATGCGGAGAAATTACTGTTTGTGCATTTACAATATTCATTGATTTTTGCCGTTGAAAAACGTCCAGAAATGATTGAAGCTACTGACTGAATGAAAGGAGCTGGCATCTCACTCTCTTTGAATCTTCTTTATCATGCTAAGAGGAGCAGGAAAAAGCAAAAAAATTCAGAATTGCACCTTGCAATGCGGAGAAATTACTGTTTGTGCATTTACAATATTCATTGATTTTTGCCATTGAAAAACGTCCAGGAATGATTGAAGCTACTGACTGAATGAAAGGAGCTGGCATCTCACTCTCTTTGAATCTTCTTTATCATGCTAAGAGGAGCAGGAGAAAGCAAAAAATTTCAGAATTGCACCTTGCAATGCGGAGAAATTACTGTTTGTGCATTTACAATATTCATTGATTTTTGCCATTGAAAAACATCATGTTATTCATATACCAGAAATGTTTGAAGCTACTGACTGAATGAAAGGAGCTGGCTTCTCACTCTCTTTGAATCTTCTTTATCATGCTAAGAGGAGCAGGAAAAAGCAAAAAATTTCAGAATTGCACCTTGCAATGCGGAGAAATTACTGTTTGTGCATTTACAATATTCATTGATTTTTGCCATTGAAAAACGTCCAGAAATGATTGAAGCTACTGACTGAATGAAAGGAGCTGGCATCTCACTCTCTTTGAATCTTCTTTATCATGCTAAGAGGAGCAGGAAAAAGCAAAAAATTTCAGAATTGCACCTTGCAATGCGGAGAAATTACTGTTTGTGCATTTACAATATTCATTGATTTTTGCCATTGAAAAACGTCCAGAAATGATTGAAGCTACTGACTGAATGAAAGGAGCTGGCATCTCACTCTTTGAATCTTCTTTATCATGCTAAGAGGAGCAGGAAAAAGCAAAAAATTTCAGAATTGCACCTTGCAATGCGGAGAAATTACTGTTTGTGCATTTACAATATTCATTGATTTTTGCCATTGAAAAACGTCCAGAAATGATTGAAGCTACTGACTGAATGAAAGGAGCTGGCATCTCACTCTCTTTGAATCTTCTTTATCATGCTAAGAGGAGCAGGAAAAAGCAAAAAATTTCAGAATTGCACCTTGCAATGCGGAGAAATTACTGTTTGTGCATTTACAATATTCATTGATTTTTGCCATTGAAAAACATCATGTTATTCATATACCAGAAATGATTGAAGCTACTGACTAAATGAAAGGAGCTGGCATCTCACTCTCTTTGAATCTTCTTTATCATGCTAAGAGGAGCAGGAAAAAGCAAAAAATTTCAGAATTGCACCTTGCAATGCGGAGAAATTACTGTTTGTGCATTTACAATATTCATTGATTTTTGCCATTGAAAAACATCATGTTATTCATATACCAGAAATGTTTGAAGCTACTGACTGAATGAAAGGAGCAGGCATCTCACTCTCTTTGAATCTTCTTTATCATGCTAAGAGGAGCAGGAAAAAGCAAAAAATTTCAGAATTGCACCTTGCAATGCGGAGAAATTACTGTTTGTGCATTTACAATATTCATTGATTTTTGCCATTGAAAAACGTCCAGAAATGATTGAAGCTACTGACTGAATGAAAGGAGCTGGCATCTCACTCTCTTTGAATCTTCTTTATCATGCTAAGAGGAGCAGGAAAAAGCAAAAAATTTCAGAATTGCACCTTGCAATGCGGAGAAATTACTGTTTGTGCATTTACAATATTCATTGATTTTTGCCATTGAAAAACATCATGTTATTCATATACCAGAAATGTTTGAAGCTACTGACTGAATGAAAGGAGCTGGCATCTCACTCTCTTTGAATCTTCTTTATCATGCTAAGAGGAGCAGGAAAAAGCAAAAAATTTCAGAATTGCACCTTGCAATGCGGAGAAATTACTGTTTGTGCATTTACAATATTCATTGATTTTTGCCATTGAAAAACGTTATTCATATACCAGAAATGTTTGAAGCTACTGACTGAATGAAAGGAGCTGGCATCTCACTCTCTTTGAATCTTCTTTATCATGCTAAGAGGAGCAGGAAAAAGCAAAAAATTTCAGAATTGCACCTTGCAATGCGGAGAAATTACTGTTTGTGCATTTACAATATTCATTGATTTTTGCCATTGAAAAACATCATGTTATTCATATACCAGAAATGTTTGAAGCTACTGACTGAATGAAAGGAGCTGGCATCTCACTCTCTTTGAATCTTCTTTATCATGCTAAGAGGAGCAGGAAAAAGCAAAAATTTTCAGAATTGCACCTTGCAATGCGGAGAAATTACTGTTTGTGCATTTACAATATTCATTGATTTTTACCATTGAAAAACGTCCAGAAATGATTGAAGCTACTGACTGAATGAAAGGAGCTGGCATCTCACTCTCTTTGAATCTTCTTTATCATGCTAAGAGGAGCAGGAAAAAGCAAAAAATTTCAGAATTGCACCTTGCAATGCGGAGAAATTACTGTTTGTGCATTTACAATATTCATTGATTTTTGCCATTGAAAAACGTCCAGAAATGATTGAAGCTACTGACTGAATGAAAGGAGCTGGCATCTCACTCTCTTTGAATCTTCTTTATCATGCTAAGAGGAGAAGGAAAAAGCAAAAAATTTCAGAATTGCATCTTGCAATGCGGAGAAATTACTGTTTGTGCATTTACAATATTCATTGATTTTTGCCATTGAAAAACGTCCAGAAATGATTGAAGCTACTGACTGAATGAAAGGAGCTGGCATCTCACTCTCTTTGAATCTTCTTTATCATGCTAAGAGGAGCAGGAAAAAGCAAAAAATTTCAGAATTGCACCTTGCAATGCGGAGAAATTACTGTTTGTGCATTTACAATATTCATTGATTTTTGCCATTGAAAAACGTCCAGAAATGATTGAAGCTACTGACTGAATGAAAGGAGCTGGCATCTCACTCTCTTTGAATCTTCTTTACCATGCTAAGAGGAGCAGGAAAAAGCAAAAAATTTCAGAATTGCACCTTGCAATGCGGAGAAATTACTGTTTGTGCATTTACAATATTCATTGATTTTTGCCATTGAAAAATGTCCAGAAATGATTGAAGCTACTGACTGAATGAAAGGAGCTGGCATCTCACTCTCTTTGAATCTTCTTTACCATGCTAAGAGGAGCAGGAAAAAGCAAAAAATTTCAGAATTGCACCATGCAATGCGGAGAAATTACTGTTTGTGCATTTACAATATTCATTGATTTTTGCCATTGAAAAACATCATGTTATTCATATACCAGAAATGTTTGAAGCTACTGACTGAATGAAAGGAGCTGGCATCTCACTCTCTTTTAATCTTCTTTATCATGCTAAGAGGAGCAGGAAAAAGCAAAAAATTTCAGAATTGCACCTTGCAATGCGGAGAAATTACTGTTTGTGCATTTACAATATTCATTGATTTTTGCCATTGAAAAACATCATGTTATTCATATACCAGAAATGTTTGAAGCTACTGACTGAATGAAAGGAGCTGGCATCTCACTCTCTTTGAATCTTCTTTATCATGCTAAGAGGAGCAGGAAAAAGCAAAAAATTTCAGAATTGCACCTTGCAATGCGGAGAAATTACTGTTTGTGCATTTACAATATTCATTGATTTTTGCCATTGAAAAACGTCCAGAAATGATTGAAGCTACTGACTGAATGAAAGGAGCTGGCATCTCACTCTCTTTGAATCTTCTTTATCATGCTAAGAGGAGCAGGAAAAAGCAAAAAATTTCAGAATTGCACCTTGCAATGCGGAGAAATTACTGTTTGTGCATTTACAATATTCATTGATTTTTGCCATTGAAAAACGTTATTCATACACCAGAAATGTTTGAAGCTACTGACTGAATGAAAGGAGCTGGCATCTCACTCTCTTTGAATCTTCTTTATCATGCTAAGAGGAGCAGGAAAAAGCAAAAAATTTCAGAATTGCACCTTGCAATGCGGAGAAATTACTGTTTGTGCATTTACAATATTCATTGATTTTTGCCATTGAAAAACATCATGTTATTCATATACCAGAAATGTTTGAAGCTACTGACTGAATGAAAGGAGCTGGCATCTCACTCTCTTTGAATCTTCTTTATCATGCTAAGAGGAGCAGGAAAAAGCAAAAAATTTCAGAATTGCACCTTGCAATGCGGAGAAATTACTGTTTGTGCATTTACAATATTCATTGATTTTTGCCATTGAAAAACGTCCAGAAATGATTGAAGCTACTGACTGAATGAAAGGAGCTGGCATCTCACTCTCTATGAATCTTCTTTATCATGCTAAGAGGAGAAGGAAAAAGCAAAAAATTTCAGAATTGCATCTTGCAATGCGGAGAAATTACTGTTTGTGCATTTACAATATTCATTGATTTTTGCCATTGAAAAACGTCCAGAAATGATTGAAGCTACTGACTGAATGAAAGGAGCTGGCATCTCACTCTCTTTGAATCTTCTTTATCATGCTAAGAGGAGCAAAAAAAAGCAAAAAATTTCAGAATTGCACCTTGCAATGCGGAGAAATTACTGTTTGTGCATTTACAATATTCATTGATTTTTGCCATTGAAAAACGTCCAGAAATGATTGAAGCTACTGACTGAATGAAAGGAGCTGGCATCTCACTCTCTTTGAATCTTCTTTATCATGCTAAGAGGAGCAGGAAAAAGCAAAAAATTTCAGAATTGCACCTTGCAATGCGGAGAAATTACTGTTTGTGCATTTACAATATTCATTGATTTTTGCCATTGAAAAACATCATGTTATTCATATACCAGAAATGATTGAAGCTACTGACTAAATGAAAGGAGCTGGCATCTCACTCTCTTTGAATCTTCTTTATCATGCTAAGAGGAGCAGGAAAAAGCAAAAAATTTCAGAATTGCACCTTGCAATGCGGAGAAATTACTGTTTGTGCATTTACAATATTCATTGATTTTTGCCATTGAAAAACATCATGTTATTCATATACCAGAAATGTTTGAAGCTACTGACTGAATGAAAGGAGCAGGCATCTCACTCTCTTTGAATCTTCTTTATCATGCTAAGAGGAGCAGGAAAAAGCAAAAAATTTCAGAATTGCACCTTGCAATGCGGAGAAATTACTGTTTGTGCATTTACAATATTCATTGATTTTTGCCATTGAAAAACGTCCAGAAATGATTGAAGCTACTGACTGAATGAAAGGAGCTGGCATCTCACTCTCTTTGAATCTTCTTTATCATGCTAAGAGGAGCAGGAAAAAGCAAAAAATTTCAGAATTGCACCTTGCAATGCGGAGAAATTACTGTTTGTGCATTTACAATATTCATTGATTTTTGCCATTGAAAAACATCATGTTATTCATATACCAGAAATGTTTGAAGCTACTGACTGAATGAAAGGAGCTGGCATCTCACTCTCTTTGAATCTTCTTTATCATGCTAAGAGGAGCAGGAAAAAGCAAAAAATTTCAGAATTGCACCTTGCAATGCGGAGAAATTACTGTTTGTGCATTTACAATATTCATTGATTTTTGCCATTGAAAAACGTTATTCATATACCAGAAATGTTTGAAGCTACTGACTGAATGAAAGGAGCTGGCATCTCACTCTCTTTGAATCTTCTTTATCATGCTAAGAGGAGCAGGAAAAAGCAAAAAATTTCAGAATTGCACCTTGCAATGCGGAGAAATTACTGTTTGTGCATTTACAATATTCATTGATTTTTGCCATTGAAAAACATCATGTTATTCATATACCAGAAATGTTTGAAGCTACTGACTGAATGAAAGGAGCTGGCATCTCACTCTCTTTGAATCTTCTTTATCATGCTAAGAGGAGCAGGAAAAAGCAAAAAATTTCAGAATTGCACCTTGCAATGCGGAGAAATTACTGTTTGTGCATTTACAATATTCATTGATTTTTACCATTGAAAAACGTCCAGAAATGATTGAAGCTACTGACTGAATGAAAGGAGCTGGCATCTCACTCTCTTTGAATCTTCTTTATCATGCTAAGAGGAGCAGGAAAAAGCAAAAAATTTCAGAATTGCACCTTGCAATGCGGAGAAATTACTGTTTGTGCATTTACAATATTCATTGATTTTTGCCATTGAAAAACGTCCAGAAATGATTGAAGCTACTGACTGAATGAAAGGAGCTGGCATCTCACTCTCTTTGAATCTTCTTTATCATGCTAAGAGGAGAAGGAAAAAGCAAAAAATTTCAGAATTGCATCTTGCAATGCGGAGAAATTACTGTTTGTGCATTTACAATATTCATTGATTTTTGCCATTGAAAAACGTCCAGAAATGATTGAAGCTACTGACTGAATGAAAGGAGCTGGCATCTCACTCTCTTTGAATCTTCTTTATCATGCTAAGAGGAGCAGGAAAAAGCAAAAAATTTCAGAATTGCACCTTGCAATGCGGAGAAATTACTGTTTGTGCATTTACAATATTCATTGATTTTTGCCATTGAAAAACGTCCAGAAATGATTGAAGCTACTGACTGAATGAAAGGAGCTGGCATCTCACTCTCTTTGAATCTTCTTTACCATGCTAAGAGGAGCAGGAAAAAGCAAAAAATTTCAGAATTGCACCTTGCAATGCGGAGAAATTACTGTTTGTGCATTTACAATATTCATTGATTTTTGCCATTGAAAAATGTCCAGAAATGATTGAAGCTACTGACTGAATGAAAGGAGCTGGCATCTCACTCTCTTTGAATCTTCTTTACCATGCTAAGAGGAGCAGGAAAAAGCAAAAAATTTCAGAATTGCACCTTGCAATGCGGAGAAATTACTGTTTGTGCATTTACAATATTCATTGATTTTTGCCATTGAAAAACATCATGTTATTCATATACCAGAAATGTTTGAAGCTACTGACTGAATGAAAGGAGCTGGCATCTCACTCTCTTTTAATCTTCTTTATCATGCTAAGAGGAGCAGGAAAAAGCAAAAAATTTCAGAATTGCACCTTGCAATGCGGAGAAATTACTGTTTGTGCATTTACAATATTCATTGATTTTTGCCATTGAAAAACATCATGTTATTCATATACCAGAAATGTTTGAAGCTACTGACTGAATGAAAGGAGCTGGCATCTCACTCTCTTTGAATCTTCTTTATCATGCTAAGAGGAGCAGGAAAAAGCAAAAAATTTCAGAATTGCACCTTGCAATGCGGAGAAATTACTGTTTGTGCATTTACAATATTCATTGATTTTTGCCATTGAAAAACGTCCAGAAATGATTGAAGCTACTGACTGAATGAAAGGAGCTGGCATCTCACTCTCTTTGAATCTTCTTTATCATGCTAAGAGGAGCAGGAAAAAGCAAAAAATTTCAGAATTGCACCTTGCAATGCGGAGAAATTACTGTTTGTGCATTTACAATATTCATTGATTTTTGCCATTGAAAAACGTTATTCATATACCAGAAATGTTTGAAGCTACTGACTGAATGAAAGGAGCTGGCATCTCACTCTCTTTGAATCTTCTTTATCATGCTAAGAGGAGCAGGAAAAAGCAAAAAATTTCAGAATTGCACCTTGCAATGCGGAGAAATTACTGTTTGTGCATTTACAATATTCATTGATTTTTGCCATTGAAAAACATCATGTTATTCATATACCAGAAATGTTTGAAGCTACTGACTGAATGAAAGGAGCTGGCATCTCACTCTCTTTGAATCTTCTTTATCATGCTAAGAGGAGCAGGAAAAAGCAAAAAATTTCAGAATTGCACCTTGCAATGCGGAGAAATTACTGTTTGTGCATTTACAATATTCATTGATTTTTGCCATTGAAAAACGTCCAGAAATGATTGAAGCTACTGACTGAATGAAAGGAGCTGGCATCTCACTCTCTTTGAATCTTCTTTATCATGCTAAGAGGAGAAGGAAAAAGCAAAAAATTTCAGAATTGCATCTTGCAATGCGGAGAAATTACTGTTTGTGCATTTACAATATTCATTGATTTTTGCCATTGAAAAACGTCCAGAAATGATTGAAGCTACTGACTGAATGAAAGGAGCTGGCATCTCACTCTCTTTGAATCTTCTTTATCATGCTAAAAGGAGCAAAAAAAAGCAAAAAATTTCAGAATTGCACCTTGCAATGCGGAGAAATTACTGTTTGTGCATTTACAATATTCATTGATTTTTGCCATTGAAAAACGTCCAGAAATGATTGAAGCTACTGACTGAATGAAAGGAGCTGGCATCTCAATCTCTTTGAATCTTCTTTACCATGCTAAGAGGAGCATGAAAAAGCAAAAAATTTCAGAATTGCACCTTGCAATGCGGAGAAATTACTGTTTGTGCATTTACAATATTCATTGATTTTTGCCATTGAAAAACATCATGTTATTCATATACCAGAAATGTTTGAAGCTACTGACTGAATGAAAGGAGCTGGCATCTCACTCTCTTTTAATCTTCTTTATCATGCTAAGAGGAGCAGGAAAAAGCAAAAAATTTCAGAATTGCACTTTGCAATGCGGAGAAATTACTGTTTGTGCATTTACAATATTCATTGATTTTTGCCATTGAAAAACATGTTATTCATATACCAGAAATGTTTGAAGCTACTGACTGAATGAAAGGAGCTGGCATCTCACTCTCTTTGAATCTTCTTTATCATGCTAAGAGGAGCAGGAAAAAGCAAAAAATTTCAGAATTGCACCTTGCAATGCGGAGAAATTACTGTTTGTGCATTTACAATATTCATTGATTTTTGCCATTGAAAAACATCATGTTATTCATATACCAGAAATGTTTGAAGCTACTGACTGAATGAAAGGAGCTGGCATCTCACTGTCTTTGAATCTTCTTTATCATGCTAAGAGGAGCAGGAAAAAGCAAAAAATTTCAGAATTGCACCTTGCAATGCGGAGAAATTACTGTTTGTGCATTTACAATACACATTGATTTTTGCCATTGAAAAACGTCCAGAAATGATTGAAGCTACTGACTGAATGAAAGGAGCTGGCATCTCACTCTCTTTGAATCTTCTTTATCATGCTAAGAGGAGCAGGAAAAAGCAAAAAATTTCAGAATTGCATCTTGCAATGCGGAGAAATTACTGTTTGTGCATTTACAATATTCATTGATTTTTGCCATTGAAAAACGTCCAGAAATGATTGAAGCTACTGACTGAATGAAAGGAGCTGGCATCTCACTCTCTTTGAATCTTCTTTATCATGCTAAGAGGAGCAGGAAAAAGCAAAAAATTTCAGAATTGCACCTTGCAATGCGGAGAAATTACTGTTTGTGCATTTACAATATTCATTGATTTTTGCCATTGAAAAACGTCCAGAAATGATTGAAGCTACTGACTGAATGAAAGGAGCTGGCATCTCACTCTCTTTGAATCTTCTTTATCATGCTAAGAGGAGCAGGAAAAAGCAAAAAATTTCAGAATTGCACCTTGCAATGCGGAGAAATTACTGTTTGTGCATTTACAATATTCATTGATTTTTGCCATTGAAAAACATCATGTTATTCATATACCAGAAATGTTTGAAGCTACTGACTGAATGAAAGGAGCTGGCATCTCACTCTCTTTGAATCTTCTTTATCATGCTAAGAGGAGCAGGAAAAAGCAAAAAATTTCAGAATTGCACCTTGCAATGCGGAGAAATTACTGTTTGTGCATTTACAATATTCATTGATTTTTGCCATTGAAAAACGTCCAGAAATGATTGAAGCTACTGACTGAATGAAAGGAGCTGGCATCTCACTCTCTTTGAATCTTCTTTATCATGCTAAGAGGAGCAGGAAAAAGCAAAAAAATTCAGAATTGCACCTTGCAATGCGGAGAAATTACTGTTTGTGCATTTACAATATTCATTGATTTTTGCCATTGAAAAACATCCAGAAATGATTGAAGCTACTGACTGAATGAAAGGAGCTGGCATCTCACTCTCTTTGAATCTTCTTTATCATGCTAAGAGGAGCAGGAGAAAGCAAAAAATTTCAGAATTGCACCTTGCAATGCGGAGAAATTACTGTTTGTGCATTTACAATATTCATTGATTTTTGCCATTGAAAAACATCATGTTATTCATATACCAGAAATGTTTGAAGCTACTGACTGAATGAAAGGAGCTGGCTTCTCACTCTCTTTGAATCTTCTTTATCATGCTAAGAGGAGCAGGAAAAAGCAAAAAATTTCAGAATTGCACCTTGCAATGCGGAGAAATTACTGTTTGTGCATTTACAATATTCATTGATTTTTGCCATTGAAAAACATCATGTTATTCATATACCAGAAATGTTTGAAGCTACTGACTGAATGAAAGGAGCTGGCATCTCACTCTCTTTGAATCTTCTTTATCATGCTAAGAGGAGCAGGAAAAAGCAAAAAATTTCAGAATTGCACCTTGCAATGCGGAGAAATTACTGTTTGTGCATTTACAATATTCATTGATTTTTGCCATTGAAAAACGTCCAGAAATGATTGAAGCTACTGACTGAATGAAAGGAGCTGGCATCTCACTCTCTTTGAATCTTCTTTATCATGCTAAGAGGAGCAGGAAAAAGCAAAAAAATTCAGAATTGCACCTTGCAATGCGGAGAAATTACTGTTTGTGCATTTACAATATTCATTGATTTTTGCCATTGAAAAACGTTATTCATATACCAGAAATGTTTGAAGCTACTGACTGAATGAAAGGAGCTGGCATCTCACTCTCTTTGAATCTTCTTTATCATGCTAAGAGGAGCAGGAAAAAGCAAAAAATTTCAGAATTGCACCTTGCAATGCGGAGAAATTACTGTTTGTGCATTTACAATATTCATTGATTTTTGCCATTGAAAAACATCATGTTATTCATATACCAGAAATGTTTGAAGCTACTGACTGAATGAAAGGAGCTGGCATCTCACTCTCTTTGAATCTTCTTTATCATGCTAAGAGGAGCAGGAAAAAGCAAAAAATTTCAGAATTGCACCTTGCAATGCGGAGAAATTACTGTTTGTGCATTTACAATATTCATTGATTTTTGCCATTGAAAAATGTCCAGAAATGATTGAAGCTACTGACTGAATGAAAGGAGCTGGCATCTCACTCTCTTTGAATCTTCTTTACCATGCTAAGAGGAGCAGGAAAAAGCAAAAAATTTCAGAATTGCACCTTGCAATGCGGAGAAATTACTGTTTGTGCATTTACAATATTCATTGATTTTTGCCATTGAAAAACATCATGTTATTCATATACCAGAAATGTTTGAAGCTACTGACTGAATGAAAGGAGCTGGCATCTCACTCTCTTTTAATCTTCTTTATCATGCTAAGAGGAGCAGGAAAAAGCAAAAAATTTCAGAATTGCACCTTGCAATGCGGAGAAATTACTGTTTGTGCATTTACAATATTCATTGATTTTTGCCATTGAAAAACATCATGTTATTCATATACCAGAAATGTTTGAAGCTACTGACTGAATGAAAGGAGCTGGCATCTCACTCTCTTTGAATCTTCTTTATCATGCTAAGAGGAGCAGGAAAAAGCAAAAAATTTCAGAATTGCACCTTGCAATGCGGAGAAATTACTGTTTGTGCATTTACAATATTCATTGATTTTTGCCATTGAAAAACGTCCAGAAATGATTGAAGCTACTGACTGAATGAAAGGAGCTGGCATCTCACTCTCTTTGAATCTTCTTTATCATGCTAAGAGGAGCAGGAAAAAGCAAAAAATTTCAGAATTGCACCTTTCAATGCGGAGAAATTACTGTTTGTGCATTTACAATATTCATTGATTTTTGCCATTGAAAAACGTTATTCATATACCAGAAATGTTTGAAGCTACTGACTGAATGAAAGGAGCTGGCATCTCACTCTCTTTGAATCTTCTTTATCATGCTAAGAGGAGCAGGAAAAAGCAAAAAATTTCAGAATTGCACCTTGCAATGCGGAGAAATTACTGTTTGTGCATTTACAATATTCATTGATTTTTGCCATTGAAAAACATCATGTTATTCATATACCAGAAATGTTTGAAGCTACTGACTGAATGAAAGGAGCTGGCATCTCACTCTCTTTGAATCTTCTTTATCATGCTAAGAGGAGCAGGAAAAAGCAAAAAATTTCAGAATTGCACCTTGCAATGCGGAGAAATTACTGTTTGTGCATTTACAATATTCATTGATTTTTGCCATTGAAAAACGTCCAGAAATGATTGAAGCTACTGACTGAATGAAAGGAGCTGGCATCTCACTCTCTTTGAATCTTCTTTATCATGCTAAGAGGAGCAGGAAAAAGCAAAAAATTTCAGAATTGCATCTTGCAATGCGGAGAAATTACTGTTTGTGCATTTACAATATTCATTGATTTTTGCCATTGAAAAACGTCCAGAAATGATTGAAGCTACTGACTGAATGAAAGGAGCTGGCATCTCACTCTCTTTGAATCTTCTTTATCATGCTAAGAGGAGAAGGAAAAAGAAAAAAATTTCAGAATTGCATCTTGCAATGCGGAGAAATTACTGTTTGTGCATTTACAATATTCATTGATTTTTGCCATTGAAAAACGTCCAGAAATGATTGAAGCTACTGACTGAATGAAAGGAGCTGGCATCTCACTCTCTTTGAATCTTCTTTATCATGCTAAGAGGAGCAAAAAAAAGCAAAAAATTTCAGAATTGCACCTTGCAATGCGGAGAAATTACTGTTTGTGCATTTACAATATTCATTGATTTTTGCCATTGAAAAACGTCCAGAAATGATTGAAGCTACTGACTGAATGAAAGGAGCTGGCATCTCAATCTCTTTGAATCTTCTTTACCATGCTAAGAGGAGCAGGAAAAAGCAAAAAATTTCAGAATTGCACCTTGCAATGCGGAGAAATTACTGTTTGTGCATTTACAATATTCATTGATTTTTGCCATTGAAAAACATCATGTTATTCATATACCAGAAATGTTTGAAGCTACTGACTGAATGAAAGGAGCTGGCATCTCACTCTCTTTTAATCTTCTTTATCATGCTAAGAGGAGCAGGAAAAAGCAAAAAATTTCAGAATTGCACCTTGCAATGCGGAGAAATTACTGTTTGTGCATTTACAATATTCATTGATTTTTGCCATTGAAAAACATGTTATTCATATACCAGAAATGTTTGAAGCTACTGACTGAATGAAAGGAGCTGGCATCTCACTCTCTTTGAATCTTCTTTATCATGCTAAGAGGAGCAGGAAAAAGCAAAAAATTTCAGAATTGCACCTTGAAATGCGGAGAAATTACTGTTTGTGCATTTACAATATTCATTGATTTTTGCCATTGAAAAACATCATGTTATTCATATACCAGAAATGTTTGAAGCTACTGACTGAATGAAAGGAGCTGGCATCTCACTGTCTTTGAATCTTCTTTATCATGCTAAGAGGAGCAGGAAAAAGCAAAAAATTTCAGAATTGCACCTTGCAATGCGGAGAAATTACTGTTTGTGCATTTACAATATTCATTGATTTTTGCCATTGAAAAACGTCCAGAAATGATTGAAGCTACTGACTGAATGAAAGAAGCTGGCATCTCACTCTCTTTGAATCTTCTTTATCATGCTAAGAGGAGCAGGAAAAAGCAAAAAATTTCAGAATTGCATCTTGCAATGCGGAGAAATTACTGTTTGTGCATTTACAATATTCATTGATTTTTGCCATTGAAAAACGTCCAGAAATGATTGAAGCTACTGACTGAATGAAAGGAGCTGGCATCTCACTCTCTTTGAATCTTCTTTATCATGCTAAGAGGAGCAGGAAAAAGCAAAAAAATTCAGAATTGCACCTTGCAATGCGGAGAAATTACTGTTTGTGCATTTAGAATATTCATTGATTTTTGCCATTGAAAAACGTCCAGAAATGATTGAAGCTACTGACTGAATGAAAGGAGCTGGCATCTCACTCTCTTTGAATCTTCTTTATCATGCTAAGAGGAGCAGGAAAAAGCAAAAAATTTCAGAATTGCACCTTGCAATGCGGAGAAATTACTGTTTGTGCATTTACAATATTCATTGATTTTTGCCATTGAAAAACATCATGTTATTCATATACCAGAAATGTTTGAAGCTACTGACTGAATGAAAGGAGCTGGCATCTCACTCTCTTTGAATCTTCTTTATCATGCTAAGAGGAGCAGGAAAAAGCAAAAAATTTCAGAATTGCACCTTGCAATGCGGAGAAATTACTGTTTGTGCATTTACAATATTCATTGATTTTTGCCATTGAAAAACGTCCAGAAATGATTGAAGCTACTGACTGAATGAAAGGAGCTGGCATCTCACTCTCTTTGAATCTTCTTTATCATGCTAAGAGGAGCAGGAAAAAGCAAAAAAATTCAGAATTGCACCTTGCAATGCGGAGAAATTACTGTTTGTGCATTTACAATATTCATTGATTTTTGCCATTGAAAAACGTCCAGAAATGATTGAAGCTACTGACTGAATGAAAGGAGCTGGCATCTCACTCTCTTTGAATCTTCTTTATCATGCTAAGAGGAGCAGGAGAAAGCAAAAAATTTCAGAATTGCACCTTGCAATGCGGAGAAATTACTGTTTGTGCATTTACAATATTCATTGATTTTTGCCATTGAAAAACATCATGTTATTCATATACCAGAAATGTTTGAAGCTACTGACTGAATGAAAGGAGCTGGCTTCTCACTCTCTTTGAATCTTCTTTATCATGCTAAGAGGAGCAGGAAAAAGCAAAAAATTTCAGAATTGCACCTTGCAATGCGGAGAAATTACTGTTTGTGCATTTACAATATTCATTGATTTTTGCCATTGAAAAACATCATGTTATTCATATACCAGAAATGTTTGAAGCTACTGACTGAATGAAAGGAGCTGGCATCTCACTCTCTTTGAATCTTCTTTATCATGCTAAGAGGAGCAGGAAAAAGCAAAAAATTTCAGAATTGCACCTTGCAATGCGGAGAAATTACTGTTTGTGCATTTACAATATTCATTGATTTTTGCCATTGAAAAACGTCCAGAAATGATTGAAGCTACTGACTGAATGAAAGGAGCTGGCATCTCACTCTCTTTGAATCTTCTTTATCATGCTAAGAGGAGCAGGAAAAAGCAAAAAATTTCAGAATTGCACCTTGCAATGCGGAGAAATTACTGTTTGTGCATTTACAATATTCATTGATTTTTGCCATTGAAAAACGTTATTCATATACCAGAAATGTTTGAAGCTACTGACTGAATGAAAGGAGCTGGCATCTCACTCTCTTTGAATCTTCTTTATCATGCTAAGAGGAGCAGGAAAAAGCAAAAAATTTCAGAATTGCACCTTGCAATGCGGAGAAATTACTGTTTGTGCATTTACAATATTCATTGATTTTTGCCATTGAAAAACATCATGTTATTCATATACCAGAAATGTTTGAAGCTACTGACTGAATGAAAGGAGCTGGCATCTCACTCTCTTTGAATCTTCTTTATCATGCTAAGAGGAGCAGGAAAAAGCAAAAAATTTCAGAATTGCACCTTGCAATGCGGAGAAATTACTGTTTGTGCATTTACAATATTCATTGATTTTTGCCATTGAAAAACGTCCAGAAATGATTGAAGCTACTGACTGAATGAAAGGAGCTGGCATCTCACTCTCTTTGAATCTTCTTTATCATGCTAAGAGGAGCAGGAAAAAGCAAAAAATTTCAGAATTGCATCTTGCAATGCGGAGAAATTACTGTTTGTGCATTTACAATATTCATTGATTTTTGCCATTGAAAAACGTCCAGAAATGATTGAAGCTACTGACTGAATGAAAGGAGCTGGCATCTCACTCTCTTTGAATCTTCTTTATCATGCTAAGAGGAGAAGGAAAAAGCAAAAAATTTCAGAATTGCATCTTGCAATGCGGAGAAATTACTGTTTGTGCATTTACAATATTCATTGATTTTTGCCATTGAAAAACGTCCAGAAATGATTGAAGCTACTGACTGAATGAAAGGAGCTGGCATCTCACTCTCTTTGAATCTTCTTTATCATGCTAAGAGGAGCAAAAAAAAGCAAAAAATTTCAGAATTGCACCTTGCAATGCGGAGAAATTACTGTTTGTGCATTTACAATATTCATTGATTTTTGCCATTGAAAAACATCATGTTATTCATATACCAGAAATGTTTGAAGCTACTGACTGAATGAAAGGAGCTGGCATCTCACTCTCTTTGAATCTTCTTTATCATGCTAAGAGGAGCAGGAAAAAGCAAAAAATTTCAGAATTGCACCTTGCAATGCGGAGAAATTACTGTTTGTGCATTTACAATATTCATTGATTTTTGCCATTGAAAAACGTCCAGAAATGATTGAAGCTACTGACTGAATGAAAGGAGCTGGCATCTCACTCTCTTTGAATCTTCTTTATCATGCTAAGAGGAGCAGGAAAAAGCAAAAAAATTCAGAATTGCACCTTGCAATGCGGAGAAATTACTGTTTGTGCATTTACAATATTCATTGATTTTTGCCATTGAAAAACATCATGTTATTCATATACCAGAAATGATTGAAGCTACTGACTGAATGAAAGGAGCTGGCATCTCACTCTCTTTGAATCTTCTTTATCATGCTAAGAGGAGCAGGAGAAAGCAAAAAATTTCAGAATTGCACCTTGCAATGCGGAGAAATTACTGTTTGTGCATTTACAATATTCATTGATTTTTGCCATTGAAAAACATCATGTTATTCATATACCAGAAATGTTTGAAGCTACTGACTGAATGAAAGGAGCTGGCTTCTCACTCTCTTTGAATCTTCTTTATCATGCTAAGAGGAGCAGGAAAAAGCAAAAAATTTCAGAATTGCACCTTGCAATGCGGAGAAATTACTGTTTGTGCATTTACAATATTCATTGATTTTTGCCATTGAAAAACGTCCAGAAATGATTGAAGCTACTGACTGAATGAAAGGAGCTGGCATCTCACTCTCTTTGAATCTTCTTTATCATGCTAAGAGGAGCAGGAAAAAGCAAAAAATTTCAGAATTGCGCCTTGCAATGCGGAGAAATTACTGTTTGTGCATTTACAATATTCATTGATTTTTGCCATTGAAAAACGTCCAGAAATGATTGAAGCTACTGACTGAATGAAAGGAGCTGGCATCTCACTCTTTGAATCTTCTTTATCATGCTAAGAGGAGCAGGAAAAAGCAAAAAATTTCAGAATTGCACCTTGCAATGCGGAGAAATTACTGTTTGTGCATTTACAATATTCATTGATTTTTGCCATTGAAAAACGTCCAGAAATGATTGAAGCTACTGACTGAATGAAAGGAGCTGGCATCTCACTCTCTTTGAATCTTCTTTATCATGCTAAGAGGAGCAGGAAAAAGCAAAAAATTTCAGAATTGCACCTTGCAATGCGGAGAAATTACTGTTTGTGCATTTACAATATTCATTGATTTTTGCCATTGAAAAACATTATGTTATTCATATACCAGAAATGATTGAAGCTACTGACTAAATGAAAGGAGCTGGCATCTCACTCTCTTTGAATCTTCTTTATCATGCTAAGAGGAGCAGGAAAAAGCAAAAAATTTCAGAATTGCACCTTGCAATGCGGAGAAATTACTGTTTGTGCATTTACAATATTCATTGATTTTTGCCATTGAAAAACATTATGTTATTCATATACCAGAAATGTTTGAAGCTACTGACTGAATGAAAGGAGCAGGCATCTCACTCTCTTTGAATCTTCTTTATCATGCTAAGAGGAGCAGGAAAAAGCAAAAAATTTCAGAATTGCACCTTGCAATGCGGAGAAATTACTGTTTGTGCATTTACAATATTCATTGATTTTTGCCATTGAAAAACGTCCAGAAATGATTGAAGCTACTGACTGAATGAAAGGAGCTGGCATCTCACTCTCTTTGAATCTTCTTTATCATGCTAAGAGGAGCAGGAAAAAGCAAAAAATTTCAGAATTGCACCTTGCAATGCGGAGAAATTACTGTTTGTGCATTTACAATATTCATTGATTTTTGCCATTGAAAAACATCATGTTATTCATATACCAGAAATGTTTGAAGCTACTGACTGAATGAAAGGAGCTGGCATCTCACTCTCTTTGAATCTTCTTTATCATGCTAAGAGGAGCAGGAAAAAGCAAAAAATTTCAGAATTGCACCTTGCAATGCGGAGAAATTACTGTTTGTGCATTTACAATATTCATTGATTTTTGCCATTGAAAAACGTTATTCATATACCAGAAATGTTTGAAGCTACTGACTGAATGAAAGGAGCTGGCATCTCACTCTCTTTGAATCTTCTTTATCATGCTAAGAGGAGCAGGAAAAAGCAAAAAATTTCAGAATTGCACCTTGCAATGCGGAGAAATTACTGTTTGTGCATTTACAATATTCATTGATTTTTGCCATTGAAAAACGTCCAGAAATGATTGAAGCTACTGACTGAATGAAAGGAGCTGGCATCTCACTCTCTTTGAATCTTCTTTATCATGCTAAGAGGAGCAGGAAAAAGCAAAAAATTTCAGAATTGCACCTTGCAATGCGGAGAAATTACTGTTTGTGCATTTACAATATTCATTGATTTTTGCCATTGAAAAACGTCCAGAAATGATTGAAGCTACTGACTGAATGAAAGGATCTGGCATCTCACTCTTTGAATCTTCTTTATCATGCTAAGAGGAGCAGGAAAAAGCAAAAAATTTCAGAATTGCACCTTGCAATGCGGAGAAATTACTGTTTGTGCATTTACAATATTCATTGATTTTTGCCATTGAAAAACGTCCAGAAATGATTGAAGCTACTGACTGAATGAAAGGAGCTGGCATCTCACTCTCTTTGAATCTTCTTTATCATGCTAAGAGGAGCAGGAAAAAGCAAAAAATTTCAGAATTGCACCTTGCAATGCGGAGAAATTACTGTTTGTGCATTTACAATATTCATTGATTTTTGCCATTGAAAAACATTATGTTATTCATATACCAGAAATGATTGAAGCTACTGACTAAATGAAAGGAGCTGGCATCTCACTCTCTTTGAATCTTCTTTATCATGCTAAGAGGAGCAGGAAAAAGCAAAAAATTTCAGAATTGCACCTTGCAATGCGGAGAAATTACTGTTTGTGCATTTACAATATTCATTGATTTTTGCCATTGAAAAACATCATGTTATTCATATACCAGAAATGTTTGAAGCTACTGACTGAATGAAAGGAGCAGGCATCTCACTCTCTTTGAATCTTCTTTATCATGCTAAGAGGAGCAGGAAAAAGCAAAAAATTTCAGAATTGCACCTTGCAATGCGGAGAAATTACTGTTTGTGCATTTACAATATTCATTGATTTTTGCCATTGAAAAACGTCCAGAAATGATTGAAGCTACTGACTGAATGAAAGGAGCTGGCATCTCACTCTCTTTGAATCTTCTTTATCATGCTAAGAGGAGCAGGAAAAAGCAAAAAAATTCAGAATTGCACCTTGCAATGCGGAGAAATTACTGTTTGTGCATTTACAATATTCATTGATTTTTGCCATTGAAAAACATCATGTTATTCATATACCAGAAATGATTGAAGCTACTGACTGAATGAAAGGAGCTGGCATCTCACTCTCTTTGAATCTTCTTTATCATGCTAAGAGGAGCAGGAGAAAGCAAAAAATTTCAGAATTGCACCTTGCAATGCGGAGAAATTACTGTTTGTGCATTTACAATATTCATTGATTTTTGCCATTGAAAAACATCATGTTATTCATATACCAGAAATGTTTGAAGCTACTGAC
Source organism: Phyllobates terribilis (assembly GCF_046119375.1). Classification (NCBI taxonomy): domain Eukaryota; kingdom Metazoa; phylum Chordata; class Amphibia; order Anura; family Dendrobatidae; genus Phyllobates; species Phyllobates terribilis. The sequence continues at coordinate 205,290 of NW_027363780.1, read as the reverse complement.
TGAATGAAAGGAGCTGGCTTCTCACTCTCTTTGAATCTTCTTTATCATGCTAAGAGGAGCAGGAAAAAGCAAAAAATTTCAGAATTGCACCTTGCAATGCGGAGAAATTACTGTTTGTGCATTTACAATATTCATTGATTTTTGCCATTGAAAAACGTCCAGAAATGATTGAAGCTACTGACTGAATGAAAGGAGCTGGCATCTCACTCTCTTTGAATCTTCTTTATCATGCTAAGAGGAGCAGGAAAAAGCAAAAAATTTCAGAATTGCACCTTGCAATGCGGAGAAATTACTGTTTGTGCATTTACAATATTCATTGATTTTTGCCATTGAAAAACGTCCAGAAATGATTGAAGCTACTGACTGAATGAAAGGAGCTGGCATCTCACTCTTTGAATCTTCTTTATCATGCTAAGAGGAGCAGGAAAAAGCAAAAAATTTCAGAATTGCACCTTGCAATGCGGAGAAATTACTGTTTGTGCATTTACAATATTCATTGATTTTTGCCATTGAAAAACGTCCAGAAATGATTGAAGCTACTGACTGAATGAAAGGAGCTGGCATCTCACTCTCTTTGAATCTTCTTTATCATGCTAAGAGGAGCAGGAAAAAGCAAAAAATTTCAGAATTGCACCTTGCAATGCGGAGAAATTACTGTTTGTGCATTTACAATATTCATTGATTTTTGCCATTGAAAAACATTATGTTATTCATATACCAGAAATGATTGAAGCTACTGACTAAATGAAAGGAGCTGGCATCTCACTCTCTTTGAATCTTCTTTATCATGCTAAGAGGAGCAGGAAAAAGCAAAAAATTTCAGAATTGCACCTTGCAATGCGGAGAAATTACTGTTTGTGCATTTACAATATTCATTGATTTTTGCCATTGAAAAACATTATGTTATTCATATACCAGAAATGTTTGAAGCTACTGACTGAATGAAAGGAGCAGGCATCTCACTCTCTTTGAATCTTCTTTATCATGCTAAGAGGAGCAGGAAAAAGCAAAAAATTTCAGAATTGCACCTTGCAATGCGGAGAAATTACTGTTTGTGCATTTACAATATTCATTGATTTTTGCCATTGAAAAACGTCCAGAAATGATTGAAGCTACTGACTGAATGAAAGGAGCTGGCATCTCACTCTCTTTGAATCTTCTTTATCATGCTAAGAGGAGCAGGAAAAAGCAAAAAATTTCAGAATTGCACCTTGCAATGCGGAGAAATTACTGTTTGTGCATTTACAATATTCATTGATTTTTGCCATTGAAAAACATCATGTTATTCATATACCAGAAATGTTTGAAGCTACTGACTGAATGAAAGGAGCTGGCATCTCACTCTCTTTGAATCTTCTTTATCATGCTAAGAGGAGCAGGAAAAAGCAAAAAATTTCAGAATTGCACCTTGCAATGCGGAGAAATTACTGTTTGTGCATTTACAATATTCATTGATTTTTGCCATTGAAAAACGTTATTCATATACCAGAAATGTTTGAAGCTACTGACTGAATGAAAGGAGCTGGCATCTCACTCTCTTTGAATCTTCTTTATCATGCTAAGAGGAGCAGGAAAAAGCAAAAAATTTCAGAATTGCACCTTGCAATGCGGAGAAATTACTGTTTGTGCATTTACAATATTCATTGATTTTTGCCATTGAAAAACGTCCAGAAATGATTGAAGCTACTGACTGAATGAAAGGAGCTGGCATCTCACTCTCTTTGAATCTTCTTTATCATGCTAAGAGGAGCAGGAAAAAGCAAAAAATTTCAGAATTGCACCTTGCAATGCGGAGAAATTACTGTTTGTGCATTTACAATATTCATTGATTTTTGCCATTGAAAAACGTCCAGAAATGATTGAAGCTACTGACTGAATGAAAGGATCTGGCATCTCACTCTTTGAATCTTCTTTATCATGCTAAGAGGAGCAGGAAAAAGCAAAAAATTTCAGAATTGCACCTTGCAATGCGGAGAAATTACTGTTTGTGCATTTACAATATTCATTGATTTTTGCCATTGAAAAACGTCCAGAAATGATTGAAGCTACTGACTGAATGAAAGGAGCTGGCATCTCACTCTCTTTGAATCTTCTTTATCATGCTAAGAGGAGCAGGAAAAAGCAAAAAATTTCAGAATTGCACCTTGCAATGCGGAGAAATTACTGTTTGTGCATTTACAATATTCATTGATTTTTGCCATTGAAAAACATTATGTTATTCATATACCAGAAATGATTGAAGCTACTGACTAAATGAAAGGAGCTGGCATCTCACTCTCTTTGAATCTTCTTTATCATGCTAAGAGGAGCAGGAAAAAGCAAAAAATTTCAGAATTGCACCTTGCAATGCGGAGAAATTACTGTTTGTGCATTTACAATATTCATTGATTTTTGCCATTGAAAAACATCATGTTATTCATATACCAGAAATGTTTGAAGCTACTGACTGAATGAAAGGAGCAGGCATCTCACTCTCTTTGAATCTTCTTTATCATGCTAAGAGGAGCAGGAAAAAGCAAAAAATTTCAGAATTGCACCTTGCAATGCGGAGAAATTACTGTTTGTGCATTTACAATATTCATTGATTTTTGCCATTGAAAAACGTCCAGAAATGATTGAAGCTACTGACTGAATGAAAGGAGCTGGCATCTCACTCTCTTTGAATCTTCTTTATCATGCTAAGAGGAGCAGGAAAAAGCAAAAAATTTCAGAATTGCACCTTGCAATGCGGAGAAATTACTGTTTGTGCATTTACAATATTCATTGATTTTTGCCATTGAAAAACATCATGTTATTCATATACCAGAAATGTTTGAAGCTACTGACTGAATGAAAGGAGCTGGCATCTCACTCTCTTTGAATCTTCTTTATCATGCTAAGAGGAGCAGGAAAAAGCAAAAAATTTCAGAATTGCACCTTGCAATGCGGAGAAATTACTGTTTGTGCATTTACAATATTCATTGATTTTTGCCATTGAAAAACGTTATTCATATACCAGAAATGTTTGAAGCTACTGACTGAATGAAAGGAGCTGGCATCTCACTCTCTTTGAATCTTCTTTATCATGCTAAGAGGAGCAGGAAAAAGCAAGAAATTTCAGAATTGCACCTTGCAATGCGGAGAAATTACTGTTTGTGCATTTACAATATTCATTGATTTTTGCCATTGAAAAACATCATGTTATTCATATACCAGAAATGTTTGAAGCTACTGACTGAATGAATGGAGCTGGCATCTCACTCTCTTTGAATCTTCTTTATCATGCTAAGAGGAGCAGGAAAAAGCAAAAAATTTCAGAATTGCACCTTGCAATGCGGAGAAATTACTGTTTGTGCATTTACAATATTCATTGATTTTTGCCATTGAAAAAGGTCCAGAAATGATTGAAGCTACTGACTGAATGAAAGGAGCTGGCATCTCACTCTCTTTGAATCTTCTTTATCATGCTAAGAGGAGCAGGAAAAAGCAAAAAATTTCAGAATTGCACCTTGCAATGCGGAGAAATTACTGTTTGTGCATTTACAATATTCATTGATTTTTGCCATTGAAAAACGTCCAGAAATGATTGAAGCTACTGACTGAATGAAAGGAGCTGGCATCTCACTCTCTTTGAATCTTCTTTATCATGCTAAGAGGAGAAGGAAAAAGCAAAAAATTTCAGAATTGCATCTTGCAATGCGGAGAAATTACTGTTTGTGCATTTACAATATTCATTGATTTTTGCCATTGAAAAACGTCCAGAAATGATTGAAGCTACTGACTGAATGAAAGGAGCTGGCATCTCACTCTCTTTGAATCTTCTTTATCATGCTAAGAGGAGCAGGAAAAAGCAAAAAATTTCAGAATTGCATCTTGCAATGCGGAGAAATTAATGTTTGTGCATTTACAATATTCATTGATTTTTGCCATTGAAAAACGTCCAGAAATGATTGAAGCTACTGACTGAATGAAAGGAGCTGGCATCTCACTCTCTTTGCATCTTCTTTATCATGCTAAGAGGAGCAGGAAAAAGCAAAAAATTTCAGAATTGCACCTTGCAATGCGGAGAAATTACTGTTTGTGCATTTACAATATTCATTGATTTTTGCCATTGAAAAACATTATGTTATTCATATACCAGAAATGTTTGAAGCTACTGACTGAATGAAAGGAGCAGGCATCTCACTCTCTTTGAATCTTCTTTATCATGCTAAGAGGAGCAGGAAAAAGCAAAAAATTTCAGAATTGCACCTTGCAATGCGGAGAAATTACTGTTTGTGCATTTACAATATTCATTGATTTTTGCCATTGAAAAACGTCCAGAAATGATTGAAGCTACTGACTGAATGAAAGGAGCTGGCATCTCACTCTCTTTGAATCTTCTTTATCATGCTAAGAGGAGCAGGAAAAAGCAAAAAATTTCAGAATTGCACCTTGCAATGCGGAGAAATTACTGTTTGTGCATTTACAATATTCATTGATTTTTGCCATTGAAAAACATCATGTTATTCATATACCAGAAATGTTTGAAGCTACTGACTGAATGAAAGGAGCTGGCATCTCACTCTCTTTGAATCTTCTTTATCATGCTAAGAGGAGCAGGAAAAAGCAAAAAATTTCAGAATTGCACCTTGCAATGCGGAGAAATTACTGTTTGTGCATTTACAATATTCATTGATTTTTGCCATTGAAAAACGTTATTCATATACCAGAAATGTTTGAAGCTACTGACTGAATGAAAGGAGCTGGCATCTCACTCTCTTTGAATCTTCTTTATCATGCTAAGAGGAGCAGGAAAAAGCAAAAAATTTCAGAATTGCACCTTGCAATGCGGAGAAATTACTGTTTGTGCATTTACAATATTCATTGATTTTTGCCATTGAAAAACATCATGTTATTCATATACCAGAAATGTTTGAAGCTACTGACTGAATGAATGGAGCTGGCATCTCACTCTCTTTGAATCTTCTTTATCATGCTAAGAGGAGCAGGAAAAAGCAAAAAATTTCAGAATTGCACCTTGCAATGCGGAGAAATTACTGTTTGTGCATTTACAATATTCATTGATTTTTGCCATTGAAAAAGGTCCAGAAATGATTGAAGCTACTGACTGAATGAAAGGAGCTGGCATCTCACTCTCTTTGAATCTTCTTTATCATGCTAAGAGGAGCAGGAAAAAGCAAAAAATTTCAGAATTGCACCTTGCAATGCGGAGAAATTACTGTTTGTGCATTTACAATATTCATTGATTTTTGCCATTGAAAAACGTCCAGAAATGATTGAAGCTACTGACTGAATGAAAGGAGCTGGCATCTCACTCTCTTTGAATCTTCTTTATCATGCTAAGAGGAGAAGGAAAAAGCAAAAAATTTCAGAATTGCATCTTGCAATGCGGAGAAATTACTGTTTGTGCATTTACAATATTCATTGATTTTTGCCATTGAAAAACGTCCAGAAATGATTGAAGCTACTGACTGAATGAAAGGAGCTGGCATCTCACTCTCTTTGAATCTTCTTTATCATGCTAAGAGGAGCAGGAAAAAGCAAAAAATTTCAGAATTGCATCTTGCAATGCGGAGAAATTAATGTTTGTGCATTTACAATATTCATTGATTTTTGCCATTGAAAAACATCCAGAAATGATTGAAGCTACTGACTGAATGAAAGGAGCTGGCATCTCACTCTCTTTGAATCTTCTTTATCATGCTAAGAGGAGCAGGAAAAAGCAAAAAATTTCAGAATTGCACCTTGCAATGCGGAGAAATTACTGTTTGTGCATTTACAATATTCATTGATCTTTGCCATTGAAAAACGTCCAGAAATGATTGAAGCTACTGACTGAATGAAAGGAGCTGGCATCTCACTCTCTTTGAATCTTCTTTATCATGCTAAGAGGAGCAGGAAAAAGCAAAAAATTTCAGAATTGCACCTTGCAATGCGGAGAAATTACTGTTTGTGCATTTACAATATTCATTGATTTTTGCCATTGAAAAACGTCCAGAAATGATTGAAGCTACTGACTGAATGAAAGGAGCTGGCATCTCACTCTCTTTGAATCTTCTTTATCATGCTAAGAGGAGCAGGAAAAAGCAAAAAAATTCAGAATTGCACCTTGCAATGCGGAGAAATTACTGTTTGTGCATTTACAATATTCATTGATTTTTGCCATTGAAAAAAGTCCAGAAATGATTGAAGCTACTGACTGAATGAAAGGAGCTGGCATCTCACTCTCTTTGAATCTTCTTTATCATGCTAAGAGGAGCAGGAGAAAGCAAAAAATTTCAGAATTGCACCTTGCAATGCGGAGAAATTACTGTTTGTGCATTTACAATATTCATTGATTTTTGCCATTGAAAAACATCATGTTATTCATATACCAGAAATGTTTGAAGCTACTGACTGAATGAAAGGAGCTGGCTTCTCACTCTCTTTGAATCTTCTTTATCATGCTAAGAGGAGCAGGAAAAAGCAAAAAATTTCAGAATTGCACCTTGCAATGCGGAGAAATTACTGTTTGTGCATTTACAATATTCATTGATTTTTGCCATTGAAAAACGTCCAGAAATGATTGAAGCTACTGACTGAATGAAAGGAGCTGGCATCTCACTCTCTTTGAATCTTCTTTATCATGCTAAGAGGAGCAGGAAAAAGCAAAAAATTTCAGAATTGCACCTTGCAATGCGGAGAAATTACTGTTTGTGCATTTACAATATTCATTGATTTTTGCCATTGAAAAACGTCCAGAAATGATTGAAGCTACTGACTGAATGAAAGGAGCTGGCATCTCACTCTTTGAATCTTCTTTATCATGCTAAGAGGAGCAGGAAAAAGCAAAAAATTTCAGAATTGCACCTTGCAATGCGGAGAAATTACTGTTTGTGCATTTACAATATTCATTGATTTTTGCCATTGAAAAACGTCCAGAAATGATTGAAGCTACTGACTGAATGAAAGGAGCTGGCATCTCACTCTCTTTGAATCTTCTTTATCATGCTAAGAGGAGCAGGAAAAAGCAAAAAATTTCAGAATTGCACCTTGCAATGCGGAGAAATTACTGTTTGTGCATTTACAATATTCATTGATTTTTGCCATTGAAAAACATCATGTTATTCATATACCAGAAATGATTGAAGCTACTGACTAAATGAAAGGAGCTGGCATCTCACTCTCTTTGAATCTTCTTTATCATGCTAAGAGGAGCAGGAAAAAGCAAAAAATTTCAGAATTGCACCTTGCAATGCGGAGAAATTACTGTTTGTGCATTTACAATATTCATTGATTTTTGCCATTGAAAAACGTCCAGAAATGATTGAAGCTACTGACTGAATGAAAGGAGCTGGCATCTCACTCTCTTTGAATCTTCTTTATCATGCTAAGAGGAGCAGAAAAAAGAAAAAAATTTCAGAATTGCACCTTGCAATGCGGAGAAATTACTGTTTGTGCATTTACAATATTCATTGATTTTTGCCATTGAAAAACATCATGTTATTCATATACCAGAAATGTTTGAAGCTACTGACTGAATGAAAGGAGCAGGCATCTCACTCTCTTTGAATCTTCTTTATCATGCTAAGAGGAGCAGGAAAAAGCAAAAAATTTCAGAATTGCACCTTGCAATGCGGAGAAATTACTGTTTGTGCATTTACAATATTCATTGATTTTTGCCATTGAAAAACGTCCAGAAGTGATTGAAGCTACTGACTGAATGAAAGGAGCTGGCATCTCACTCTCTTTGAATCTTCTTTATCATGCTAAGAGGAGCAGGAAAAAGCAAAAAATTTCAGAATTGCACCTTGCAATGCGGAGAAATTACTGTTTGTGCATTTACAATATTCATTGATTTTTGCCATTGAAAAACATGTTATTCATATACCAGAAATGTTTGAAGCTACTGACTGAATGAAAGGAGCTGGCATCTCACTCTCTTTGAATCTTCTTTATCATGCTAAGAGGAGCAGGAAAAAGCAAAAAATTTCAGAATTGCACCTTGCAATGCGGAGAAATTACTGTTTGTGCATTTACAATATTCATTGATTTTTGCCATTGAAAAACATCATGTTATTCATATACCAGATATGTTTGAAGCTACTGACTGAATGAAAGGAGCTGGCATCTCACTCTCTTTGAATCTTCTTTATCATGCTAAGAGGAGCAGGAAAAAGCAAAAAATTTCAGAATTGCACCTTGCAATGCGGAGAAATTACTGTTTGTGCATTTACAAAATTCATTGATTTTTGCCATTGAAAAACGTCCAGAAATGATTGAAGCTACTGACTGAATGAAAGGAGCTGGCATCTCACTCTCTTTGAATCTTCTTTATCATGCTAAGAGGAGCAGGAAAAAGCAAAAAATTTCAGAATTGCACCTTGCAATGCGGAGAAATTACTGTTTGTGCATTTACAATATTCATTGATTTTTGCCATTGAAAAACGTCCAGAAATGATTGAAGCTACTGACTGAATGAAAGGAGCTGGCATCTCACTCTCTTTGAATCTTCCTTATCATGCTAAGAGGAGCAGGAAAAAGCAAAAAATTTCAGAATTGCACCTTGCAATGCGGAGAAATTACTGTTTGTGCATTTACAATATTCATTGATTTTTGACATTGAAAAACGTCCAGAAATGATTGAAGCTACTGACTGAATGAAAGGAGCTGGCATCTCACTCTCTTTGAATCTTCTTTATCATGCTAAGAGGAGCAGGAGAAAGCAAAAAATTTCAGAATTGCACCTTGCAATGCAGAGAAATTACTGTTTGTGCATTTACAATATTCATTGATTTTTGCCATTGAAAAACATCATGTTATTCATATACCAGAAATGTTTGAAGCTACTGACTGAATGAAAGGAGCTGGCATCTCACTCTCTTTGAATCTTTTTTATCATGCTAAGAGGAGCAGGAAAAAGCAAAAAATTTCAGAATTGCACCTTGCAATGCGGAGAAATTACTGTTTGTGCATTTACAATATTCATTGATTTTTGCCATTGAAAAACGTCCAGAAATGATTGAAGCTACTGACTGAATGAAAGGAGCTGGCATCTCACTCTCTTTGAATCTTCTTTATCATGCTAAGAGGAGCAGGAAAAAGCAAAAAATTTCAGAATTGCACCTTGCAATGCGGAGAAATTACTGTTTGTGCATTTACAATATTCATTGATTTTTGCCATTGAAAAACGTCCAGAAATGATTGAAGCTACTGACTGAATGAAAGGAGCTGGCATCTCACTCTCTTTGAATCTTCTTTATCATGCTAAGAGGAGCAGGAAAAAGCAAAAAATTTCAGAATTGCACCTTGCAATGCGGAGAAATTACTGTTTGTGCATTTACAATATTCATTGATTTTTGCCATTGAAAAACGTCCAGAAATGATTGAAGCTACTGACTGAATGAAAGGAGCTGGCATCTCACTCTCTTTGAATCTTCCTTATCATGCTAAGAGGAGCAGGAAAAAGCAAAAAATTTCAGAATTGCACCTTGCAATGCGGAGAAATTACTGTTTGTGCATTTACAATATTCATTGATTTTTGCCATTGAAAAACGTCCAGAAATGATTGAAGCTACTGACTGAATGAAAGGAGCTGGCATCTCACTCTCTTTGAATCTTCTTTATCATGCTAAGAGGAGCAGGAGAAAGCAAAAAATTTCAGAATTGCACCTTGCAATGCAGAGAAATTACTGTTTGTGCATTTACAATATTCATTGATTTTTGCCATTGAAAAACATCATGTTATTCATATACCAGAAATGTTTGAAGCTACTGACTGAATGAAAGGAGCTGGCATCTCACTCTCTTTGAATCTTTTTTATCATGCTAAGAGGAGCAGGAAAAAGCAAAAAATTTCAGAATTGCACCTTGCAATGCGGAGAAATTACTGTTTGTGCATTTACAATATTCATTGATTTTTGCCATTGAAAAACGTCCAGAAATGATTGAAGCTACTGACTGAATGAAAGGAGCTGGCATCTCACTCTCTTTGAATCTTCTTTATCATGCTAAGAGGAGCAGGAAAAAGCAAAAAATTTCAGAATTGCACCTTGCAATGCGGAGAAATTACTGTTTGTGCATTTACAATATTCATTGATTTTTGCCATTGAAAAACGTCCAGAAATGATTGAAGCTACTGACTGAATGAAAGGAGCTGGCATCTCACTCTCTTTGAATCTTCTTTATCATGCTAAGAGGAGCAGGAAAAAGCAAAAAATTTCAGAATTTCACCTTGCAATGCGGAGAAATTACTGTTTGTGCATTTACAATATTCATTGATTTTTGCCATTGAAAAACATCATGTTATTCATATACCAGAAATGTTTGAAGCTACTGACTGAATGAAAGGAGCTGGCATCTCACTCTCTTTGAATCTTCTTTATCATGCTAAGAGGAGCAGGAAAAATCAAAAAATTTCAGAATTGCACCTTGCAATGCGGAGAAATTACTGTTTGTGCATTTACAATATTCATTGATTTTTGCCATTGAAAAACGTCCAGAAATGATTGAAGCTACTGACTGAATGAAAGGAGCTGGTATCTCACTCTCTTTGAATCTTCTTTATCATGCTAAGAGGAGCAGGAAAAAGCAAAAAATTTCAGAATTGCACCTTGCAATGCGGAGAAATTACTGTTTGTGCATTTACAATATTCATTGATTTTTGCCATTGAAAAACGTCCAGAAATGATTGAAGCTACTGACTGAATGAAAGGAGCTGGCATCTCACTCTCTTTGAATCTTCTTTATCATGCTAAGAGGAGCAGGAGAAAGCAAAAAATTTCAGAATTGCACCTTGCAATGCGGAGAAATTACTGTTTGTGCATTTACAATATTCATTGATTTTTGCCATTGAAAAACATCATGTTATTCATATACCAGAAATGTTTGAAGCTACTGACTGAATGAAAGGAGCTGGCATCTCACTCTCTTTGAATCTTTTTTATCATGCTAAGAGGAGCAGGAAAAAGCAAAAAATTTCAGAATTGCACCTTGCAATGCGGAGAAATTACTGTTTGTGCATTTACAATATTCATTGATTTTTGCCATTGAAAAACGTCCAGAAATGATTGAAGCTACTGACTGAATGAAAGGAGCTGGCATCTCACTCTCTTTGAATCTTCTTTATCATGCTAAGAGGAGCAGGAAAAAGCAAAAAATTTCAGAATTGCACCTTGCAATGCGGAGAAATTACTGTTTGTGCATTTACAATATTCATTGATTTTTGCCATCGAAAAATGTCCAGAAATGATTGAAGCTACTGACTGAATGAAAGGAGCTGGCATCTCACTCTTTGAATCTTCTTTATCATGCTAAGAGGAGCAGGAAAAAGCAAAAAATTTCAGAATTGCACCTTGCAATGCGGAGAAATTACTGTTTGTGCATTAACAATATTCATTGATTCTTGCCATTGAAAAACGTCCAGAAATGATTGAAGCTACTGACTGAATGAAAGGAGCTGGCATCTCACTCTCTTTGAATCTTCTTTATCATGCTAAGAGGAGCAGGAAAAAGCAAAAAATTTCAGAATTGCACCTTGCAATGCGAAGAAATTACTGTTTGTGCATTTACAATATTCATTGATTTTTGCCATTGAAAAACGTCCAGAAATGATTGAAGCTACTGACTGAATGAAAGGAGGTGGCATCTCACTCTCTTTGAATCTTCTTTATCATGTTAAGAGGAGCAGGAAAAAGCAAAAAATTTCAGAATTGCACCTTGCAATGCGGAGAAATTACTGTTTGTGCATTTACAATATTCATTGATTTTTGCCATTGAAAAACATCATGTTATTCATATACCAGAAATGTTTGAAGCTACTGACTGAATGAAAGGAGCTGGCATCTCACTCTCTTTGAATCTTCTTTATCATGCTAAGAGGAGCCGGAAAAAGCAAAAAATTTCAGAATTGCACCTTGCAATGCGGAGAAATTACTGTTTGTGCATTTACAATATTCATTGATTTTTGCCATTGAAAAACATCATGTTATTCATATACCAGAAATGATTGAAGCTACTGACTGAATGAAAGGAGCTGGCATCTCACTCTCTTTGAATCTTCTTTATCATGCTAAGAGGAGCAGGAAAAAGCAAAAAATTTCAGAATTGCACCTTGCAATGCGGAGAAATTACTGTTTGTGCATTTACAATATTCATTGATTTTTGCCATTGAAAAACATCATGTTATTCATATACCAGAAATGATTGAAGCTACTGACTGAATGAAAGGAGCTGGCATCTCACTCTCTTTGAATCTTCTTTATCATGCTAAGAGGAGCAGGAAAAAGCAAAAAATTTCAGAATTGCACCTTGCAATGCGGAGAAATTACTGTTTGTGCATTTACAATATTCATTGATTTTTGCCATTGAAAAACGTCCAGAAATGATTGAAGCTACTGACTGAATGAAAGGAGCTGGCATCTCACTCTCTTTGAATCTTCTTTATCATGCTAAGAGGAGCAGGAAAAAGCAAAAAATTTCAGAATTGCACCTTGCAATGCGGAGAAATTACTGTTTGTGCATTTACAATATTCATTGATTTTTGCCATTGAAAAACATCATGTTATTCATACACCAGAAATGTTTGAAGCTACTGACTGAATGAAAGGAGCTGGCATCTCACTCTCTTTGAATCTTCTTTATCATGCTAAGAGGAGCAGGAAAAAGCAAAAAATTTCAGAATTACACCTTGCAATGCGGAGAAATTACTGTTTGTGCATTTACAATATTCATTGATTTTTGCCATTGAAAAACGTCCAGAAATGATTGAAGCTACTGACTGAATGAAAGGAGCTGGCATCTAACTCTCTTTGAATCTTCTTTATCATGCTAAGAGGAGCAGGAAAAAGCAAAAAATTTCAGAATTGCACCTTGCAATGCGGAGAAATTACTGTTTGTGCATTTACAATATTCATTGATTTTTGCCATTGAAAAACATCATGTTATTCATATACCAGAAATGTTTGAAGCTACTGACTGAATGAAAGGAGCTGGCATCTCACTCTCTTTGAATCTTCTTTATCATGCTAAGAGGAGCAGGAAAAAGCAAAAAATTTCAGAATTGCACCTTGCAATGCGGAGAAATTACTGTTTGTGCATTTACAATATTCATTGATTTTTGCCATTGAAAAACATGTTATTCATATACCAGAAATGTTTGAAGCTACTGACTGAATGAAAGGAGCTGGCATCTCACTCTCTTTGAATCTTCTTTATCATCCTGAGGAGCAGGAAAAAGCAAAAAATTTCAGAATTGCACCTTGCAATGCGGAGAAATTACTGTTTATGCATTTACAATATTCATTGATTTTTGCCATTGAAAAACATCATGTTATTCATATACCAGAAATGTTTGAAGCTACTGACTGAACGAAAGGAGCTGGCATCTCACTCTCTTTGAATCTTCTTTATCATGCTAAGAGGAGCAGGAAAAAGCAAAAAATTTCAGAATTGCACCTTGCAATGCGGAGAAATTACTGTTTGTGCATTTACAATATTCATTGATTTTTGCCATTGAAAAACGTCCAGAAATGATTGAAGCTACTGACTGAATGAAAGGAGCTGGCATCTCACTCACTTTGAATCTTCTTTATCATGCTAAGAGGAGCAGGAAAAAGCAAAAAATTTCAGAATTGCATCTTGCAATGCGGAGAAATTACTGTTTGTGCATTTACAATATTCATTGATTTTTGCCATTGAAAAACGTCCAGAAATGATTGAAGCTACTGACTGAATGAAAGGAGCTGGCATCTCACTCTCTTTGAATCTTCTTTATTATGCTAAGAGGAGCAGGAAAAAGCAAAAAATTTCAGAATTGCACCTTGCAATGCGGAGAAATTACTGTTTGTGCATTTACAATATTCATTGATTTTTGCCATTGAAAAACATCATGTTATTCATATACCAGAAATGTTTGAAGCTACTGACTGAATGAAAGGAGCTGGCATCTCACTCTCTTTGAATCTTCTTTATCATGCTAAGAGGAGCAGGAAAAAGCAAAAAATTTCAGAATTGCACCTTGCAATGCGGAGAAATTACTCTTTGTGCATTTACAATATTCATTGATTTTTGCCATTGAAAAACGTCCAGAAATGATTGAAGCTACTGACTGAATGAAAGGAGCTGGCATCTCACTCTCTTTGAATCTTCTTTATCATGCTAAGAGGAGCAGGAAAAAGCAAAAAATTTCAGAATTGCACCTTGCAATGCGGAGAAATTACTCTTTGTGCATTTACAATATTCATTGATTTTTGCCATTGAAAAACGTCCAGAAATGATTGAAGCTACTGACTGAATGAAAGGAGCTGGCATCTCACTCTCTTTGAATCTTCTTTATCATGCTAAGAGGAGCAGGAAAAAGCAAAAAATTTCAGAATTGCACCTTGCAATGCGGAGAAATTACTGTTTGTGCATTTACAATATTCATTGATTTTTGCCATTGAAAAACATCATGTTATTCATATACCAGAAATGATTGAAGCTACTGACTAAATGAAAGGAGCTGGCATCTCACTCTCTTTGAATCTTCTTTATCATGCTAAGAGGAGCAGGAAAAAGCAAAAAATTTCAGAATTGCACCTTGCAATGCGGAGAAATTACTGTTTGTGCATATACAATATTCATTGATTTTTGACATTGAAAAACGTCCAGAAATGATTGAAGCTACTGACTGAATGAAAGGAGCTGGCATCTCACTCTCTTTGAATCTTCTTTATCATGCTAAGAGGAGCAGGAAAAAGCAAAAAATTTCAGAATTGCACCTTGCAATGCGGAGAAATTACTGTTTGTGCATTTACAATATTCATTGATTTTTGCCATTGAAAAACGTCCAGAAATGATTGAAGCTACTGACTGAATGAAAGGAGCTGGCATCTCACTCTCTTTGAATCTTCTTTATCATGCTAAGAGGAGCAGGAAAAAGCAAAAAATTTCAGAATTGCACCTTGCAATGCGGAGAAATTACTGTTTGTGCATTTACAATATTCATTGATTTTTGCCATTGAAAAACATCATGTTATTCATATACCAGAAATGTTTGAAGCTACTGACTGAATGAAAGGAGCAGGCATCTCACTCTCTTTGAATCTTCTTTATCATGCTAAGAGGAGCAGGAAAAATCAAAAAATTTCAGAATTGCACCTTGCAATGCGGAGAAATTACTGTTTGTGCATTTACAATATTCATTGATTTTTGCCATTGAAAAACGTCCAGAAATGATTGAAGCTACTGACTGAATGAAAGGAGCTGGTATCTCACTCTCTTTGAATCTTCTTTATCATGCTAAGAGGAGCAGGAAAAAGCAAAAAATTTCAGAATTGCACCTTGCAATGCGGAGAAATTACTGTTTGTGCATTTACAATATTCATTGATTTTTGCCATTGAAAAACGTCCAGAAATGATTGAAGCTACTGACTGAATGAAAGGAGCTGGCATCTCACTCTCTTTGAATCTTCTTTATCATGCTAAGAGGAGCAGGAGAAAGCAAAAAATTTCAGAATTGCACCTTGCAATGCGGAGAAATTACTGTTTGTGCATTTACAATATTCATTGATTTTTGCCATTGAAAAACATCATGTTATTCATATACCAGAAATGTTTGAAGCTACTGACTGAATGAAAGGAGCTGGCATCTCACTCTCTTTGAATCTTTTTTATCATGCTAAGAGGAGCAGGAAAAAGCAAAAAATTTCAGAATTGCACCTTGCAATGCGGAGAAATTACTGTTTGTGCATTTACAATATTCATTGATTTTTGCCATTGAAAAACGTCCAGAAATGATTGAAGCTACTGACTGAATGAAAGGAGCTGGCATCTCACTCTCTTTGAATCTTCTTTTTCATGCTAAGAGGAGCAGGAAAAAGCAAAAAATTTCAGAATTGCACCTTGCAATGCGGAGAAATTACTGTTTGTGCATTTACAATATTCATTGATTTTTGCCATCGAAAAATGTCCAGAAATGATTGAAGCTACTGACTGAATGAAAGGAGCTGGCATCTCACTCTTTGAATCTTCTTTATCATGCTAAGAGGAGCAGGAAAAAGCAAAAAATTTCAGAATTGCACCTTGCAATGCGGAGAAATTACTGTTTGTGCATTAACAATATTCATTGATTCTTGCCATTGAAAAACGTCCAGAAATGATTGAAGCTACTGACTGAATGAAAGGAGCTGGCATCTCACTCTCTTTGAATCTTCTTTATCATGCTAAGAGGAGCAGGAAAAAGCAAAAAATTTCAGAATTGCACCTTGCAATGCGAAGAAATTACTGTTTGTGCATTTACAATATTCATTGATTTTTGCCATTGAAAAACGTCCAGAAATGATTGAAGCTACTGACTGAATGAAAGGAGGTGGCATCTCACTCTCTTTGAATCTTCTTTATCATGTTAAGAGGAGCAGGAAAAAGCAAAAAATTTCAGAATTGCACCTTGCAATGCAGAGAAATTACTGTTTGTGCATTTACAATATTCATTGATTTTTGCCATTGAAAAACATCATGTTATTCATATACCAGAAATGTTTGAAGCTACTGACTGAATGAAAGGAGCTGGCATCTCACTCTCTTTGAATCTTCTTTATCATGCTAAGAGGAGCCGGAAAAAGCAAAAAATTTCAGAATTGCACCTTGCAATGCGGAGAAATTACTGTTTGTGCATTTACAATATTCATTGATTTTTGCCATTGAAAAACATCATGTTATTCATATACCAGAAATGATTGAAGCTACTGACTGAATGAAAGGAGCTGGCATCTCACTCTCTTTGAATCTTCTTTATCATGCTAAGAGGAGCAGGAAAAAGCAAAAAATTTCAGAATTGCACCTTGCAATGCGGAGAAATTACTGTTTGTGCATTTACAATATTCATTGATTTTTGCCATTGAAAAACATCATGTTATTCATATACCAGAAATGATTGAAGCTACTGACTGAATGAAAGGAGCTGGCATCTCACTCTCTTTGAATCTTCTTTATCATGCTAAGAGGAGCAGGAAAAAGCAAAAAATTTCAGAATTGCACCTTGCAATGCGGAGAAATTACTGTTTGTGCATTTACAATATTCATTGATTTTTGCCATTGAAAAACGTCCAGAAATGATTGAAGCTACTGACTGAATGAAAGGAGCTGGCATCTCACTCTCTTTGAATCTTCTTTATCATGCTAAGAG
Organism: Phyllobates terribilis; assembly: GCF_046119375.1. NCBI lineage: Eukaryota > Metazoa > Chordata > Amphibia > Anura > Dendrobatidae > Phyllobates > Phyllobates terribilis. Next base: position 188,165 of record NW_027363780.1, on the reverse strand, counting down.
GAGCAGGAAAAAGCAAAAAATTTCAGAATTGCACCTTGCAATGCGGAGAAATTACTGTTTGTGCATTTACAATATTCATTGATTTTTGCCATTGAAAAACATCATGTTATTCATACACCAGAAATGTTTGAAGCTACTGACTGAATGAAAGGAGCTGGCATCTCACTCTCTTTGAATCTTCTTTATCATGCTAAGAGGAGCAGGAAAAAGCAAAAAATTTCAGAATTACACCTTGCAATGCGGAGAAATTACTGTTTGTGCATTTACAATATTCATTGATTTTTGCCATTGAAAAACGTCCAGAAATGATTGAAGCTACTGACTGAATGAAAGGAGCTGGCATCTAACTCTCTTTGAATCTTCTTTATCATGCTAAGAGGAGCAGGAAAAAGCAAAAAATTTCAGAATTGCACCTTGCAATGCGGAGAAATTACTGTTTGTGCATTTACAATATTCATTGATTTTTGCCATTGAAAAACATCATGTTATTCATATACCAGAAATGTTTGAAGCTACTGACTGAATGAAAGGAGCTGGCATCTCACTCTCTTTGAATCTTCTTTATCATGCTAAGAGGAGCAGGAAAAAGCAAAAAATTTCAGAATTGCACCTTGCAATGCGGAGAAATTACTGTTTGTGCATTTACAATATTCATTGATTTTTGCCATTGAAAAACATGTTATTCATATACCAGAAATGTTTGAAGCTACTGACTGAATGAAAGGAGCTGGCATCTCACTCTCTTTGAATCTTCTTTATCATCCTGAGGAGCAGGAAAAAGCAAAAAATTTCAGAATTGCACCTTGCAATGCGGAGAAATTACTGTTTATGCATTTACAATATTCATTGATTTTTGCCATTGAAAAACATCATGTTATTCATATACCAGAAATGTTTGAAGCTACTGACTGAACGAAAGGAGCTGGCATCTCACTCTCTTTGAATCTTCTTTATCATGCTAAGAGGAGCAGGAAAAAGCAAAAAATTTCAGAATTGCACCTTGCAATGCGGAGAAATTACTGTTTGTGCATTTACAATATTCATTGATTTTTGCCATTGAAAAACGTCCAGAAATGATTGAAGCTACTGACTGAATGAAAGGAGCTGGCATCTCACTCACTTTGAATCTTCTTTATCATGCTAAGAGGAGCAGGAAAAAGCAAAAAATTTCAGAATTGCATCTTGCAATGCGGAGAAATTACTGTTTGTGCATTTACAATATTCATTGATTTTTGCCATTGAAAAACGTCCAGAAATGATTGAAGCTACTGACTGAATGAAAGGAGCTGGCATCTCACTCTCTTTGAATCTTCTTTATTATGCTAAGAGGAGCAGGAAAAAGCAAAAAATTTCAGAATTGCACCTTGCAATGCGGAGAAATTACTGTTTGTGCATTTACAATATTCATTGATTTTTGCCATTGAAAAACATCATGTTATTCATATACCAGAAATGTTTGAAGCTACTGACTGAATGAAAGGAGCTGGCATCTCACTCTCTTTGAATCTTCTTTATCATGCTAAGAGGAGCAGGAAAAAGCAAAAAATTTCAGAATTGCACCTTGCAATGCGGAGAAATTACTCTTTGTGCATTTACAATATTCATTGATTTTTGCCATTGAAAAACGTCCAGAAATGATTGAAGCTACTGACTGAATGAAAGGAGCTGGCATCTCACTCTCTTTGAATCTTCTTTATCATGCTAAGAGGAGCAGGAAAAAGCAAAAAATTTCAGAATTGCACCTTGCAATGCGGAGAAATTACTGTTTGTGCATTTACAATATTCATTGATTTTTGCCATTGAAAAACATCATGTTATTCATATACCAGAAATGATTGAAGCTACTGACTAAATGAAAGGAGCTGGCATCTCACTCTCTTTGAATCTTCTTTATCATGCTAAGAGGAGCAGGAAAAAGCAAAAAATTTCAGAATTGCACCTTGCAATGCGGAGAAATTACTGTTTGTGCATATACAATATTCATTGATTTTTGACATTGAAAAACGTCCAGAAATGATTGAAGCTACTGACTGAATGAAAGGAGCTGGCATCTCACTCTCTTTGAATCTTCTTTATCATGCTAAGAGGAGCAGGAAAAAGCAAAAAATTTCAGAATTGCACCTTGCAATGCGGAGAAATTACTGTTTGTGCATTTACAATATTCATTGATTTTTGCCATTGAAAAACGTCCAGAAATGATTGAAGCTACTGACTGAATGAAAGGAGCTGGCATCTCACTCTCTTTGAATCTTCTTTATCATGCTAAGAGGAGCAGGAAAAAGCAAAAAATTTCAGAATTGCACCTTGCAATGCGGAGAAATTACTGTTTGTGCATTTACAATATTCATTGATTTTTGCCATTGAAAAACATCATGTTATTCATATACCAGAAATGTTTGAAGCTACTGACTGAATGAAAGGAGCAGGCATCTCACTCTCTTTGAATCTTCTTTATCATGCTAAGAGGAGCAGGAAAAAGCAAAAAATTTCAGAATTGCACCTTGCAATGCGGAGAAATTACTGTTTGTGCATTTACAATATTCATTGATTTTTGCCATTGAAAAACGTCCAGAAATGATTGAAGCTACTGACTGAATGAAAGGAGCTGGCATCTCACTCTCTTTGAATCTTCTTTATCATGCTAAGAGGAGCAGGAAAAAGCAAAAAATTTCAGAATTGCACCTTGCAATGCGGAGAAATTACTGTTTGTGCATTTACAATATTCATTGATTTTTGAAATTGAACAACATCATGTTATTCATATACCAGAAATGTTTGAAGCTACTGACTGAATGAAAGGAGCTGGCATCTCACTCTCTTTGAATCTTCTTTACCATGCTAAGAGGAGCAGGAAAAAGCAAAAAATTTCAGAATTGCACCTTGCAATGCGGAGAAATTACTGTTTGTGCATTTACAATATTCATTGATTTTTGAAATTGAACAACATCATGTTATTCATATACCAGAAATGTTTGAAGCTACTGACTGAATGAAAGGAGCTGGCATCTCACTCTCTTTGAATCTTCTTTATCATGCTAAGAGGAGCAGGAAAAAGCAAAAAATTTCAGAATTGCACCTTGCAATGCGGAGAAATTACTGTTTGTGCATTTACAATATTCATTGATTTTTGCCATTGAAAAACATGTTATTCATATACCAGAAATGTTTGAAGCTACTGACTGAATGAAAGGAGCTGGCATCTCACTCTCTTTGAATCTTCTTTATCATGCTGAGGAGCAGGAAAAAGCAAAAAATTTCAGAATTGCACCTTGCAATGCGGAGAAATTACTGTTTATGCATTTACAATATTCATTGATTTTTGCCATTGAAAAACATCATGTTATTCATATACCAGAAATGTTTGAAGCTACTGACTGAATGAAAGGAGCTGGCATCTCACTCTCTTTGAATCTTCTTTATCATGCTAAGAGGAGCAGGAAAAAGCAAAAAATTTCAGAATTGCACCTTGCAATGCGGAGAAATTACTGTTTGTGCATTTACAATATTCATTGATTTTTGCCATTGAAAAACGTCCAGAAATGATTGAAGCTACTGACTGAATGAAAGGAGCTGGCATCTCACTCACTTTGAATCTTCTTTATCATGCTAAGAGGAGCAGGAAAAAGCAAAAAATTTCAGAATTGCATCTTGCAATGCGGAGAAATTACTGTTTGTGCATTTACAATATTCATTGATTTTTGCCATTGAAAAACGTCCAGAAATGATTGAAGCTACTGACTGAATGAAAGGAGCTGGCATCTCACTCTCTTTGAATCTTCTTTACCATGCTAAGAGGAGCAGGAAAAAGCAAAAAATTTCAGAATTGCACCTTGCAATGCGGAGAAATTACTGTTTGTGCATTTACAATATTCATTGATTTTTGAAATTGAACAACATCATGTTATTCATATACCAGAAATGTTTGAAGCTACTGACTGAATGAAAGGAGCTGGCATCTCACTCTCTTTGAATCTTCTTTATCATGCTAAGAGGAGCAGGAAAAAGCAAAAAATTTCAGAATTGCACCTTGCAATGCGGAGAAATTACTGTTTGTGCATTTACAATATTCATTGATTTTTGCCATTGAAAAACATGTTATTCATATACCAGAAATGTTTGAAGCTACTGACTGAATGAAAGGAGCTGGCATCTCACTCTCTTTGAATCTTCTTTATCATGCTGAGGAGCAGGAAAAAGCAAAAAATTTCAGAATTGCACCTTGCAATGCGGAGAAATTACTGTTTATGCATTTACAATATTCATTGATTTTTGCCATTGAAAAACATCATGTTATTCATATACCAGAAATGTTTGAAGCTACTGACTGAATGAAAGGAGCTGGCATCTCACTCTCTTTGAATCTTCTTTATCATGCTAAGAGGAGCAGGAAAAAGCAAAAAATTTCAGAATTGCACCTTGCAATGCGGAGAAATTACTGTTTGTGCATTTACAATATTCATTGATTTTTGCCATTGAAAAACGTCCAGAAATGATTGAAGCTACTGACTGAATGAAAGGAGCTGGCATCTCACTCACTTTGAATCTTCTTTATCATGCTAAGAGGAGCAGGAAAAAGCAAAAAATTTCAGAATTGCATCTTGCAATGCGGAGAAATTACTGTTTGTGCATTTACAATATTCATTGATTTTTGCCATTGAAAAACGTCCAGAAATGATTGAAGCTACTGACTGAATGAAAGGAGCTGGCATCTCACTCTCTTTGAATCTTCTTTATTATGCTAAGAGGAGCAGGAAAAAGCAAAAAATTTCAGAATTGCACCTTGCAATGCGGAGAAATTACTGTTTGTGCATTTACAATATTCATTGATTTTTGCCATTGAAAAACATCATGTTATTCATATACCAGAAATGTTTGAAGCTACTGACTGAATGAAAGGAGCTGGCATCTCACTCTCTTTGAATCTTCTTTATCATGCTAAGAGGAGCAGGAAAAAGCAAAAAATTTCAGAATTGCACCTTGCAATGCGGAGAAATTACTCTTTGTGCATTTACAATATTCATTGATTTTTGCCATTGAAAAACGTCCAGAAATGATTGAAGCTACTGACTGAATGAAAGGAGCTGGCATCTCACTCTCTTTGAATCTTCTTTATCATGCTAAGAGGAGCAGGAAAAAGCAAAAAATTTCAGAATTGCACCTTGCAATGCGGAGAAATTACTGTTTGTGCATTTACAATATTCATTGATTTTTGCCATTGAAAAACATCATGTTATTCATATACCAGAAATGATTGAAGCTACTGACTAAATGAAAGGAGCTGGCATCTCACTCTCTTTGAATCTTCTTTATCATGCTAAGAGGAGCAGGAAAAAGCAAAAAATTTCAGAATTGCACCTTGCAATGCGGAGAAATTACTGTTTGTGCATATACAATATTCATTGATTTTTGACATTGAAAAACGTCCAGAAATGATTGAAGCTACTGACTGAATGAAAGGAGCTGGCATCTCACTCTCTTTGAATCTTCTTTATCATGCTAAGAGGAGCAGGAAAAAGCAAAAAATTTCAGAATTGCACCTTGCAATGCGGAGAAATTACTGTTTGTGCATTTACAATATTCATTGATTTTTGCCATTGAAAAACGTCCAGAAATGATTGAAGCTACTGACTGAATGAAAGGAGCTGGCATCTCACTCTCTTTGAATCTTCTTTATCATGCTAAGAGGAGCAGGAAAAAGCAAAAAATTTCAGAATTGCACCTTGCAATGCGGAGAAATTACTGTTTGTGCATTTACAATATTCATTGATTTTTGCCATTGAAAAACATCATGTTATTCATATACCAGAAATGTTTGAAGCTACTGACTGAATGAAAGGAGCAGGCATCTCACTCTCTTTGAATCTTCTTTATCATGCTAAGAGGAGCAGGAAAAAGCAAAAAATTTCAGAATTGCACCTTGCAATGCGGAGAAATTACTGTTTGTGCATTTACAATATTCATTGATTTTTGCCATTGAAAAACGTCCAGAAATGATTGAAGCTACTGACTGAATGAAAGGAGCTGGCATCTCACTCTCTTTGAATCTTCTTTATCATGCTAAGAGGAGCAGGAAAAAGCAAAAAATTTCAGAATTGCACCTTGCAATGCGTAGAAATTACTGTTTGTGCATTTACAATATTCATTGATTTTTGCCATTGAAAAATGTCCAGAAATGATTGAACCTACTGACTGAATTAAAGGAGCTGGCATCTCACTCTCTTTGAATCTTCTTTATCATGCTAAGAGGAGCAGGAAAAAGCAAAAAATTTCAGAATTGCACCTTGCAATGCGGAGAAATTACTGTTTGTGCATTTACAATATTCATTGATTTTTGCCATTGAAAAACATCATGTTATTTATATACCAGAAATGTTTGAAGCTACTGACTGAATGAAAGGAGCTGGCATCTCACTCTCTTTGAATCTTCTTTATCATGCTAAGAGGAGCAGGAAAAAGCAAAAAAATTCAGAATTGCACCTTGCAATGCGGAGAAATTACTGTTTGTGCATTTACAATATTCATTGATTTTTGCCATTGAAAAATGTCCAGAAATGATTGAAGCTACTGACTGAATGAAAGGAGCTGGCATCTCACTCTCTTTGAATCTTCTTTATCATGCTAAGAGGAGCAGGAAAAAGCAAAAAATTTCAGAATTGCACCTTGCAATGCGGAGAAATTACTGTTTGTGCATTTACAATATTCATTGACTTTTGCCATTGAAAAACATGTTATTCATATACCAGAAATGTTTGAAACTACTGACTGAATGAAAGGAGCTGGCATCTCACTCTCTTTGAATCTTCTTTATCATGCTAAGAGGAGCAGGAAAAAGCAAAAAATTTCAGAATTGCACCTTGCAATGCGGAGAAATTACTGTTTGTGCATTTACAATATTCATTGATTTTTGCCATTGAAAAACATGTTATTCATATACCAGAAATGTTTGAAGCTACTGACTGAATGAAAGGAGCTGGCATCTCACTCTCTTTGAATCTTCTTTATCATGCTGAGGAGCAGGAAAAAGCAAAAAATTTCAGAATTGCACCTTGCAATGCGGAGAAATTACTGTTTATGCATTTACAATATTCATTGATTTTTGCCATTGAAAAACATCATGTTATTCATATACCAGAAATGTTTGAAGCTACTGACTGAATGAAAGGAGCTGGCATCTCACTCTCTTTGAATCTTCTTTATCATGCTAAGAGGAGCAGGAAAAAGCAAAAAATTTCAGAATTGCACCTTGCAATGCGGAGAAATTACTGTTTGTGCATTTACAATATTCATTGATTTTTGCCATTGAAAAACGTCCAGAAATGATTGAAGCTACTGACTGAATGAAAGGAGCTGGCATCTCACTCACTTTGAATCTTCTTTATCATGCTAAGAGGAGCAGGAAAAAGCAAAAAATTTCAGAATTGCATCTTGCAATGCGGAGAAATTACTGTTTGTGCATTTACAATATTCATTGATTTTTGCCATTGAAAAACGTCCAGAAATGATTGAAGCTACTGACTGAATGAAAGGAGCTGGCATCTCACTCTCTTTGAATCTTCTTTATTATGCTAAGAGGAGCAGGAAAAAGCAAAAAATTTCAGAATTGCACCTTGCAATGCGGAGAAATTACTGTTTGTGCATTTACAATATTCATTGATTTTTGCCATTGAAAAACATCATGTTATTCATATACCAGAAATGTTTGAAGCTACTGACTGAATGAAAGGAGCTGGCATCTCACTCTCTTTGAATCTTCTTTATCATGCTAAGAGGAGCAGGAAAAAGCAAAAAATTTCAGAATTGCACCTTGCAATGCGGAGAAATTACTCTTTGTGCATTTACAATATTCATTGATTTTTGCCATTGAAAAACGTCCAGAAATGATTGAAGCTACTGACTGAATGAAAGGAGCTGGCATCTCACTCTCTTTGAATCTTCTTTATCATGCTAAGAGGAGCAGGAAAAAGCAAAAAATTTCAGAATTGCACCTTGCAATGCGGAGAAATTACTGTTTGTGCATTTACAATATTCATTGATTTTTGCCATTGAAAAACATCATGTTATTCATATACCAGAAATGATTGAAGCTACTGACTAAATGAAAGGAGCTGGCATCTCACTCTCTTTGAATCTTCTTTATCATGCTAAGAGGAGCAGGAAAAAGCAAAAAATTTCAGAATTGCACCTTGCAATGCGGAGAAATTACTGTTTGTGCATATACAATATTCATTGATTTTTGACATTGAAAAACGTCCAGAAATGATTGAAGCTACTTACTGAATGAAAGGAGCTGGCATCTCACTCTCTTTGAATCTTCTTTATCATGCTAAGAGGAGCAGGAAAAAGCAAAAAATTTCAGAATTGCACCTTGCAATGCGGAGAAATTACTGTTTGTGCATTTACAATATTCATTGATTTTTGTCATTGAAAAACGTCCAGAAATGATTGAAGCTACTGACTGAATGAAAGGAGCTGGCATCTCACTCTCTTTGAATCTTCTTTATCATGCTAAGAGGAGCAGGAAAAAGCAAAAAATTTCAGAATTGCACCTTGCAATGCGGAGAAATTACTGTTTGTGCATTTACAATATTCATTGATTTTTGCCATTGAAAAACATCATGTTATTCATATACCAGAAATGTTTGAAGCTACTGACTGAATGAAAGGAGCAGGCATCTCACTCTCTTTGAATCTTCTTTATCATGCTAAGAGGAGCAGGAAAAAGCAAAAAATTTCAGAATTGCACCTTGCAATGCGGAGAAATTACTGTTTGTGCATTTACAATATTCATTGATTTTTGCCATTGAAAAACGTCCAGAAATGATTGAAGCTACTGACTGAATGAAAGGAGCTGGCATCTCACTCTCTTTGAATCTTCTTTATCATGCTAAGAGGAGCAGGAAAAAGCAAAAAATTTCAGAATTGCACCTTGCAATGCGTAGAAATTACTGTTTGTGCATTTACAATATTCATTGATTTTTGCCATTGAAAAATGTCCAGAAATGATTGAACCTACTGACTGAATTAAAGGAGCTGGCATCTCACTCTCTTTGAATCTTCTTTATCATGCTAAGAGGAGCAGGAAAAAGCAAAAAATTTCAGAATTGCACCTTGCAATGCGGAGAAATTACTGTTTGTGCATTTACAATATTCATTGATTTTTGCCATTGAAAAACATCATGTTATTTATATACCAGAAATGTTTGAAGCTACTGACTGAATGAAAGGAGCTGGCATCTCACTCTCTTTGAATCTTCTTTATCATGCTAAGAGGAGCAGGAAAAAGCAAAAAAATTCAGAATTGCACCTTGCAATGCGGAGAAATTACTGTTTGTGCATTTACAATATTCATTGATTTTTGCCATTGAAAAATGTCCAGAAATGATTGAAGCTACTGACTGAATGAAAGGAGCTGGCATCTCACTCTCTTTGAATCTTCTTTATCATGCTAAGAGGAGCAGGAAAAAGCAAAAAATTTCAGAATTGCACCTTGCAATGCGGAGAAATTACTGTTTGTGCATTTACAATATTCATTGACTTTTGCCATTGAAAAACATGTTATTCATATACCAGAAATGTTTGAAGCTACTGACTGAATGAAAGGAGCTGGCATCTCACTCTCTTTGAATCTTCTTTATCATGCTAAGAGGAGCAGGAAAAAGCAAAAAATTTCAGAATTGCACCTTGCAATGCGGAGAAATTACTGTTTGTGCATTTACAATATTCATTGATTTTTGCCATTGAAAAACGTCCAGAAGTGATTGAAGCTACTGACTGAATGAAAGGAGCTGGCATCTCACTCTCTTTGAATCTTCTTTATCATGCTAAGAGGAGCAGGAAAAAGCAAAAAATTTCAGAATTGCACCTTGCAATGCGGAGAAATTACTGTTTGTGCATTTACAATATTCATTGATTTTTGCCATTGAAAAACATGTTATTCATATACCAGAAATGTTTGAAGCTACTGACTGAATGAAAGGAGCTGGCATCTCACTCTCTTTGAATCTTCTTTATCATGCTAAGAGGAGCAGGAAAAAGCAAAAAATTTCAGAATTGCACCTTGCAATGCGGAGAAATTACTGTTTGTGCATTTACAATATTCATTGATTTTTGCCATTGAAAAACATCATGTTATTCATATACCAGAAATGTTTGAAGCTACTGACTGAATGAAAGGAGCTGGCATCTCACTCTCTTTGAATCTTCTTTATCATGCTAAGAGGAGCAGGAAAAAGCAAAAAATTTCAGAATTGCACCTTGCAATGCGGAGAAATTACTGTTTGTGCATTTACAATATTCATTGATTTTTGCCATTGAAAAACATCATGTTATTTATATACCAGAAATGTTTGAAGCTACTGACTGAATGAAAGGAGCTGGCATCTCACTCTCTTTGAATCTTCTTTATCATGCTAAGAGGAGCAGGAAAAAGCAAAAAAATTCAGAATTGCACCTTGCAATGCGGAGAAATTACTGTTTGTGCATTTACAATATTCATTGATTTTTGCCATTGAAAAATGTCCAGAAATGATTGAAGCTACTGACTGAATGAAAGGAGCTGGCATCTCACTCTCTTTGAATCTTCTTTATCATGCTAAGAGGAGCAGGAAAAAGCAAAAAATTTCAGAATTGCACCTTGCAATGCGGAGAAATTACTGTTTGTGCATTTACAATATTCATTGACTTTTGCCATTGAAAAACATGTTATTCATATACCAGAAATGTTTGAAGCTACTGACTGAATGAAAGGAGCTGGCATCTCACTCTCTTTGAATCTTCTTTATCATGCTAAGAGGAGCAGGAACAAGCAAAAAATTTCAGAATTGCACCTTGCAATGCGGAGAAATTACTGTTTGTGCATTTACAATATTCATTGATTTTTGCCATTGAAAAACATCATGTTATTCATATACCAGAAATGTTTGAAGCTACTGACTGAATGAAAGGAGCAGGCATCTCACTGTCTTTGAATCTTCTTTATCATGCTAAGAGGAGCAGGAAAAAGCAAAAAATTTCAGAATTGCACCTTGCAATGCGGAGAAATTACTGTTTGTGCATTTACAATATTCATTGATTTTTGCCATTGAAAAACGTCCAGAAATGATTGAAGCTACTGACTGAATGAAAGGAGCTGGCATCTCACTCTCTTTGAATCTTCTTTATCATGCTAAGAGGAGCAGGAAAAAGCAAAAAATTTCAGAATTGCACCTTGCAATGCGGAGAAATTACTGTTTGTGCATTTACAATATTCATTGATTTTTGCCATTGAAAAACATCATGTTATTCATATACCAGAAATGTTTGAAGCTACTGACTGAATGAAAGGAGCTGGCATCTCACTCTCTTTGAATCTTCTTTATCATGCTAAGAGGAGCAGGAAAAAGCAAAAAATTTCAGAATTGCACCTTGCAATGCGGAGAAATTACTGTTTGTGCATTTACAATATTCATTGATTTTTGCCATTGAAAAACGTCCAGAAGTGATTGAAGCTACTGACTGAATGAAAGGAGCTGGCATCTCACTCTCTTTGAATCTTCTTTATCATGCTAAGAGGAGCAGGAAAAAGCAAAAAATTTCAGAATTGCACCTTGCAATGCGGAGAAATTACTGTTTGTGCATTTACAATATTCATTGATTTTTGCCATTGAAAAACATCATGTTATTCATATACCAGAAATGATTGAAGCTACTGACTAAATGAAAGGAGCTGGCATCTCACTCTCTTTGAATCTTCTTTATCATGCTAAGAGGAGCAGGAAAAAGCAAAAAATTTCAGAATTGCACCTTGCAATGCGGAGAAATTACTGTTTGTGCATATACAATATTCATTGATTTTTGACATTGAAAAACGTCCAGAAATGATTGAAGCTACTGACTGAATGAAAGGAGCTGGCATCTCACTCTCTTTGAATCTTCTTTATCATGCTAAGAGGAGCAGGAAAAAGCAAAAAATTTCAGAATTGCACCTTGCAATGCGGAGAAATTACTGTTTGTGCATTTACAATATTCATTGATTTTTGCCATTGAAAAACGTCCAGAAATGATTGAAGCTACTGACTGAATGAAAGGAGCTGGCATCTCACTCTCTTTGAATCTTCTTTATCATGCTAAGAGGAGCAGGAAAAAGCAAAAAATTTCAGAATTGCACCTTGCAATGCGGAGAAATTACTGTTTGTGCATTTACAATAATCATTGATTTTTGCCATTGAAAAACATCATGTTATTCATATACCAGAAATGTTTGAAGCTACTGACTGAATGAAAGGAGCAGGCATCTCACTCTCTTTGAATCTTCTTTATCATGCTAAGAGGAGCAGGAAAAAGCAAAAAATTTCAGAATTGCACCTTGCAATGCGGAGAAATTACTGTTTGTGCATTTACAATATTCATTGATTTTTGCCATTGAAAAACGTCCAGAAATGATTGAAGCTACTGACTGAATGAAAGGAGCTGGCATCTCACTCTCTTTGAATCTTCTTTATCATGCTAAGAGGAGCAGGAAAAAGCAAAAAATTTCAGAATTGCACCTTGCAATGCGTAGAAATTACTGTTTGTGCATTTACAATATTCATTGATTTTTGCCATTGAAAAATGTCCAGAAATGATTGAACCTACTGACTGAATTAAAGGAGCTGGCATCTCACTCTCTTTGAATCTTCTTTATCATGCTAAGAGGAGCAGGAAAAAGCAAAAAATTTCAGAATTGCACCTTGCAATGCGGAGAAATTACTGTTTGTGCATTTACAATATTCATTGATTTTTGCCATTGAAAAACATCATGTTATTTATATACCAGAAATGTTTGAAGCTACTGACTGAATGAAAGGAGCTGGCATCTCACTCTCTTTGAATCTTCTTTATCATGCTAAGAGGAGCAGGAAAAAGCAAAAAAATTCAGAATTGCACCTTGCAATGCGGAGAAATTACTGTTTGTGCATTTACAATATTCATTGATTTTTGCCATTGAAAAATGTCCAGAAATGATTGAAGCTACTGACTGAATGAAAGGAGCTGGCATCTCACTCTCTTTGAATCTTCTTTATCATGCTAAGAGGAGCAGGAAAAAGCAAAAAATTTCAGAATTGCACCTTGCAATGCGGAGAAATTACTGTTTGTGCATTTACAATATTCATTGACTTTTGCCATTGAAAAACATGTTATTCATATACCAGAAATGTTTGAAGCTACTGACTGAATGAAAGGAGCTGGCATCTCACTCTCTTTGAATCTTCTTTATCATGCTAAGAGGAGCAGGAAAAAGCAAAAAATTTCAGAATTGCACCTTGCAATGCGGAGAAATTACTGTTTGTGCATTTACAATATTCATTGATTTTTGCCATTGAAAAACGTCCAGAAGTGATTGAAGCTACTGACTGAATGAAAGGAGCTGGCATCTCACTCTCTTTGAATCTTCTTTATCATGCTAAGAGGAGCAGGAAAAAGCAAAAAATTTCAGAATTGCACCTTGCAATGCGGAGAAATTACTGTTTGTGCATTTACAATATTCATTGATTTTTGCCATTGAAAAACATGTTATTCATATACCAGAAATGTTTGAAGCTACTGACTGAATGAAAGGAGCTGGCATCTCACTCTCTTTGAATCTTCTTTATCATGCTAAGAGGAGCAGGAAAAAGCAAAAAATTTCAGAATTGCACCTTGCAATGCGGAGAAATTACTGTTTGTGCATTTACAATATTCATTGATTTTTGCCATTGAAAAACATCATGTTATTCATATACCAGAAATGTTTGAAGCTACTGACTGAATGAAAGGAGCTGGCATCTCACTCTCTTTGAATCTTCTTTATCATGCTAAGAGGAGCAGGAAAAAGCAAAAAATTTCAGAATTGCACCTTGCAATGCGGAGAAATTACTGTTTGTGCATTTACAATATTCATTGATTTTTGCCATTGAAAAACATCATGTTATTTATATACCAGAAATGTTTGAAGCTACTGACTGAATGAAAGGAGCTGGCATCTCACTCTCTTTGAATCTTCTTTATCATGCTAAGAGGAGCAGGAAAAAGCAAAAAAATTCAGAATTGCACCTTGCAATGCGGAGAAATTACTGTTTGTGCATTTACAATATTCATTGATTTTTGCCATTGAAAAATGTCCAGAAATGATTGAAGCTACTGACTGAATGAAAGGAGCTGGCATCTCACTCTCTTTGAATCTTCTTTATCATGCTAAGAGGAGCAGGAAAAAGCAAAAAATTTCAGAATTGCACCTTGCAATGCGGAGAAATTACTGTTTGTGCATTTACAATATTCATTGACTTTTGCCATTGAAAAACATGTTATTCATATACCAGAAATGTTTGAAGCTACTGACTGAATGAAAGGAGCTGGCATCTCACTCTCTTTGAATCTTCTTTATCATGCTAAGAGGAGCAGGAACAAGCAAAAAATTTCAGAATTGCACCTTGCAATGCGGAGAAATTACTGTTTGTGCATTTACAATATTCATTGATTTTTGCCATTGAAAAACATCATGTTATTCATATACCAGAAATGTTTGAAGCTACTGACTGAATGAAAGGAGCAGGCATCTCACTGTCTTTGAATCTTCTTTATCATGCTAAGAGGAGCAGGAAAAAGCAAAAAATTTCAGAATTGCACCTTGCAATGCGGAGAAATTACTGTTTGTGCATTTACAATATTCATTGATTTTTGCCATTGAAAAACGTCCAGAAATGATTGAAGCTACTGACTGAATGAAAGGAGCTGGCATCTCACTCTCTTTGAATCTTCTTTATCATGCTAAGAGGAGCAGGAAAAAGCAAAAAATTTCAGAATTGCACCTTGCAATGCGGAGAAATTACTGTTTGTGCATTTACAATATTCATTGATTTTTGCCATTGAAAAACATGTTATTCATATACCAGAAATGTTTGAAGCTACTGACTGAATGAAAGGAGCTGGCATCTCACTCTCTTTGAATCTTCTTTATCATGCTAAGAGGAGCAGGAAAAAGCAAAAAATTTCAGAATTGCACCTTGCAATGCGGAGAAATTACTGTTTGTGCATTTACAATATTCATTGATTTTTGCCATTGAAAAACATCATGTTATTCATATACCAGAAATGTTTGAAGCTACTGACTGAATGAAAGGAGCTGGCATCTCACTCTCTTTGAATCTTCTTTATCATGCTAAGAGGAGCAGGAAAAAGCAAAAAATTTCAGAATTGCACCTTGCAATGCGGAGAAATTACTGTTTGTGCATTTACAATATTCATTGATTTTTGCCATTGAAAAACATCATGTTATTTATATACCAGAAATGTTTGAAGCTACTGACTGAATGAAAGGAGCTGGCATCTCACTCTCTTTGAATCTTCTTTATCATGCTAAGAGGAGCAGGAAAAAGCAAAAAAATTCAGAATTGCACCTTGCAATGCGGAGAAATTACTGTTTGTGCATTTACAATATTCATTGATTTTTGCCATTGAAAAATGTCCAGAAATGATTGAAGCTACTGACTGAATGAAAGGAGCTGGCATCTCACTCTCTTTGAATCTTCTTTATCATGCTAAGAGGAGCAGGAAAAAGCAAAAAATTTCAGAATTGCACCTTGCAATGCGGAGAAATTACTGTTTGTGCATTTACAATATTCATTGACTTTTGCCATTGAAAAACATGTTATTCATATACCAGAAATGTTTGAAGCTACTGACTGAATGAAAGGAGCTGGCATCTCACTCTCTTTGAATCTTCTTTATCATGCTAAGAGGAGCAGGAACAAGCAAAAAATTTCAGAATTGCACCTTGCAATGCGGAGAAATTACTGTTTGTGCATTTACAATATTCATTGATTTTTGCCATTGAAAAACATCATGTTATTCATATACCAGAAATGTTTGAAGCTACTGACTGAATGAAAGGAGCAGGCATCTCACTGTCTTTGAATCTTCTTTATCATGCTAAGAGGAGCAGGAAAAAGCAAAAAATTTCAGAATTGCACCTTGCAATGCGGAGAAATTACTGTTTGTGCATTTACAATATTCATTGATTTTTGCCATTGAAAAACGTCCAGAAATGATTGAAGCTACTGACTGAATGAAAGGAGCTGGCATCTCACTCTCTTTGAATCTTCTTTATCATGCTAAGAGGAGCAGGAAAAAGCAAAAAATTTCAGAATTGCACCTTGCAATGCGGAGAAATTACTGTTTGTGCATTTACAATATTCATTGATTTTTGCCATTGAAAAACATCATGTTATTCATATACCAGAAATGTTTGAAGCTACTGACTGAATGAAAGGAGCTGGCATCTCACTCTCTTTGAATCTTCTTTATCATGCTAAGAGGAGCAGGAAAAAGCAAAAAATTTCAGAATTGCACCTTGCAATGCGGAGAAATTACTGTTTGTGCATTTACAATATTCATTGATTTTTACCATTGAAAAACGTCCAGAAGTGATTGAAGCTACTGACTGAATGAAAGGAGCTGGCATCTCACTCTCTTTGAATCTTCTTTATCATGCTAAGAGGAGCAGGAAAAAGCAAAAAATTTCAGAATTGCACCTTGCAATGCGGAGAAATTACTGTTTGTGCATTTACAATATTCATTGATTTTTGCCATTGAAAAACATGTTATTCATATACCAGAAATGTTTGAAGCTACTGACTGAATGAAAGGAGCTGGCATCTCACTCTCTTTGAATCTTCTTTATCATGCTAAGAGGAGCAGGAAAAAGCAAAAAATTTCAGAATTGCACCTTGCAATGCGGAGAAATTACTGTTTGTGCATTTACAATATTCATTGATTTTTGCCATTGAAAAACATCATGTTATTCATATACCAGAAATGTTTGAAGCTACTGACTGAATGAAAGGAGCTGGCATCTCACTCTCTTTGAATCTTCTTTATCATGCTAAGAGGAGCAGGAAAAAGCAAAAAATTTCAGAATTGCACCTTGCAATGCGGAGAAATTACTGTTTGTGCATTTACAATATTCATTGATTTTTGCCATTGAAAAACGTCCAGAAATGATTGAAGCTACTGACTGAATGAAAGGAGCTGGCATCTCACTCTCTTTGAATCTTCTTTATCATGCTAAGAGGAGCAGGAAAAAGCAAAAAATTTCAGAATTGCATCTTGCAATGCGGAGAAATTACTGTTTGTGCATTTACAATATTCATTGATTTTTGCCATTGAAAAACGTCCAGAAATGATTGAAGCTACTGACTGAATGAAAGGAGCTGGCATCTCACTCTCTTTGAATCTTCTTTATCATGCTAAGAGGAGCAGGAAAAAGCAAAAAATTTCAGAATTGCACCTTGCAATGCGGAGAAATTACTGTTTGTGCATTTACAATATTCATTGATTTTTGCCATTGAAAAACGTCCAGAAATGATTGAAGCAACTGACTGAATGAAAGGAGCTGGCATCTCACTCTCTTTGAATCTTCTTTATCATGCTAAGAGGAGCAGGAAAAAGCAAAAAATTTCAGAATTGCACCTTGCAATGCGGAGAAATTACTGTTTGTGCATTTACAATATTCATTGATTTTTGCCTTTGAAAAACATCATGTTATTCATATACCAGAAATGTTTGAAGCTACTGACTGAATGAAAGGAGCTGGCATCTCACTCTCTTTGAATCTTCTTTATCATGCTAAGAGGAGCAGGAAAAATCAAAAAATTTCAGAATTGCACCTTGCAATGCGGAGAAATTACTGTTTGTGCATTTACAATATTCATTGATTTTTGCCATTGAAAAACGTCCAGAAATGATTGAAGCTACTGACTGAATGAAAGGAGCTGGCATCTCACTCTCTTTGAATCTTCTTTATCATGCTAAGAGGAGCAGGAAAAAGCAAAAAATTTCAGAATTGCACCTTGCAATGCGGAGAAATTACTGTTTGTGCATTTACAATATTCATTGATTTTTGCCATTGAAAAACATCATGTTATTTATATACCAGAAATGTTTGAAGCTACTGACTGAATGAAAGGAGCTGGCATCTCACTCTCTTTGAATCTTCTTTATCATGCTAAGAGGAGCAGGAAAAAGCAAAAAAATTCAGAATTGCACCTTGCAATGCGGAGAAATTACTGTTTGTGCATTTACAATATTCATTGATTTTTGCCATTGAAAAATGTCCAGAAATGATTGAAGCTACTGACTGAATGAAAGGAGCTGGCATCTCACTCTCTTTGAATCTTCTTTATCATGCTAAGAGGAGTAGGAAAAAGCAAAAAATTTCAGAATTGCACCTTGCAATGCGGAGAAATTACTGTTTGTGCATTTACAATATTCATTGACTTTTGCCATTGAAAAACATGTTATTCATATACCAGAAATGTTTGAAGCTACTGACTGAATGAAAGGAGCTGGCATCTCACTCTCTTTGAATCTTCTTTATCATGCTAAGAGGAGCAGGAAAAAGCAAAAAATTTCAGAATTGCACCTTGCAATGCGGAGAAATTACTGTTTGTGCATTTACAATATTCATTGATTTTTGCCATTGAAAAACATCATGTTATTCATATACCAGAAATGTTTGAAGCTACTGACTGAATGAAAGGAGCAGGCATCTCACTGTCTTTGAATCTTCTTTATCATGCTAAGAGGAGCAGGAAAAAGCAAAAAATTTCAGAATTGCACCTTGCAATGCGGAGAAATTACTGTTTGTGCATTTACAATATTCATTGATTTTTGCCATTGAAAAACGTCCAGAAATGATTGAAGCTACTGACTGAATGAAAGGAGCTGGCATCTCACTCTCTTTGAATCTTCTTTATCATGCTAAGAGGAGCAGGAAAAAACAAAAAATTTCAGAATTGCACCTTGCAATGCGGAGAAATTACTGTTTGTGCATTTACAATATTCATTGATTTTTGCCATTGAAAAACATCATGTTATTCATATACCAGAAATGTTTGAAGCTACTGACTGAATGAAAGGAGCTGGCATCTCACTCTCTTTGAATCTTCTTTATCATGCTAAGAGGAGCAGGAAAAAGCAAAAAATTTCAGAATTGCACCTTGCAATGCGGAGAAATTACTGTTTGTGCATTTACAATATTCATTGATTTTTGCCATTGAAAAACGTCCAGAAGTGATTGAAGCTACTGACTGAATGAAAGGAGCTGGCATCTCACTCTCTTTGAATCTTCTTTATCATGCTAAGAGGAGCAGGAAAAAGCAAAAAATTTCAGAATTGCACCTTGCAATGCGGAGAAATTACTGTTTGTGCATTTACAATATTCATTGATTTTTGCCATTGAAAAACGTCCAGAAATGATTGAAGCTACTGACTGAATGAAAGGAGCTGGCATCTCACTCACTTTGAATCTTCTTTATCATGCTAAGAGGAGCAGGAAAAAGCAAAAAATTTCAGAATTGCATCTTGCAATGCGGAGAAATTACTGTTTGTGCATTTACAATATTCATTGATTTTTGCCATTGAAAAACGTCCAGAAATGATTGAAGCTACTGACTGAATGAAAGGAGCTGGCATCTCACTCTCTTTGAATCTTCTTTATTATGCTAAGAGGAGCAGGAAAAAGCAAAAAATTTCAGAATTGCACCTTGCAATGCGGAGAAATTACTGTTTGTGCATTTACAATATTCATTGATTTTTGCCATTGAAAAACATCATGTTATTCATATACCAGAAATGTTTGAAGCTACTGACTGAATGAAAGGAGCTGGCATCTCACTCTCTTTGAATCTTCTTTATCATGCTAAGAGGAGCAGGAAAAAGCAAAAAATTTCAGAATTGCACCTTGCAATGCGGAGAAATTACTCTTTGTGCATTTACAATATTCATTGATTTTTGCCATTGAAAAACGTCCAGAAATGATTGAAGCTACTGACTGAATGAAAGGAGCTGGCATCTCACTCTCTTTGAATCTTCTTTATCATGCTAAGAGGAGCAGGAAAAAGCAAAAAATTTCAGAATTGCACCTTGCAATGCGGAGAAATTACTGTTTGTGCATTTACAATATTCATTGATTTTTGCCATTGAAAAACATCATGTTATTCATATACCAGAAATGATTGAAGCTACTGACTAAATGAAAGGAGCTGGCATCTCACTCTCTTTGAATCTTCTTTATCATGCTAAGAGGAGCAGGAAAAAGCAAAAAATTTCAGAATTGCACCTTGCAATGCGGAGAAATTACTGTTTGTGCATTTACAATATTCATTGACTTTTGCCATTGAAAAACATGTTATTCATATACCAGAAATGTTTGAAGCTACTGACTGAATGAAAGGAGCTGGCATCTCACTCTCTTTGAATCTTCTTTATCATGCTAAGAGGAGCAGGAAAAAGCAAAAAATTTCAGAATTGCACCTTGCAATGCGGAGAAATTACTGTTTGTGCATTTACAATATTCATTGATTTTTGCCATTGAAAAACGTCCAGAAGTGATTGAAGCTACTGACTGAATGAAAGGAGCTGGCATCTCACTCTCTTTGAATCTTCTTTATCATGCTAAGAGGAGCAGGAAAAAGCAAAAAATTTCAGAATTGCACCTTGCAATGCGGAGAAATTACTGTTTGTGCATTTACAATATTCATTGATTTTTGCCATTGAAAAACATGTTATTCATATACCAGAAATGTTTGAAGCTACTGACTGAATGAAAGGAGCTGGCATCTCACTCTCTTTGAATCTTCTTTATCATGCTAAGAGGAGCAGGAAAAAGCAAAAAATTTCAGAATTGCACCTTGCAATGCGGAGAAATTACTGTTTGTGCATTTACAATATTCATTGATTTTTGCCATTGAAAAACATCATGTTATTCATATACCAGAAATGTTTGAAGCTACTGACTGAATGAAAGGAGCTGGCATCTCACTCTCTTTGAATCTTCTTTATCATGCTAAGAGGAGCAGGAAAAAAGCAAAAAATTTCAGAATTGCACCTTGCAATGCGGAGAAATTACTGTTTGTGCATTTACAATATTCATTGATTTTTGCCATTGAAAAACATCATGTTATTTATATACCAGAAATGTTTGAAGCTACTGACTGAATGAAAGGAGCTGGCATCTCACTCTCTTTGAATCTTCTTTATCATGCTAAGAGGAGCAGGAAAAAGCAAAAAAATTCAGAATTGCACCTTGCAATGCGGAGAAATTACTGTTTGTGCATTTACAATATTCATTGATTTTTGCCATTGAAAAATGTCCAGAAATGATTGAAGCTACTGACTGAATGAAAGGAGCTGGCATCTCACTCTCTTTGAATCTTCTTTATCATGCTAAGAGGAGCAGGAAAAAGCAAAAAATTTCAGAATTGCACCTTGCAATGCGGAGAAATTACTGTTTGTGCATTTACAATATTCATTGACTTTTGCCATTGAAAAACATGTTATTCATATACCAGAAATGTTTGAAGCTACTGACTGAATGAAAGGAGCTGGCATCTCACTCTCTTTGAATCTTCTTTATCATGCTAAGAGGAGCAGGAACAAGCAAAAAATTTCAGAATTGCACCTTGCAATGCGGAGAAATTACTGTTTGTGCATTTACAATATTCATTGATTTTTGCCATTGAAAAACATCATGTTATTCATATACCAGAAATGTTTGAAGCTACTGACTGAATGAAAGGAGCAGGCATCTCACTGTCTTTGAATCTTCTTTATCATGCTAAGAGGAGCAGGAAAAAGCAAAAAATTTCAGAATTGCACCTTGCAATGCGGAGAAATTACTGTTTGTGCATTTACAATATTCATTGATTTTTGCCATTGAAAAACGTCCAGAAATGATTGAAGCTACTGACTGAATGAAAGGAGCTGGCATCTCACTCTCTTTGAATCTTCTTTATCATGCTAAGAGGAGCAGGAAAAAGCAAAAAATTTCAGAATTGCACCTTGCAATGCGGAGAAATTACTGTTTGTGCATTTACAGTATTCATTGATTTTTGCCATTGAAAAACATCATGTTATTCATATACCAGAAATGTTTGAAGCTACTGACTGAATGAAAGGAGCTGGCATCTCACTCTCTTTGAATCTTCTTTATCATGCTAAGAGGAGCAGGAAAAAGCAAAAAATTTCAGAATTGCACCTTGCAATGCGGAGAAATTACTGTTTGTGCATTTACAATATTCATTGATTTTTGCCATTGAAAAACGTCCAGAAGTGATTGAAGCTACTGACTGAATGAAAGGAGCTGGCATCTCACTCTCTTTGAATCTTCTTTATCATGCTAAGAGGAGCAGGAAAAAGCAAAAAATTTCAGAATTGCACCTTGCAATGCGGAGAAATTACTGTTTGTGCATTTACAATATTCATTGATTTTTGCCATTGAAAAACATCATGTTATTCATATACCAGAAATGATTGAAGCTACTGACTAAATGAAAGGAGCTGGCATCTCACTCTCTTTGAATCTTCTTTATCATGCTAAGAGGAGCAGGAAAAAGCAAAAAATTTCAGAATTGCACCTTGCAATGCGGAGAAATTACTGTTTGTGCATATACAATATTCATTGATTTTTGACATTGAAAAACGTCCAGAAATGATTGAAGCTACTGACTGAATGAAAGGAGCTGGCATCTCACTCTCTTTGAATCTTCTTTATCATGCTAAGAGGAGCAGGAAAAAGCAAAAAATTTCAGAATTGCACCTTGCAATGCGGAGAAATTACTGTTTGTGCATTTACAATATTCATTGATTTTTGCCATTGAAAAACGTCCAGAAATGATTGAAGCTACTGACTGAATGAAAGGAGCTGGCATCTCACTCTCTTTGAATCTTCTTTATCATGCTAAGAGGAGCAGGAAAAAGCAAAAAATTTCAGAATTGCACCTTGCAATGCGGAGAAATTACTGTTTGTGCATTTACAATAATCATTGATTTTTGCCATTGAAAAACATCATGTTATTCATATACCAGAAATGTTTGAAGCTACTGACTGAATGAAAGGAGCAGGCATCTCACTCTCTTTGAATCTTCTTTATCATGCTAAGAGGAGCAGGAAAAAGCAAAAAATTTCAGAATTGCACCTTGCAATGCGGAGAAATTACTGTTTGTGCATTTACAATATTCATTGATTTTTGCCATTGAAAAACGTCCAGAAATGATTGAAGCTACTGACTGAATGAAAGGAGCTGGCATCTCACTCTCTTTGAATCTTCTTTATCATGCTAAGAGGAGCAGGAAAAAGCAAAAAATTTCAGAATTGCACCTTGCAATGCGTAGAAATTACTGTTTGTGCATTTACAATATTCATTGATTTTTGCCATTGAAAAATGTCCAGAAATGATTGAACCTACTGACTGAATTAAAGGAGCTGGCATCTCACTCTCTTTGAATCTTCTTTATCATGCTAAGAGGAGCAGGAAAAAGCAAAAAATTTCAGAATTGCACCTTGCAATGCGGAGAAATTACTGTTTGTGCATTTACAATATTCATTGATTTTTGCCATTGAAAAACATCATGTTATTTATATACCAGAAATGTTTGAAGCTACTGACTGAATGAAAGGAGCTGGCATCTCACTCTCTTTGAATCTTCTTTATCATGCTAAGAGGAGCAGGAAAAAGCAAAAAAATTCAGAATTGCACCTTGCAATGCGGAGAAATTACTGTTTGTGCATTTACAATATTCATTGATTTTTGCCATTGAAAAATGTCCAGAAATGATTGAAGCTACTGACTGAATGAAAGGAGCTGGCATCTCACTCTCTTTGAATCTTCTTTATCATGCTAAGAGGAGCAGGAAAAAGCAAAAAATTTCAGAATTGCACCTTGCAATGCGGAGAAATTACTGTTTGTGCATTTACAATATTCATTGACTTTTGCCATTGAAAAACATGTTATTCATATACCAGAAATGTTTGAAGCTACTGACTGAATGAAAGGAGCTGGCATCTCACTCTCTTTGAATCTTCTTTATCATGCTAAGAGGAGCAGGAAAAAGCAAAAAATTTCAGAATTGCACCTTGCAATGCGGAGAAATTACTGTTTGTGCATTTACAATATTCATTGATTTTTGCCATTGAAAAACGTCCAGAAGTGATTGAAGCTACTGACTGAATGAAAGGAGCTGGCATCTCACTCTCTTTGAATCTTCTTTATCATGCTAAGAGGAGCAGGAAAAAGCAAAAAATTTCAGAATTGCACCTTGCAATGCGGAGAAATTACTGTTTGTGCATTTACAATATTCATTGATTTTTGCCATTGAAAAACATGTTATTCATATACCAGAAATGTTTGAAGCTACTGACTGAATGAAAGGAGCTGGCATCTCACTCTCTTTGAATCTTCTTTATCATGCTAAGAGGAGCAGGAAAAAGCAAAAAATTTCAGAATTGCACCTTGCAATGCGGAGAAATTACTGTTTGTGCATTTACAATATTCATTGATTTTTGCCATTGAAAAACATCATGTTATTCATATACCAGAAATGTTTGAAGCTACTGACTGAATGAAAGGAGCTGGCATCTCACTCTCTTTGAATCTTCTTTATCATGCTAAGAGGAGCAGGAAAAAGCAAAAAATTTCAGAATTGCACCTTGCAATGCGGAGAAATTACTGTTTGTGCATTTACAATATTCATTGATTTTTGCCATTGAAAAACATCATGTTATTTATATACCAGAAATGTTTGAAGCTACTGACTGAATGAAAGGAGCTGGCATCTCACTCTCTTTGAATCTTCTTTATCATGCTAAGAGGAGCAGGAAAAAGCAAAAAAATTCAGAATTGCACCTTGCAATGCGGAGAAATTACTGTTTGTGCATTTACAATATTCATTGATTTTTGCCATTGAAAAATGTCCAGAAATGATTGAAGCTACCGACTGAATGAAAGGAGCTGGCATCTCACTCTCTTTGAATCTTCTTTATCATGCTAAGAGGAGCAGGAAAAAGCAAAAAATTTCAGAATTGCACCTTGCAATGCGGAGAAATTACTGTTTGTGCATTTACAATATTCATTGACTTTTGCCATTGAAAAACATGTTATTCATATACCAGAAATGTTTGAAGCTACTGACTGAATGAAAGGAGCTGGCATCTCACTCTCTTTGAATCTTCTTTATCATGCTAAGAGGAGCAGGAACAAGCAAAAAATTTCAGAATTGCACCTTGCAATGCGGAGAAATTACTGTTTGTGCATTTACAATATTCATTGATTTTTGCCATTGAAAAACATCATGTTATTCATATACCAGAAATGTTTGAAGCTACTGACTGAATGAAAGGAGCAGGCATCTCACTGTCTTTGAATCTTCTTTATCATGCTAAGAGGAGCAGGAAAAAGCAAAAAATTTCAGAATTGCACCTTGCAATGCGGAGAAATTACTGTTTGTGCATTTACAATATTCATTGATTTTTGCCATTGAAAAACGTCCAGAAATGATTGAAGCTACTGACTGAATGAAAGGAGCTGGCATCTCACTCTCTTTGAATCTTCTTTATCATGCTAAGAGGAGCAGGAAAAAGCAAAAAATTTCAGAATTGCACCTTGCAATGCGGAGAAATTACTGTTTGTGCATTTACAATATTCATTGATTTTTGCCATTGAAAAACATCATGTTATTCATATACCAGAAATGTTTGAAGCTACTGACTGAATGAAAGGAGCTGGCATCTCACTCTCTTTGAATCTTCTTTATCATGCTAAGAGGAGCAGGAAAAAGCAAAAAATTTCAGAATTGCACCTTGCAATGCGGAGAAATTACTGTTTGTGCATTTACAATATTCATTGATTTTTACCATTGAAAAACGTCCAGAAGTGATTGAAGCTACTGACTGAATGAAAGGAGCTGGCATCTCACTCTCTTTGAATCTTCTTTATCATGCTAAGAGGAGCAGGAAAAAGCAAAAAATTTCAGAATTGCACCTTGCAATGCGGAGAAATTACTGTTTGTGCATTTACAATATTCATTGATTTTTGCCATTGAAAAACATGTTATTCATATACCAGAAATGTTTGAAGCTACTGACTGAATGAAAGGAGCTGGCATCTCACTCTCTTTGAATCTTCTTTATCATGCTAAGAGGAGCAGGAAAAAGCAAAAAATTTCAGAATTGCACCTTGCAATGCGGAGAAATTACTGTTTGTGCATTTACAATATTCATTGATTTTTGCCATTGAAAAACATCATGTTATTCATATACCAGAAATGTTTGAAGCTACTGACTGAATGAAAGGAGCTGGCATCTCACTCTCTTTGAATCTTCTTTATCATGCTAAGAGGAGCAGGAAAAAGCAAAAAATTTCAGAATTGCACCTTGCAATGCGGAGAAATTACTGTTTGTGCATTTACAATATTCATTGATTTTTGCCATTGAAAAACGTCCAGAAATGATTGAAGCTACTGACTGAATGAAAGGAGCTGGCATCTCACTCTCTTTGAATCTTCTTTATCATGCTAAGAGGAGCAGGAAAAAGCAAAAAATTTCAGAATTGCATCTTGCAATGCGGAGAAATTACTGTTTGTGCATTTACAATATTCATTGATTTTTGCCATTGAAAAACGTCCAGAAATGATTGAAGCTACTGACTGAATGAAAGGAGCTGGCATCTCACTCTCTTTTAATCTTCTTTATCATGCTAAGAGGAGCAGGAAAAAGCAAAAAATTTCAGAATTGCACCTTGCAATGCGGAGAAATTACTGTTTGTGCATTTACAATATTCATTGATTTTTGCCATTGAAAAACGTCCAGAAATGATTGAAGCAACTGACTGAATGAAAGGAGCTGGCATCTCACTCTCTTTGAATCTTCTTTATCATGCTAAGAGGAGCAGGAAAAAGCAAAAAATTTCAGAATTGCACCTTGCAATGCGGAGAAATTACTGTTTGTGCATTTACAATATTCATTGATTTTTGCCATTGAAAAACATCATGTTATTCATATACCAGAAATGTTTGAAGCTACTGACTGAATGAAAGGAGCTGGCATCTCACTCTCTTTGAATCTTCTTTATCATGCTAAGAGGAGCAGGAAAAATCAAAAAATTTCAGAATTGCACCTTGCAATGCGGAGAAATTACTGTTTGTGCATTTACAATATTCATTGATTTTTGCCATTGAAAAACGTCCAGAAATGATTGAAGCTACTGACTGAATGAAAGGAGCTGGCATCTCACTCTCTTTGAATCTTCTTTATCATGCTAAGAGGAGCAGGAAAAAGCAAAAAATTTCAGAATTGCACCTTGCAATGCGGAGAAATTACTGTTTGTGCATTTACAATATTCATTGATTTTTGCCATTGAAAAACGTCCAGAAATGATTGAAGCTACTGACTGAATGAAAGGAGCTGGCATCTCACTCTCTTTGAATCTTCTTTATCATGCTAAGAGGAGCAGGAAAAAGCAAAAAATTTCAGAATTGCACCTTGCAATGCGGAGAAATTACTGTTTGTGCATTTACAATATTCATTGATTTTTGCCATTGAAAAACATGTTATTCATATACCAGAAATGTTTGAAGCTACTGACTGAATGAAAGGAGCTGGCATCTCACTCTCTTTGAATCTTCTTTATCATGCTAAGAGGAGCAGGAAAAAGCAAAAAATTTCAGAATTGCACCTTGCAATGCGGAGAAATTACTGTTTGTGCATTTACAATATTCATTGATTTTTGCCATTGAAAAACATCATGTTATTCATATACCAGAAATGTTTGAAGCTACTGACTGAATGAAAGGAGCTGGCATCTCACTCTCTTTGAATCTTCTTTATCATGCTAAGAGGAGCAGGAAAAAGCAAAAAATTTCAGAATTGCACCTTGCAATGCGGAGAAATTACTGTTTGTGCATTTACAATATTCATTGATTTTTGCCATTGAAAAACATCATGTTATTTATATACCAGAAATGTTTGAAGCTACTGACTGAATGAAAGGAGCTGGCATCTCACTCTCTTTGAATCTTCTTTATCATGCTAAGAGGAGCAGGAAAAAGCAAAAAAATT
Source organism: Phyllobates terribilis (assembly GCF_046119375.1). NCBI lineage: Eukaryota > Metazoa > Chordata > Amphibia > Anura > Dendrobatidae > Phyllobates > Phyllobates terribilis. The sequence goes on along the minus strand of NW_027363780.1, from coordinate 160,279 downwards.
CAGAATTGCACCTTGCAATGCGGAGAAATTACTGTTTGTGCATTTACAATATTCATTGATTTTTGCCATTGAAAAATGTCCAGAAATGATTGAAGCTACTGACTGAATGAAAGGAGCTGGCATCTCACTCTCTTTGAATCTTCTTTATCATGCTAAGAGGAGCAGGAAAAAGCAAAAAATTTCAGAATTGCACCTTGCAATGCGGAGAAATTACTGTTTGTGCATTTACAATATTCATTGACTTTTGCCATTGAAAAACATGTTATTCATATACCAGAAATGTTTGAAGCTACTGACTGAATGAAAGGAGCTGGCATCTCACTCTCTTTGAATCTTCTTTATCATGCTAAGAGGAGCAGGAACAAGCAAAAAATTTCAGAATTGCACCTTGCAATGCGGAGAAATTACTGTTTGTGCATTTACAATATTCATTGATTTTTGCCATTGAAAAACATCATGTTATTCATATACCAGAAATGTTTGAAGCTACTGACTGAATGAAAGGAGCAGGCATCTCACTGTCTTTGAATCTTCTTTATCATGCTAAGAGGAGCAGGAAAAAGCAAAAAATTTCAGAATTGCACCTTGCAATGCGGAGAAATTACTGTTTGTGCATTTACAATATTCATTGATTTTTGCCATTGAAAAACGTCCAGAAATGATTGAAGCTACTGACTGAATGAAAGGAGCTGGCATCTCACTCTCTTTGAATCTTCTTTATCATGCTAAGAGGAGCAGGAAAAAGCAAAAAATTTCAGAATTGCACCTTGCAATGCGGAGAAATTACTGTTTGTGCATTTACAATATTCATTGATTTTTGCCATTGAAAAACATCATGTTATTCATATACCAGAAATGTTTGAAGCTACTGACTGAATGAAAGGAGCTGGCATCTCACTCTCTTTGAATCTTCTTTATCATGCTAAGAGGAGCAGGAAAAAGCAAAAAATTTCAGAATTGCACCTTGCAATGCGGAGAAATTACTGTTTGTGCATTTACAATATTCATTGATTTTTACCATTGAAAAACGTCCAGAAGTGATTGAAGCTACTGACTGAATGAAAGGAGCTGGCATCTCACTCTCTTTGAATCTTCTTTATCATGCTAAGAGGAGCAGGAAAAAGCAAAAAATTTCAGAATTGCACCTTGCAATGCGGAGAAATTACTGTTTGTGCATTTACAATATTCATTGATTTTTGCCATTGAAAAACATGTTATTCATATACCAGAAATGTTTGAAGCTACTGACTGAATGAAAGGAGCTGGCATCTCACTCTCTTTGAATCTTCTTTATCATGCTAAGAGGAGCAGGAAAAAGCAAAAAATTTCAGAATTGCACCTTGCAATGCGGAGAAATTACTGTTTGTGCATTTACAATATTCATTGATTTTTGCCATTGAAAAACATCATGTTATTCATATACCAGAAATGTTTGAAGCTACTGACTGAATGAAAGGAGCTGGCATCTCACTCTCTTTGAATCTTCTTTATCATGCTAAGAGGAGCAGGAAAAAGCAAAAAATTTCAGAATTGCACCTTGCAATGCGGAGAAATTACTGTTTGTGCATTTACAATATTCATTGATTTTTGCCATTGAAAAACGTCCAGAAATGATTGAAGCTACTGACTGAATGAAAGGAGCTGGCATCTCACTCTCTTTGAATCTTCTTTATCATGCTAAGAGGAGCAGGAAAAAGCAAAAAATTTCAGAATTGCATCTTGCAATGCGGAGAAATTACTGTTTGTGCATTTACAATATTCATTGATTTTTGCCATTGAAAAACGTCCAGAAATGATTGAAGCTACTGACTGAATGAAAGGAGCTGGCATCTCACTCTCTTTTAATCTTCTTTATCATGCTAAGAGGAGCAGGAAAAAGCAAAAAATTTCAGAATTGCACCTTGCAATGCGGAGAAATTACTGTTTGTGCATTTACAATATTCATTGATTTTTGCCATTGAAAAACGTCCAGAAATGATTGAAGCAACTGACTGAATGAAAGGAGCTGGCATCTCACTCTCTTTGAATCTTCTTTATCATGCTAAGAGGAGCAGGAAAAAGCAAAAAATTTCAGAATTGCACCTTGCAATGCGGAGAAATTACTGTTTGTGCATTTACAATATTCATTGATTTTTGCCATTGAAAAACATCATGTTATTCATATACCAGAAATGTTTGAAGCTACTGACTGAATGAAAGGAGCTGGCATCTCACTCTCTTTGAATCTTCTTTATCATGCTAAGAGGAGCAGGAAAAAGCAAAAAATTTCAGAATTGCACCTTGCAATGCGGAGAAATTACTGTTTGTGCATTTACAATATTCATTGATTTTTGCCATTGAAAAACATCATGTTATTTATATACCAGAAATGTTTGAAGCTACTGACTGAATGAAAGGAGCTGGCATCTCACTCTCTTTGAATCTTCTTTATCATGCTAAGAGGAGCAGGAAAAAGCAAAAAAATTCAGAATTGCACCTTGCAATGCGGAGAAATTACTGTTTGTGCATTTACAATATTCATTGATTTTTGCCATTGAAAAATGTCCAGAAATGATTGAAGCTACTGACTGAATGAAAGGAGCTGGCATCTCACTCTCTTTGAATCTTCTTTATCATGCTAAGAGGAGCAGGAAAAAGCAAAAAATTTCAGAATTGCACCTTGCAATGCGGAGAAATTACTGTTTGTGCATTTACAATATTCATTGACTTTTGCCATTGAAAAACATGTTATTCATATACCAGAAATGTTTGAAGCTACTGACTGAATGAAAGGAGCTGGCATCTCACTCTCTTTGAATCTTCTTTATCATGCTAAGAGGAGCAGGAACAAGCAAAAAATTTCAGAATTGCACCTTGCAATGCGGAGAAATTACTGTTTGTGCATTTACAATATTCATTGATTTTTGCCATTGAAAAACATCATGTTATTCATATACCAGAAATGTTTGAAGCTACTGACTGAATGAAAGGAGCAGGCATCTCACTGTCTTTGAATCTTCTTTATCATGCTAAGAGGAGCAGGAAAAAGCAAAAAATTTCAGAATTGCACCTTGCAATGCGGAGAAATTACTGTTTGTGCATTTACAATATTCATTGATTTTTGCCATTGAAAAACGTCCAGAAATGATTGAAGCTACTGACTGAATGAAAGGAGCTGGCATCTCACTCTCTTTGAATCTTCTTTATCATGCTAAGAGGAGCAGGAAAAAGCAAAAAATTTCAGAATTGCACCTTGCAATGCGGAGAAATTACTGTTTGTGCATTTACAATATTCATTGATTTTTGCCATTGAAAAACATCATGTTATTCATATACCAGAAATGTTTGAAGCTACTGACTGAATGAAAGGAGCTGGCATCTCACTCTCTTTGAATCTTCTTTATCATGCTAAGAGGAGCAGGAAAAAGCAAAAAATTTCAGAATTGCACCTTGCAATGCGGAGAAATTACTGTTTGTGCATTTACAATATTCATTGATTTTTACCATTGAAAAACGTCCAGAAGTGATTGAAGCTACTGACTGAATGAAAGGAGCTGGCATCTCACTCTCTTTGAATCTTCTTTATCATGCTAAGAGGAGCAGGAAAAAGCAAAAAATTTCAGAATTGCACCTTGCAATGCGGAGAAATTACTGTTTGTGCATTTACAATATTCATTGATTTTTGCCATTGAAAAACATGTTATTCATATACCAGAAATGTTTGAAGCTACTGACTGAATGAAAGGAGCTGGCATCTCACTCTCTTTGAATCTTCTTTATCATGCTAAGAGGAGCAGGAAAAAGCAAAAAATTTCAGAATTGCACCTTGCAATGCGGAGAAATTACTGTTTGTGCATTTACAATATTCATTGATTTTTGCCATTGAAAAACATCATGTTATTCATATACCAGAAATGTTTGAAGCTACTGACTGAATGAAAGGAGCTGGCATCTCACTCTCTTTGAATCTTCTTTATCATGCTAAGAGGAGCAGGAAAAAGCAAAAAATTTCAGAATTGCACCTTGCAATGCGGAGAAATTACTGTTTGTGCATTTACAATATTCATTGATTTTTGCCATTGAAAAACGTCCAGAAATGATTGAAGCTACTGACTGAATGAAAGGAGCTGGCATCTCACTCTCTTTGAATCTTCTTTATCATGCTAAGAGGAGCAGGAAAAAGCAAAAAATTTCAGAATTGCATCTTGCAATGCGGAGAAATTACTGTTTGTGCATTTACAATATTCATTGATTTTTGCCATTGAAAAACGTCCAGAAATGATTGAAGCTACTGACTGAATGAAAGGAGCTGGCATCTCACTCTCTTTTAATCTTCTTTATCATGCTAAGAGGAGCAGGAAAAAGCAAAAAATTTCAGAATTGCACCTTGCAATGCGGAGAAATTACTGTTTGTGCATTTACAATATTCATTGATTTTTGCCATTGAAAAACGTCCAGAAATGATTGAAGCAACTGACTGAATGAAAGGAGCTGGCATCTCACTCTCTTTGAATCTTCTTTATCATGCTAAGAGGAGCAGGAAAAAGCAAAAAATTTCAGAATTGCACCTTGCAATGCGGAGAAATTACTGTTTGTGCATTTACAATATTCATTGATTTTTGCCATTGAAAAACATCATGTTATTCATATACCAGAAATGTTTGAAGCTACTGACTGAATGAAAGGAGCTGGCATCTCACTCTCTTTGAATCTTCTTTATCATGCTAAGAGGAGCAGGAAAAATCAAAAAATTTCAGAATTGCACCTTGCAATGCGGAGAAATTACTGTTTGTGCATTTACAATATTCATTGATTTTTGCCATTGAAAAACGTCCAGAAATGATTGAAGCTACTGACTGAATGAAAGGAGCTGGCATCTCACTCTCTTTGAATCTTCTTTATCATGCTAAGAGGAGCAGGAAAAAGCAAAAAATTTCAGAATTGCACCTTGCAATGCGGAGAAATTACTGTTTGTGCATTTACAATATTCATTGATTTTTGCCATTGAAAAACATCATGTTATTTATATACCAGAAATGTTTGAAGCTACTGACTGAATGAAAGGAGCTGGCATCTCACTCTCTTTGAATCTTCTTTATCATGCTAAGAGGAGCAGGAAAAAGCAAAAAAATTCAGAATTGCACCTTGCAATGCGGAGAAATTACTGTTTGTGCATTTACAATATTCATTGATTTTTGCCATTGAAAAATGTCCAGAAATGATTGAAGCTACTGACTGAATGAAAGGAGCTGGCATCTCACTCTCTTTGAATCTTCTTTATCATGCTAAGAGGAGTAGGAAAAAGCAAAAAATTTCAGAATTGCACCTTGCAATGCGGAGAAATTACTGTTTGTGCATTTACAATATTCATTGACTTTTGCCATTGAAAAACATGTTATTCATATACCAGAAATGTTTGAAGCTACTGACTGAATGAAAGGAGCTGGCATCTCACTCTCTTTGAATCTTCTTTATCATGCTAAGAGGAGCAGGAAAAAGCAAAAAATTTCAGAATTGCACCTTGCAATGCGGAGAAATTACTGTTTGTGCATTTACAATATTCATTGATTTTTGCCATTGAAAAACATCATGTTATTCATATACCAGAAATGTTTGAAGCTACTGACTGAATGAAAGGAGCAGGCATCTCACTGTCTTTGAATCTTCTTTATCATGCTAAGAGGAGCAGGAAAAAGCAAAAAATTTCAGAATTGCACCTTGCAATGCGGAGAAATTACTGTTTGTGCATTTACAATATTCATTGATTTTTGCCATTGAAAAACGTCCAGAAATGATTGAAGCTACTGACTGAATGAAAGGAGCTGGCATCTCACTCTCTTTGAATCTTCTTTATCATGCTAAGAGGAGCAGGAAAAAACAAAAAATTTCAGAATTGCACCTTGCAATGCGGAGAAATTACTGTTTGTGCATTTACAATATTCATTGATTTTTGCCATTGAAAAACATCATGTTATTCATATACCAGAAATGTTTGAAGCTACTGACTGAATGAAAGGAGCTGGCATCTCACTCTCTTTGAATCTTCTTTATCATGCTAAGAGGAGCAGGAAAAAGCAAAAAATTTCAGAATTGCACCTTGCAATGCGGAGAAATTACTGTTTGTGCATTTACAATATTCATTGATTTTTGCCATTGAAAAACGTCCAGAAGTGATTGAAGCTACTGACTGAATGAAAGGAGCTGGCATCTCACTCTCTTTGAATCTTCTTTATCATGCTAAGAGGAGCAGGAAAAAGCAAAAAATTTCAGAATTGCACCTTGCAATGCGGAGAAATTACTGTTTGTGCATTTACAATATTCATTGATTTTTGCCATTGAAAAACATGTTATTCATATACCAGAAATGTTTGAAGCTACTGACTGAATGAAAGGAGCTGGCATCTCACTCTCTTTGAATCTTCTTTATCATGCTAAGAGGAGCAGGAAAAAGCAAAAAATTTCAGAATTGCACCTTGCAATGCGGAGAAATTACTGTTTGTGCATTTACAATATTCATTGATTTTTGCCATTGAAAAACATCATGTTATTCATATACCAGAAATGTTTGAAGCTACTGACTGAATGAAAGGAGCTGGCATCTCACTCTCTTTGAATCTTCTTTATCATGCTAAGAGGAGCAGGAAAAAGCAAAAAATTTCAGAATTGCACCTTGCAATGCGGAGAAATTACTGTTTGTGCATTTACAATATTCATTGATTTTTGCCATTGAAAAACGTCCAGAAATGATTGAAGCTACTGACTGAATGAAAGGAGCTGGCATCTCACTCTCTTTGAATCTTCTTTATCATGCTAAGAGGAGCAGGAAAAAGCAAAAAATTTCAGAATTGCATCTTGCAATGCGGAGAAATTACTGTTTGTGCATTTACAATATTCATTGATTTTTGCCATTGAAAAACGTCCAGAAATGATTGAAGCTACTGACTGAATGAAAGGAGCTGGCATCTCACTCTCTTTGAATCTTCTTTATCATGCTAAGAGGAGCAGGAAAAAGCAAAAAATTTCAGAATTGCACCTTGCAATGCGGAGAAATTACTGTTTGTGCATTTACAATATTCATTGATTTTTGCCATTGAAAAACGTCCAGAAATGATTGAAGCAACTGACTGAATGAAAGGAGCTGGCATCTCACTCTCTTTGAATCTTCTTTATCATGCTAAGAGGAGCAGGAAAAAGCAAAAAATTTCAGAATTGCACCTTGCAATGCGGAGAAATTACTGTTTGTGCATTTACAATATTCATTGATTTTTGCCATTGAAAAACATCATGTTATTCATATACCAGAAATGTTTGAAGCTACTGACTGAATGAAAGGAGCTGGCATCTCACTCTCTTTGAATCTTCTTTATCATGCTAAGAGGAGCAGGAAAAATCAAAAAATTTCAGAATTGCACCTTGCAATGCGGAGAAATTACTGTTTGTGCATTTACAATATTCATTGATTTTTGCCATTGAAAAACGTCCAGAAATGATTGAAGCTACTGACTGAATGAAAGGAGCTGGCATCTCACTCTCTTTGAATCTTCTTTATCATGCTAAGAGGAGCAGGAAAAAGCAAAAAATTTCAGAATTGCACCTTGCAATGCGGAGAAATTACTGTTTGTGCATTTACAATATTCATTGATTTTTGCCATTGAAAAACGTCCAGAAATGATTGAAGCTACTGACTGAATGAAAGGAGCTGGCATCTCACTCTCTTTGAATCTTCTTTATCATGCTAAGAGGAGCAGGAGAAAGCAAAAAATTTCAGAATTGCACCTTGCAATGCGGAGAAATTACTGTTTGTGCATTTACAATATTCATTGATTTTTGCCATTGAAAAACATCATGTTATTCATATACCAGAAATGTTTGAAGCTACTGACTGAATGAAAGGAGCTGGCATCTCACTCTCTTTGAATCTTTTTTATCATGCTAAGAGGAGCAGGAAAAAGCAAAAAATTTCAGAATTGCACCTTGCAATGCGGAGAAATTACTGTTTGTGCATTTACAATATTCATTGATTTTTGCCATTGAAAAACGTCCAGAAATGATTGAAGCTACTGACTGAATGAAAGGAGCTGGCATCTCACTCTTTGAATCTTCTTTATCATGCTAAGAGGAGCAGGAAAAAGCAAAAAATTTCAGAATTGCACCTTGCAATGCGGAGAAATTACTGTTTGTGCATTTACAATATTCATTGATTTTTGCCATTGAAAAACGTCCAGAAATGATTGAAGCTACTGACTGAATGAAAGGAGCTGGCATCTCACTCTCTTTGAATCTTCTTTATCATGCTAAGAGGAGCAGGAAAAAGCAAAAAATTTCAGAATTGCACCTTGCAATGCGAAGAAATTACTGTTTGTGCATTTACAATATTCATTGATTTTTGCCATTGAAAAACGTCCAGAAATGATTGAAGCTACTGACTGAATGAAAGGAGCTGGCATCTCACTCTCTTTGAATCTTCTTTATCATGTTAAGAGGAGCAGGAAAAAGCAAAAAATTTCAGAATTGCACCTTGCAATGCGGAGAAATTACTGTTTGTGCATTTACAATATTCATTGATTTTTGCCATTTTAAAACATCATGTTATTCATATACCAGAAATGTTTGAAGCTACTGACTGAATGAAAGGAGCTGGCATCTCACTCTCTTTGAATCTTCTTTATTATGCTAAGAGGAGCAGGAAAAAGCAAAAAATATCAGAATTGCACCTTGCAATGCGGAGAAATTACTGTTTGTGCATTTACAATATTCATTGATTTTTGCCATTGAAAAACATCATGTTATTCATATACCAGAAATGTTTGAAGCTACTGACTGAATTCAAGGAGCTGGCATCTCACTCTCTTTGAATCTTCTTTATCATGCTAAGAGGAGCAGGAAAAAGCAAAAAATTTCAGAATTGCACCTTGCAATGCGGAGAAATTACTGTTTGTGCATTTACAATATTCATTGATTTTTGCCATTGAAAAACGTCCAGAAATGATTGAAGCTACTGACTGAATGAAAGGAGCTGGCATCTAAATCTCTTTGAATCTTCTTTATCATGCTAAGAGGAGCAGGAAAAAGCAAAAAATTTCAGAATTGCACCTTGCAATGCGGAGAAATTACTGTTTGTGCATTTACAATATACATTGATTTTTGCCATTGAAAAACGTCCAGAAATGATTGAAGGTACTGACTGGATGAAAGGAGCTGGCATCTCACTCTCTTTGAATCTTCTTTATCATGCTAAGAGGAGCAGGAAAAAGCAAAAAATTTCAGAATTGCACCTTGCAATGCGGAGAAATTACTGTTTGTGCATTTACAATATTCATTGATTTTTGCCATTGAAAAACATCATGTTATTCATATACCAGAAATGTTTGAAGCTACTGACTGAATGAAAGGAGCTGGCATCTCACTCTCTTTCAATCTTCTTTATCATGCTAAGAGGAGCAGGAAAAAGCAAAAAATTTCAGAATTGCACCTTGCAATGCGGAGAAATTACTGTTTGTGCATTTACAATATTCATTGATTTTTGCCATTGAAAAACATCATGTTATTCATATACCAGAAATGATTGAAGCTACTGACTGAATGAAAGGAGCTGGCATCTCACTCTCTTTGAATCTTCTTTATCATGCTAAGAGGAGCAGGAAAAAGCAAAAAATTTCAGAATTGCACCTTGCAATGCGGAGAAATTACTGTTTGTGCATTTACAATATTCATTGATTTTTGCCATTGAAAAACATCATGTTATTCATATACCAGAAATGATTGAAGCTACTGACTGAATGAAAGGAGCTGGCATCTCACTCTCTTTGAATCTTCTTTATCATGCTAAGAGGAGCAGGAAAAAGCAAAAAATTTCAGAATTGCACCTTGCAATGCGTAGAAATTACTGTTTGTGCATTTACAATATTCATTGATTTTTGCCATTGAAAAATGTCCAGAAATGATTGAACCTACTGACTGAATTAAAGGAGCTGGCATCTCACTCTATTTGAATCTTCTTTATCATGCTAAGAGGAGCAGGAAAAAGCAGAAAATTTCAGAATTGCACCTTGCAATGCGGAGAAATTACTGTTTGTGCATTTACAACATTCATTGATTTTTGCCATTGAAAAACATCATGTTATTCATATACAAGAAATGTTTGAAGCTACTGACTGAATGAAAGGAGCTGGCATCTCACTCTCTTTGAATCTTCTTTATCATGCTAAGAGGAGCAGGAAAAAGCAAAAAATTTCAGAATTGCACCTTGCAATGCGGAGAAATTACTGTTTGTGCATTTACAATATTCATTGATTTTTGCCATTGAAAAATGTCCAGAAATGATTGAAGCTACTGACTGAATGAAAGGAGCTGGCATCTCACTCTCTTTGAATCTTCTTTATCATGCTAAGAGGAGCAGGAAAAAGCAAAAAATTTCAGAATTGCACCTTGCAATGCGGAGAAATTACTGTTTGTGCATTTACAATATTCATTGACTTTTGCCATTGAAAAACATGTTATTCATATACCAGAAATGTTTGAAGCTACTGACTGAATGAAAGGAGCTGGCATCTCACTCTCTTTGAATCTTCTTTATCATGCTAAGAGGAGCAGGAAAAAGCAAAAAATTTCAGAATTGCACCTTGCAATGCGGAGAAATTACTGTTTGTGCATTTACAATATTCATTGATTTTTGCTATTGAAAAACATCATGTTATTCATATACCAGAAATGTTTGAAGCTACTGACTGAATGAAAGGAGCAGGCATCTCACTCTCTTTGAATCTTCTTTATCATGCTAAGAGGAGCAGGAAAAAGCAAAAAATTTCAGAATTGCACCTTGCAATGCGGAGAAATTACTGTTTGTGCATTTACAATATTCATTGATTTTTGCCATTGAAAAACGTCCAGAAATGATTGAAGCTACTGACTGAATGAAAGGAGCTGGCATCTCACTCTCTTTGAATCTTCTTTATCATGCTAAGAGTAGCAGGAAAAAGCAAAAAATTTCAGAATTGCACGTTGCAATGCGGAGAAATTACTGTTTGTGCATTTACAATATTCATTGATTTTTGCCATTGAAAAACATCATGTTATTCATATACCAGAAATGTTTGAAGCTACTGACTGAATGAAAGGAGCTGGCATCTCACTCTCTTTGAATCTTCTTTATCATGCTAAGAGGAGCAGGAAAAAGCAAAAAATTTCAGAATTGCACCTTGCAATGCGGAGAAATTACTGTTTGTGCATTTACAATATTCATTGATTTTTGCCATTGAAAAACGTCCAGAAGTGATTGAAGCTACTGACTGAATGAAAGGAGCTGGCATCTCACTCTCTTTGAATCTTCTTTATCATGCTAAGAGGAGCAGGAAAAAGCAAAAAATTTCAGAATTGCACCTTGCAATGCGGAGAAATTACTGTTTGTGCATTTACAATATTCATTGACTTTTGCCAATGAAAAACATGTTATTCATATACCAGAAATGTTTGAAGCTACTGACTGAATGAAAGGAGCTGGCATCTCACTCTCTTTGAATCTTCTTTATCATGCTAAGAGGAGCAGGAAAAAGCAAAAAATTTCAGAATTGCACCTTGCAATGCGGAGAAATTACTGTTTGTGCATTTACAATATTCATTGATTTTTGCCATTGAAAAACGTCCAGAAATGATTGAAGCTACTGACTGAATGAAAGGAGCTGGCATCTCACTCTCTTTGAATCTTCTTTGTCATGCTAAGAGGAGCAGGAAAAAGCAAAAAATTTCAGAATTGCACCTTGCAATGCGGAGAAATTACTGTTTGTGCATTTACAATATTCATTGATTTTTGCCATTGAAAAACATGTTATTCATATACCAGAAATGTTTGAAGCTACTGACTGAATGAAAGGAGCTGGCATCTCACTCTCTTTGAATCTTCTTTATCATGCTAAGAGGAGCAGGAAAAAGCAAAAAATTTCAGAATTGCACCTTGCAATGCGGAGAAATTACTGTTTGTGCATTTACAATATTCATTGATTTTTGCCATTGAAAAACATCATGTTATTCATATACCAGAAATGTTTGAAGCTACTGACTGAATGAAAGGAGCTGGCATCTCACTCTCTTTGAATCTTCTTTATCATGCTAAGAGGAGCAGGAAAAAGCAAAAAATTTCAGAATTGCACCTTGCAATGCGGAGAAATTACTGTTTGTGCATTTACAATATTCATTGATTTTTGCCATTGAAAAACGTCCAGAAATGATTGAAGCTACTGACTGAATGAAAGGAGCTGGCATCTCACTCTCTTTGAATCTTCTTTATCATGCTAAGAGGAGCAGGAAAAAGCAAAAAATTTCAGAATTGCATCTTGCAATGCGGAGAAATTACTGTTTGTGCATTTTCAATATTCATTGATTTTTGCCATTGAAAAACGTCCAGAAATGATTGAAGCTACTGACTGAATGAAAGGAGCTGGCATCTCACTCTCTTTGAATCTTCTTTATCATGCTAAGAGGAGCAGGAAAAAGCAAAAAATTTCAGAATTGCACCTTGCAATGCGGAGAAATTACTGTTTGTGCATTTACAATATTCATTGATTTTTGCCATTGAAAAACGTCCAGAAATAATTGAAGCTACTGACTGAATGAAAGGAGCTGGCATCTCACTCTCTTTGAATCTTCTTTATCATGCTAAGAGGAGCAGGAAAAAGCAAAAAATTTCAGAATTGCACCTTGCAATGCGGAGAAATTACTGTTTGTGCATTTACAATATTCATTGATTTTTGCCATTGAAAAACATCATGTTATTCATATACCAGAAATGTTTGAAGCTACTGACTGAATGAAAGGAGCTGGCATCTCACTCTCTTTGAATCTTCTTTATCATGCTAAGAGGAGCAGGAAAAAGCAAAAAATTTCAGAATTGCACCTTGCAATGCGGAGAAATTACTGTTTGTGCATTTACAATATTCATTGATTTTTGCCATTGAAAAACGTCCAGAAATGATTGAAGCTACTGACTGAATGAAAGGAGCTGGCATCTCACTCTCTTTGAATCTTCTTTATCATGCTAAGAGGAGCAGGAAAAAGCAAAAAATTTCAGAATTGCACATTGCAATGCGGAGAAATTACTGTTTGTGCATTTACAATATTCATTGATTTTTGCCATTGAAAAACGTCCAGAAATGATTGAAGCTACTGACTGAATGAAAGGAGCTGGCATCTCACTCTCTTTGAATCTTCTTTATCATGCTAAGAGGAGCAGGAGAAAGCAAAAAATTTCAGAATTGCACCTTGCAATGCGGAGAAATTACTGTTTGTGCATTTACAATATTCATTGATTTTTGCCATTGAAAAACATCATGTTATTCATATACCAGAAATGTTTGAAGCTACTGACTGAATGAAAGGAGCTGGCATCTCACTCTCTTTGAATCTTTTTTATCATGCTAAGAGGAGCAGGAAAAAGCAAAAAATTTCAGAATTGCACCTTGCAATGCGGAGAAATTACTGTTTGTGCATTTACAATATTCATTGATTTTTGCCATTGAAAAACGTCCAGAAATGATTGAAGCTACTGACTGAATGAAAGGAGCTGGCATCTCACTCTCTTTGAATCTTCTTTATCATGCTAAGAGGAGCAGGAAAAAGCAAAAAATTTCAGAATTGCACCTTGCAATGCGGAGAAATTACTGTTTGTGCATTTACAATATTCATTGATTTTTGCCATTGAAAAACGTCCAGAAATGATTGAAGCTACTGACTGAATGAAAGGAGCTGGCATCTCACTCTTTGAATCTTCTTTATCATGCTAAGAGGAGCAGGAAAAAGCAAAAAATTTCAGAATTGCACCTTGCAATGCGGAGAAATTACTGTTTGTGCATTTACAATATTCATTGATTTTTGCCATTGAAAAACGTCCAGAAATGATTGAAGCTACTGACTGAATGAAAGGAGCTGGCATCTCACTCTCTTTGAATCTTCTTTATCATGTTAAGAGGAGCAGGAAAAAGCAAAAAATTTCAGAATTGCACCTTGCAATGCGGAGAAATTACTGTTTGTGCATTTACAATATTCATTGATTTTTGCCATTGAAAAACATCATGTTATTCATATACCAGAAATGTTTGAAGCTACTGACTGAATGAAAGGAGCTGGCATCTCACTCTCTTTGAATCTTCTTTATCATGCTAAGAGGAGCAGGAAAAAGCAAAAAATACCAGAATTGCACCTTGCAATGCGGAGAAATTACTGTTTGTGCATTTACAATATTCATTGATTTTTGCCATTGAAAAACATCATGTTATTCATATACCAGAAATGTTTGAAGCTACTGACTGAATGAAAGGAGCTGGCATCTCACTCTCTTTGAATCTTCTTTATCATGCTAAGAGGAGCAGGAAAAAGCAAAAAATTTCAGAATTGCACCTTGCAATGCGGAGAAATTACTGTTTGTGCATTTACAATATTCATTGATTTTTGCCATTGAAAAACGTCCAGAAATGATTGAAGCTACTGACTGAATGAAAGGAGCTGGCATCTAAATCTCTTTGAATCTTCTTTATCATGCTAAGAGGAGCAGGAAAAAGCAAAAAATTTCAGAATTGCACCTTGCAATGCGGAGAAATTACTGTTTGTGCATTTACAATATTCATTGATTTTTGCCATTGAAAAACGTCCAGAAATGATTGAAGCTACTGACTGAATGAAAGGAGCTGGCATCTCACTCTCTTTGAATCTTCTTTATCATGCTAAGAGGAGCAGGAAAAAGCAAAAAATTTCAGAATTGCACCTTGCAATGCGGAGAAATTACTGTTTGTGCATTTACAAAATTCATTGATTTTTGCCATTGAAAAACATCATGTTATTCATATACCAGAAATGTTTGAAGCTACTTACTGAATGAAAGGAGCTGGCATCTCACTCTCTTTGAATCTTCTTTATCATGCTAAGAGGAGCAGGAAAAAGCAAAAAATTTCAGAATTGCACCTTGCAATGCGGAGAAATTACTGTTTGTGCATTTACAATATTCATTGATTTTTGCCATTGAAAAACATCATGTTATTCATATACCAGAAATGATTGAAGCTACTGACTGAATGAAAGGAGCTGGCATCTCACTCTCTTTGAATCTTCTTTATCATGCTAAGAGGAGCAGGAAAAAGCAAAAAATTTCAGAATTGCACCTTGCAATGCGGAGAAATTACTGTTTGTGCATTTACAATTTTCATTGATTTTTGCCATTGAAAAACATCATGTTATTCATATACCAGAAATGATTGAAGCTACTGACTGAATGAAAGGAGCTGGCATCTCACTCTCTTTGAATCTTCTTTATCATGCTAAGAGGAGCAGGAAAAAGCAAAAAATTTCAGAATTGCACCTTGCAATGCGGAGAAATTACTGTTTGTGCATTTACAATATTCATTGATTTTTGCCATTGAAAAACGTCCAGAAATGATTGAAGCTACTGACTGAATGAAAGGAGCTGGCATCTCACTCTCTTTGAATCTTCTTTATCATGCTAAGAGGAGCAGGAAAAAGCAAAAAATTTCAGAATTGCACCTTGCAATGCGGAGAAATTACTGTTTGTGCATTTACAATATTCATTGATTTTTGCCATTGAAAAACATCATGTTATTCATACACCAGAAATGTTTGAAGCTACTGACTGAATGAAAGGAGCTGGCATCTCACTCTCTTTGAATCTTCTTTATCATGCTAAGAGGAGCAGGAAAAAGCAAAAAATTTCAGAATTACACCTTGCAATGCGGAGAAATTACTGTTTGTGCATTTAAAATATTCATTGATTTTTGCCATTGAAAAACGTCCAGAAATGATTGAAGCTACTGACTGAATGAAAGGAGCTGGCATCTCACTCTCTTTGAATCTTCTTTATCATGCTAAGAGGAGCAGGAAAAAGCAAAAAATTTCAGAATTGCACCTTGCAATGCGGAGAAATTACTGTTTGTGCATTTACAATATTCATTGATTTTTGCCATTGAAAAACATCATGTTATTCATATACCAGAAATGTTTGAAGCTACTGACTGAATGAAAGGAGCTGGCATCTCACTCTCTTTGAATCTTCTTTATCATGCTAAGAGGAGCAGGAAAAAGCAAAAAATTTCAGAATTGCACCTTGCAATGCGGAGAAATTACTGTTTGTGCATTTACAATATTCATTGATTTTTGCCATTGAAAAACGTCCAGAAATGATTGAAGCTACTGACTGAATGAAAGGAGCTGGCATCTCACTCTCTTTGAATCTTCTTTATCATGCTAAGAGGAGCAGGAAAAAGCAAAAAATTTCAGAATTGCATCTTGCAATGCGGAGAAATTACTGTTTGTGCATTTACAATATTCATTGATTTTTGCCATTGAAAAACGTCCAGAAATGATTGAAGCTACTGACTGAATGAAAGGAGCTGGCATCTCACTCTCTTTGAATCTTCTTTATAATGCTAAGAGGAGCAGGAAGAAGCAAAAAATTTCAGAATTGCACCTTGCAATGCGGAGAAATTACTGTTTGTGCATTTACAATATTCATTGATTTTTGCCATTGAAAAACGTCCAGAAATGATTGAAGCTACTTACTGAATGAAAGGAGCTGGCATCTCACTCTCTTTGAATCTTCTTTATCATGCTAAGAGGAGCAGGAAAAAGCAAAAAATTTCAGAATTGCACCTTGCAATGCGGAGAAATTACTGTTTGTGCATTTACAATATTCATTGATTTTTGCCATTGAAAAACGTCCAGAAATGATTGAAGCTACTGACTGAATGAAAGGAGCTGGCATCTCACTCTCTTTGAATCTTCTTTACCATGCTAAGAGGAGCAGGAAAAAGCAAAAAATTTCAGAATTGCACCTTGCAATGCGGAGAAATTACTGTTTGTGCATTTACAATATTCATTGATTTTTGCCATTGAAAAACGTCCAGAAATGATTGAAGCTACTGACTGAATGAAAGGAGCTGGCATCTCACTCTCTTTGAATCTTCTTTACCATGCTAAGAGGAGCAGGAAAAAGCAAAAAATTTCAGAATTGCACCTTGCAATGCGGAGAAATTACTGTTTGTGCATTTACAATATTCATTGATTTTTGCCATTGAAAAACATCATGTTATTCATATACCAGAAATGTTTGAAGCTACTGACTGAATGAAAGGAGCTGGCATCTCACTCTCTTTGAATCTTCTTTATCATGCTAAGAGGAGCAGGAAAAAGCAAAAAATTTCAGAATTGCACCTTGCAATGCGGAGAAATTACTGTTTGTGCATTTACAATATTCATTGATTTTTGCCATTGAAAAACATGTTATTCATATACCAGAAATGTTTGAAGCTACTGACTGAATGAAAGGAGCTGGCATCTCACTCTCTTTGAATCTTCTTTATCATGCTGAGGAGCAGGAAAAAGCAAAAAATTTCAGAATTGCACCTTGCAATGCGGAGAAATTACTGTTTGTGCATTTACAATATTCATTGATTTTTGCCATTGAACAACATCATGTTATACATATACCAGAAATGTTTGAAGCTACTGACTGAATGAAAGGAGCTGGCATCTCACTCTCTTTGAATCTTCTTTATCATGCTAAGAGGAGCAGGAAAAAGCAAAAAATTTCAGAATTGCACCTTGCAATGCGGAGAAATTACTGTTTGTGCATTTACAATATTCATTGATTTTTGCCATTGAAAAACGTCCAGAAATGATTGAAGCTACTGACTGAATGAAAGGAGCTGGCATCTCACTCTCTTTGAATCTTCTTTATCATGCTAAGAGGAGCAGGAAAAAGCAAAAAATTTCAGAATTGCATCTTGCAATGCGGAGAAATTACTGTTTGTGCATTTACAATATTCATTGATTTTTGCCATTGAAAAACGTCCAGAAATGATTGAAGCTACTGACTGAATGAAAGGAGCTGGCATCTCACTCTCTTTGAATCTTCTTTATCATGCTAAGAGGAGCAGGAAAAAGCAAAAAATTTCAGAATTGCACCTTGCAATGCGGAGAAATTACTGTTTGTGCATTTACAATATTCATTGATTTTTGCCATTGAAAAACATCATGTTATTCATATACCAGAAATGTTTGAAGCTACTGACTGAATGAAAGGAGCTGGCATCTCACTCTCTTTGAATCTTCTTTATCATGCTAAGAGGAGCAGGAAAAAGCAAAAAATTTCAGAATTGCACCTTGCAATGCGGAGAAATTACTGTTTGTGCATTTACAATATTCATTGATTTTTGCCATTGAAAAATGTCCAGAAATGATTGAAGCTACTGACTGAATGAAAGGAGATGGCATCTCACTCTCATTGAATCTTCTTTATCATGCTAAGAGGAGCGGGAAAAAGCAAAAATTTTCAGAATTGCACCTTGCAATGCGGAGAAATTACTGTTTGTGCATTTACAATATTCATTGACTTTTGCCATTGAAAAACATGTTATTCATATACCAGAAATGTTTGAAGCTACTGACTGAATGAAAGGAGCTGGCATCTCACTCTCTTTGAATCTTCTTTATCATGCTAAGAGGAGCAGGAAAAAGCAAAAAATTTCAGAATTGCACCTTGCAATGCGGAGAAATTACTGTTTGTACATTTACAATATTCATTGATTTTTGCCATTGAAAAACATCATGTTATTCATATACCAGAAATGTTTGAAGCTACTGACTGAATGAAAGGAGCAGGCATCTCACTCTCTTTGAATCTTCTTTATCATGCTAAGAGGAGCAGGAAAAAGCAAAAAATTTCAGAATTGCACCTTGCAATGCGGAGAAATTACTGTTTGTGCATTTACAATATTCATTGATTTTTGCCATTGAAAAACGTCCAGAAATGATTGAAGCTACTGACTGAATGAAAGGAGCTGGCATCTCACTCTCTTTGAATCTTCTTTATCATGCTAAGAGGAGCAGGAAAAAGCAAAAAATTTCAGAATTGCACCTTGCAATGCGGAGAAATTACTGTTTGTGCATTTACAATATTCATTGATTTTTGCCATTGAAAATTGTCCAGAAGTGATTAAAGCTACTGACTGAATGAAAGGAGCTGGCATTTCACTCTCTTTGAATCTTCTTTATCATGCTAAGAGGAGCAGGAAAAAGCAAAAAATTTCAGAATTGCACCTTGCAATGCGGAGAAATTACTGTTTGTGCATTTACAATATTCATTGATTTTTGCCATTGAAAAACATGTTATTCATATACCAGAAATGTTTGAAGCTACTGACTGAATGAAAGGAGCTGGCATCTCACTCTCTTTGAATCTTCTTTATCATGCTAAGAGGAGCAGGAAAAAGCAAAAAATTTCAGAATTGCACCTTGCAATGCGGAGAAATTACTGTTTGTGCATTTACAATATTCATTGATTTTTGCCATTGAAAAACATCATGTTATTCATATACCAGAAATGTTTGAAGCTACTGACTGAATGAAAGGAGCTGGCATCTCACTCTCTTTGAATCTTCTTTATCATGCTAAGAGGAGCAGGAAAAAGCAAAAAATTTCAGAATTGCACCTTGCAATGCGGAGAAATTACTGTTTGTGCATTTACAATATTCATTGATTTTTGCCATTGAAAAACATGTTATTCACATACCAGAAATGTTTGAAGCTACTGACTGAATGAAAGGAGCTGGCATCTCACTCTCTTTGAATCTTCTTTATCATGCTGAGGAGCAGGAAAAAGCAAAAAATTTCAGAATTGCACCTTGCAATGCGGAGAAATTACTGTTTGTGCATTTACAATATTCATTGATTTTTGCCATTGAAAAACATCATGTTATTCATATACCAGAAATGTTTGAAGCTACTGACTGAATGAAAGGAGCTGGCATCTCACTCTCTTTGAATCTTCTTTATCATGCTAAGAGGAGCAGGAAAAAGCAAAAAATTTCAGAATTGCACCTTGCAATGCGGAGAAATTTCTGTTTGTGCATTTACAATATTCATTGATTTTTGCCATTGAAAAACGTCCAGAAATGATTGAAGCTACTGACTGAATGAAAGGAGCTGGCATCTCACTCTCTTTGAATCTTCTTTATCATGCTAAGAGGAGCAGGAAAAAGCAAAAAATTTCAGAATTGCATCTTGCAATGCGGAGAAATTACTGTTTGTGCATTTACAATATTCATTGATTTTTGCCATTGAAAAACGTCCAGAAATGATTGAAGCTACTTACTGAATGAAAGGAGCTGGCATCTCACTCTCTTTGAATCTTCTTTATCATGCTAAGAGGAGCAGGAAAAAGCAAAAAATTTCAGAATTGCACCTTGCAATGCGGAGAAATTACTGTTTGTGCATTTACAATATTCATTGATTTTTGCCATTGAAAAACGTCCAGAAATGATTGAAGCTACTGACTGAATGAAAGGAGCTGGCATCTCACTCTCTTTGAATCTTCTTTATCATGCTAAGAGGAGCAGGAAAAAGCAAAAAATTTCAGAATTGCACCTTGCAATGCGGAGAAATTACTGTTTGTGCATTTACAATATTCATTGATTTTTGCCATTGAAAAACATCATGTTATTCATATACCAGAAATGTTTGAAGCTACTGACTGAATGAAAGGAGCTGGCATCTCACTCTCTTTGAATCTTCTTTATCATGCTAAGAGGAGCAGGAAAAAGCAAAAAATTTCAGAATTGCACCTTGCAATGCGGAGAAATTACTGTTTGTGCATTTACAATATTCATTGATTTTTGCCATTGAAAAATGTCCAGAAATGATTGAAGCTACTGACTGAATGAAAGGAGCTGGCATCTCACTCTCTTTGAATCTTCTTTATCATGCTAAGAGGAGCAGGAAAAAGCAAAAAATTTCAGAATTGCACCTTGCAATGCGGAGAAATTACTGTTTGTGCATTTACAATATTCATTGACTTTTGCCATTGAAAAACATGTTATTCATATACCAGAAATGTTTGAAGCTACTGACTGAATGAAAGGAGCTGGCATCTCACTCTCTTTGAATCTTCTTTATCATGCTAAGAGGAGCAGGAAAAAGCAAAAAATTTCAGAATTGCACCTTGCAATGCGGAGAAATTACTGTTTGTGCATTTACAATATTCATTGATTTTTGCCATTGAAAAACATCATGTTATTCATATACCAGAAATGTTTGAAGCTACTGACTGAATGAAAGGAGCAGGCATCTCACTCTCTTTGAATCTTCTTTATCATGCTAAGAGGAGCAGGAAAAAGCAAAAAATTTCAGAATTGCACCTTGCAATGCGGAGAAATTACTGTTTGTGCATTTACAATATTCATTGATTTTTGCCATTGAAAAACGTCCAGAAATGATTGAAGCTACTGACTGAATGAAAGGAGCTGGCATCTCACTCTCTTTGAATCTTCTTTATCATGCTAAGAGGAGCAGGAAAAAGCAAAAAATTTCAGAATTGCACCTTGCAATGCGGAGAAATTACTGTTTGTGCATTTACAATAATCATTGATTTTTGCCATTGAAAAATGTCCAGAAGTGATTAAAGCTACTGACTGAATGAAAGGAGCTGGCATCTCACTCTCTTTGAATCTTCTTTATCATGCTAAGAGGAGCAGGAAAAAGCAAAAAATTTCAGAATTGCACCTTGCAATGCGGAGAAATTACTGTTTGTGCATTTACAATATTCATTGATTTTTGCCATTGAAAAACATGTTATTCATATACCAGAAATGTTTGAAGCTACTGACTGTATGAAAGGAGCTGGCATCTCACTCTCTTTGAATCTTCTTTATCATGCTAAGAGGAGCAGGAAAAAGCAAAAAATTTCAGAAATGCACCTTGCAATGCGGAGAAATTACTGTTTGTGCATTTACAATATTCATTGATTTTTGCCATTGAAAAACATGTTATTCATATACCAGAAATGTTTGAAGCTACTGACTGAATGAAAGGAGCTGGCATCTCACTCTCTTTGAATCTTCTTTATCATGCTAAGAGGAGCAGGAAAAAGCAAAAAATTTCAGAATTGCACCTTGCAATGCGGAGAAATTACTGTTTGTGCATTTACAATATTCATTGATTTTTGCCATTGAAAAACATCATGTTATTCATATACCAGAAATGTTTGAAGCTACTGACTGAATGAAAGGAGCTGGCATCTCACTCTCTTTGAATCTTCTTTATCATGCTAAGAGGAGCAGGAAAAAGCAAAAAATTTCAGAATTGCACCTTGCAATGCGGAGAAATTACTGTTTGTGCATTTACAATATTCATTGATTTTTGCCATTGAAAAACGTCCAGAAATGATTGAAGCTACTGACTGAATGAAAGGAGCTGGCATCTCACTCTCTTTGAATCTTCTTTATCATGCTAAGAGGAGCAGGAAAAAGCAAAAAATTTCAGAATTGCATCTTGCAATGCGGAGAAATTACTGTTTGTGCATTTACAATATTCATTGATTTTTGCCATTGAAAAACGTCCAGAAATGATTGAAGCAACTGACTGAATGAAAGGAGCTGGCATCTCACTCTCTTTGAATCTTCTTTATCATGCTAAGAGGAGCAGGAAAAAGCAAAAAATTTCAGAATTGCACCTTGCAATGCGGAGAAATTACTGTTTGTGCATTTACAATATTCATTGATTTTTGCCATTGAAAAACGTCCAGAAATGATTGAAGCTACTGACTGAATGAAAGGAGCTGGCATCTCACTCTCTTTGAATCTTCTTTATCATGCTAAGAGGAGCAGGAAAAAGCAAAAAATTTCAGAATTGCACCTTGCAATGCGGAGAAATTACTGTTTGTGCATTTACAATATTCATTGATTTTTGCCATTGAAAAACGTCCAGAAATGATTGAAGCTACTGACTGAATGAAAGGAGCTGGCATCTCACTCTCTTTGAATCTTCTTTATCATGCTAAGAGGAGCAGGAAAAAGCAAAAAATTTCAGAATTGCACCTTGCAATGCGGAGAAATTACTGTTTGTGCATTTACAATATTCATTGATTTTTGCCATTGAAAAACGTCCAGAAATGATTGAAGCTACTGACTGAATGAAAGGAGCTGGCATCTCACTCTCTTTGAATCTTCTTTATCATGCTAAGAGGAGCAGGAGAAAGCAAAAAATTTCAGAATTGCACCTTGCAATGCGGAGAAATTACTGTTTGTGCATTTACAATATTCATTGATTTTTGCCATTGAAAAACATCATGTTATTCATATACCAGAAATGTTTGAAGCTACTGACTGAATGAAAGGAGCTGGCATCTCACTCTCTTTGAATCTTTTTTAACATGCTAAGAGGAGCAGGAAAAAGCAAAAAATTTCAGAATTGCACCTTGCAATGCGGAGAAATTACTGTTTGTGCATTTACAATATTCATTGATTTTTGCCATTGAAAAACGTCCAGAAATGATTGTAGCTACTGACTGAATGAAAGGAGCTGGCATCTCACTCTCTTTGAATCTTCTTTATCATGCTAAGAGGAGCAGGAAAAAGCAAAAAATTTCAGAATTGCACCTTGCAATGCGGAGAAATTACTGTTTGTGCATTTACAATATTCATTGATTTTTGCCATTGAAAAACGTCCAGAAATGATTGAAGCTACTGACTGAATGAAAGGAGCTGGCATCTCACTCTTTGAATCTTCTTTATCATGCTAAGAGGAGCAGGAAAAAGCAAAAAATTTCAGAATTGCACCTTGCAATGCGGAGAAATTACTGTTTGTGCATTTACAATATTCATTGATTTTTGCCATTGAAAATTGTCCAGAAGTGATTAAAGCTACTGACTGAATGAAAGGAGCTGGCATTTCACTCTCTTTGAATCTTCTTTATCATGCTAAGAGGAGCAGGAAAAAGCAAAAAATTTCAGAATTGCACCTTGCAATGCGGAGAAATTACTGTTTGTGCATTTACAATATTCATTGATTTTTGCCATTGAAAAACATGTTATTCATATACCAGAAATGTTTGAAGCTACTGACTGAATGAAAGGAGCTGGCATCTCACTCTCTTTGAATCTTCTTTATCATGCTAAGAGGAGCAGGAAAAAGCAAAAAATTTCAGAATTGCACCTTGCAATGCGGAGAAATTTCTGTTTGTGCATTTACAATATTCATTGATTTTTGCCATTGAAAAACATCATGTTATTCATATACCAGAAATGTTTGAAGCTACTGACTGAATGAAAGGAGCTGGCATCTCACTCTCTTTGAATCTTCTTTATCATGCTAAGAGGAGCAGGAAAAAGCAAAAAATTTCAGAATTGCACCTTGCAATGCGGAGAAATTACTGTTTGTGCATTTACAATATTCATTGATTTTTGCCATTGAAAAACATGTTATTCACATACCAGAAATGTTTGAAGCTACTGACTGAATGAAAGGAGCTGGCATCTCACTCTCTTTGAATCTTCTTTATCATGCTGAGGAGCAGGAAAAAGCAAAAAATTTCAGAATTGCACCTTGCAATGCGGAGAAATTACTGTTTGTGCATTTACAATATTCATTGATTTTTGCCATTGAAAAACATCATGTTATTCATATACCAGAAATGTTTGAAGCTACTGACTGAATGAAAGGAGCTGGCATCTCACTCTCTTTGAATCTTCTTTATCATGCTAAGAGGAGCAGGAAAAAGCAAAAAATTTCAGAATTGCACCTTGCAATGCGGAGAAATTTCTGTTTGTGCATTTACAATATTCATTGATTTTTGCCATTGAAAAACGTCCAGAAATGATTGAAGCTACTGACTGAATGAAAGGAGCTGGCATCTCACTCTCTTTGAATCTTCTTTATCATGCTAAGAGGAGCAGGAAAAAGCAAAAAATTTCAGAATTGCATCTTGCAATGCGGAGAAATTACTGTTTGTGCATTTACAATATTCATTGATTTTTGCCATTGAAAAACGTCCAGAAATGATTGAAGCTACTTACTGAATGAAAGGAGCTGGCATCTCACTCTCTTTGAATCTTCTTTATCATGCTAAGAGGAGCAGGAAAAAGCAAAAAATTTCAGAATTGCACCTTGCAATGCGGAGAAATTACTGTTTGTGCATTTACAATATTCATTGATTTTTGCCATTGAAAAACGTCCAGAAATGATTGAAGCTACTGACTGAATGAAAGGAGCTGGCATCTCACTCTCTTTGAATCTTCTTTATCATGCTAAGAGGAGCAGGAAAAAGCAAAAAATTTCAGAATTGCACCTTGCAATGCGGAGAAATTACTGTTTGTGCATTTACAATATTCATTGATTTTTGCCATTGAAAAACATCATGTTATTCATATACCAGAAATGTTTGAAGCTACTGACTGAATGAAAGGAGCTGGCATCTCACTCTCTTTGAATCTTCTTTATCATGCTAAGAGGAGCAGGAAAAAGCAAAAAATTTCAGAATTGCACCTTGCAATGCGGAGAAATTACTGTTTGTGCATTTACAATATTCATTGATTTTTGCCATTGAAAAATGTCCAGAAATGATTGAAGCTACTGACTGAATGAAAGGAGCTGGCATCTCACTCTCTTTGAATCTTCTTTATCATGCTAAGAGGAGCAGGAAAAAGCAAAAAATTTCAGAATTGCACCTTGCAATGCGGAGAAATTACTGTTTGTGCATTTACAATATTCATTGACTTTTGCCATTGAAAAACATGTTATTCATATACCAGAAATGTTTGAAGCTACTGACTGAATGAAAGGAGCTGGCATCTCACTCTCTTTGAATCTTCTTTATCATGCTAAGAGGAGCAGGAAAAAGCAAAAAATTTCAGAATTGCACCTTGCAATGCGGAGAAATTACTGTTTGTGCATTTACAATATTCATTGATTTTTGCCATTGAAAAACATCATGTTATTCATATACCAGAAATGTTTGAAGCTACTGACTGAATGAAAGGAGCAGGCATCTCACTCTCTTTGAATCTTCTTTATCATGCTAAGAGGAGCAGGAAAAAGCAAAAAATTTCAGAATTGCACCTTGCAATGCGGAGAAATTACTGTTTGTGCATTTACAATATTCATTGATTTTTGCCATTGAAAAACGTCCAGAAATGATTGAAGCTACTGACTGAATGAAAGGAGCTGGCATCTCACTCTCTTTGAATCTTCTTTATCATGCTAAGAGGAGCAGGAAAAAGCAAAAAATTTCAGAATTGCACCTTGCAATGCGGAGAAATTACTGTTTGTGCATTTACAATAATCATTGATTTTTGCCATTGAAAAATGTCCAGAAGTGATTAAAGCTACTGACTGAATGAAAGGAGCTGGCATCTCACTCTCTTTGAATCTTCTTTATCATGCTAAGAGGAGCAGGAAAAAGCAAAAAATTTCAGAATTGCACCTTGCAATGCGGAGAAATTACTGTTTGTGCATTTACAATATTCATTGATTTTTGCCATTGAAAAACATGTTATTCATATACCAGAAATGTTTGAAGCTACTGACTGTATGAAAGGAGCTGGCATCTCACTCTCTTTGAATCTTCTTTATCATGCTAAGAGGAGCAGGAAAAAGCAAAAAATTTCAGAAATGCACCTTGCAATGCGGAGAAATTACTGTTTGTGCATTTACAATATTCATTGATTTTTGCCATTGAAAAACATGTTATTCATATACCAGAAATGTTTGAAGCTACTGACTGAATGAAAGGAGCTGGCATCTCACTCTCTTTGAATCTTCTTTATCATGCTAAGAGGAGCAGGAAAAAGCAAAAAATTTCAGAATTGCACCTTGCAATGCGGAGAAATTACTGTTTGTGCATTTACAATATTCATTGATTTTTGCCATTGAAAAACATCATGTTATTCATATACCAGAAATGTTTGAAGCTACTGACTGAATGAAAGGAGCTGGCATCTCACTCTCTTTGAATCTTCTTTATCATGCTAAGAGGAGCAGGAAAAAGCAAAAAATTTCAGAATTGCACCTTGCAATGCGGAGAAATTACTGTTTGTGCATTTACAATATTCATTGATTTTTGCCATTGAAAAACGTCCAGAAATGATTGAAGCTACTGACTGAATGAAAGGAGCTGGCATCTCACTCTCTTTGAATCTTCTTTATCATGCTAAGAGGAGCAGGAAAAAGCAAAAAATTTCAGAATTGCATCTTGCAATGCGGAGAAATTACTGTTTGTGCATTTACAATATTCATTGATTTTTGCCATTGAAAAACGTCCAGAAATGATTGAAGCAACTGACTGAATGAAAGGAGCTGGCATCTCACTCTCTTTGAATCTTCTTTATCATGCTAAGAGGAGCAGGAAAAAGCAAAAAATTTCAGAATTGCACCTTGCAATGCGGAGAAATTACTGTTTGTGCATTTACAATATTCATTGATTTTTGCCATTGAAAAACGTCCAGAAATGATTGAAGCTACTGACTGAATGAAAGGAGCTGGCATCTCACTCTCTTTGAATCTTCTTTATCATGCTAAGAGGAGCAGGAAAAAGCAAAAAATTTCAGAATTGCACCTTGCAATGCGGAGAAATTACTGTTTGTGCATTTACAATATTCATTGATTTTTGCCATTGAAAAACGTCCAGAAATGATTGAAGCTACTGACTGAATGAAAGGAGCTGGCATCTCACTCTCTTTGAATCTTCTTTATCATGCTAAGAGGAGCAGGAAAAAGCAAAAAATTTCAGAATTGCACCTTGCAATGCGGAGAAATTACTGTTTGTGCATTTACAATATTCATTGATTTTTGCCATTGAAAAACGTCCAGAAATGATTGAAGCTACTGACTGAATGAAAGGAGCTGGCATCTCACTCTCTTTGAATCTTCTTTATCATGCTAAGAGGAGCAGGAGAAAGCAAAAAATTTCAGAATTGCACCTTGCAATGCGGAGAAATTACTGTTTGTGCATTTACAATATTCATTGATTTTTGCCATTGAAAAACATCATGTTATTCATATACCAGAAATGTTTGAAGCTACTGACTGAATGAAAGGAGCTGGCATCTCACTCTCTTTGAATCTTTTTTAACATGCTAAGAGGAGCAGGAAAAAGCAAAAAATTTCAGAATTGCACCTTGCAATGCGGAGAAATTACTGTTTGTGCATTTACAATATTCATTGATTTTTGCCATTGAAAAACGTCCAGAAATGATTGTAGCTACTGACTGAATGAAAGGAGCTGGCATCTCACTCTCTTTGAATCTTCTTTATCATGCTAAGAGGAGCAGGAAAAAGCAAAAAATTTCAGAATTGCACCTTGCAATGCGGAGAAATTACTGTTTGTGCATTTACAATATTCATTGATTTTTGCCATTGAAAAACGTCCAGAAATGATTGAAGCTACTGACTGAATGAAAGGAGCTGGCATCTCACTCTTTGAATCTTCTTTATCATGCTAAGAGGAGCAGGAAAAAGCAAAAAATTTCAGAATTGCACCTTGCAATGCGGAGAAATTACTGTTTGTGCATTTACAATATTCATTGATTTTTGCCATTGAAAAACGTCCAGAAATGATTGAAGCTACTGACTGAATGAAAGGAGCTGGCATCTCACTCTCTTTGAATCTTCTTTATCATGCTAAGAGGAGCAGGAAAAAGCAAAAAATTTCAGAATTGCACCTTGCAATGCGAAGAAATTACTGTTTGTGCATTTACAATATTCATTGATTTTTGCCATTGAAAAACGTCCAGAAATAATTGAAGCTACTGACTGAATGAAAGGAGCTGGCATCTCACTCTCTTTGAATCTTCTTTATCATGTTAAGAGGAGCAGGAAAAAGCAAAAAATTTCAGAATTGCACCTTGCAATGCGGAGAAATTACTGTTTGTGCATTTACAATATTCATTGATTTTTGCCATTGAAAAACGTCCAGAAATGATTGAAGCTACTGATTGAATGAAAGGAGCTGGCATCTAAATCTCTTTGAATCTTCTTTATCATGCTAAGAGGAGCAGGAAAAAGCAAAAAATTTCAGAATTGCACCTTGCAATGCGGAGAAATTACTGTTTGTGCATTTACAATATTCATTGATTTTTGCCATTGAAAAACGTCCAGAAATGATTGAAGCTACTGACTGAATGAAAGGAGCTGGCATCTCACTCTCTTTGAATCTTCTTTATCATGCTAAGAGGAGCAGGAAAAAGCAAAAAATTTCAGAATTGCACCTTGCAATGCGGAGAAATTACTGTTTGTGCATTTACAATATTCATTGATTTTTGCCATTGAAAAACATCATGTTATTCATATACCAGAAATGTTTGAAGCTACTGACTGAATGAAAGGAGCTGGCATCTCACTCTCTTTGAATCTTCTTTATCATGCTAAGAGGAGCAGGAAAAAGCAAAAAATTTCAGAATTGCACCTTGCAATGCGGAGAAATTACTGTTTGTGCATTTACAATATTCATTGATTTTTGCCATTGAAAAACATCCAGAAATGATTGAAGCTACTGACTGAATGAAAGGAGCTGGCATCTCACTCTCTTTGAATCTTCTTTATCATGCTAAGAGGAGCAGGAAAAAGCAAAAAATTTCAGAATTGCACCTTGCAATGCGGAGAAATTACTGTTTGTGCATTTACAATATTCATTTATTTTTGCCATTGAAAAACATCATGTTATTCATACACCAGAAATGTTTGAAGCTACTGACTGAATGAAAGGAGCTGGCATCTCACTCTCTTTGAATCTTCTTTATCATGCTAAGAGGAGCAGGAAAAAGCAAAAAATTTCAGAATTACACCTTGCAATGCGGAGAAATTACTGTTTGTGCATTTACAATATTCATTGATTTTTGCCATTGAAAAACGTCCAGAAATGATTGAAGCTACTGACTGAATGAAAGGAGCTGGCATCTCACTCTCTTTGAATCTTCTTTATCATGCTAAGAGGAGCAGGAAAAAGCAAAAAATTTCAGAATTGCACCTTGCAATGCGGAGAAATTACTGTTTGTGCATTTACAATATTCATTGATTTTTGCCATTGAAAAACATCATGTTATTCATATACCAGAAATGTTTGAAGCTACTGACTGAATGAAAGGAGCTGGCATCTCACTCTCTTTGAATCTTCTTTATCATGCTAAGAGGAGCAGGAAAAAGCAAAAAATTTCAGAATTGCACCTTGCAATGCGGAGAAATTACTGTTTGTGCATTTACAATATTCATTGATTTTTGCCATTGAAAAACGTCCAGAAATGATTGAAGCTACTGACTGAATGAAAGGAGCTGGCATCTCACTCTCTTTGAATCTTCTTTATCATGCTAAGAGGAGCAGGAAAAAGCAAAAAATTTCAGAATTGCACCTTGCAATGCGGAGAAATTACTGTTTGTGCATTTACAATATTCATTGATTTTTGCCATTGAAAAACGTCCAGAAATGATTGAAGCTACTGACTGAATGAAAGGAGCTGGCATCTCACTCTCTTTGAATCTTCTTTACCATGCTAAAAGGAGCAGGAAAAAGCAAAAAATTTCAGAATTGCACCTTGCAATGCGGAGAAATTACTGTTTGTGCATTTATAATATTCATTGATTTTTGCCATTGAAAAACATCATGTTATTCATATACCAGAAATGTTTGAAGCTACTGACTGAATGAAAGGAGCTGGCATCTCACTCTCTTTGAATCTTCTTTATCATGCTAAGAGGAGCAGGAAAAAGCAAAAAATTTCAGAATTGCACCTTGCAATGCGGAGAAATTACTGTTTGTGCATTTACAATATTCATTGATTTTTGCCATTGAAAAACATGTTATTCATATACCAGAAATGTTTGAAGCTACTGACTGAATGAAAGGACCTGGCATCTCACTCTCTTTGAATCTTCTTTATCATGCTGAGGAGCAGGAAAAAGCAAAAAATTTCAGAATTGCACCTTGCAATGCGGAGAAATTACTGTTTGTGCATTTACAATATTCATTGATTTTTGCCATTGAAAAACATCATGTTATTCATATACCAGAAATGTTTGAAGCTACTGACTGAATGAAAGGAGCTGGCATCTCACTCTCTTTGAATCTTCTTTATCATGCTAAGAGGAGCAGGAAAAAGCAAAAAATTTCAGAATTGCACCTTGCAATGCGGAGAAATTACTGTTTGTGCATTTACAATATTCATTGATTTTTGCCATTGAAAAACGTCCAGAAATGATTGAAGCTACTGACTGAATGAAAGGAGCTGGCATCTCACTCTATTTGAATCTTCTTTATCATGCTAAGAGGAGCAGGAAAAAGCAAAAAATTTCAGAATTGCATCTTGCAATGCGGAGAAATTACTGTTTGTGCATTTACAATATTCATTGATTTTTGCCATTGAAAAACGTCCAGAAATGATTGAAGCTACTTACTGAATGAAAGGAGATGGCATCTCACTCTCTTTGAATCTTCTTTATCATGCTAAGAGGAGCAGGAAAAAGCAAAAAATTTCAGAATTGCACCTTGCAATGCGGAGAAATTACTGTTTGTGCATTTACAATATTCATTGATTTTTGCCATTGAAAAACGTCCAGAAATGATTGAAGCTACTGACTGAATGAAAGGAGCTGGCATCTCACTCTCTTTGAATCTTCTTTATCATGCTAAGAGGAGCAGGAAAAAGCAAAAAATTTCAGAATTGCACCTTGCAATGCGGAGAAATTACTGTTTGTGCATTTACAATATTCATTGATTTTTGCCATTGAAAAACATCATGTTATTCATATACCAGAAATGTTTGAAGCTACTGACTGAATGAAAGGAGCTGGCATCTCACTCTCTTTGAATCTTCTTTATCATGCTAAGAGGAGCAGGAAAAAGCAAAAAATTTCAGAATTGCACCTTGCAATGCGGAGAAATTACTGTTTGTGCATTTACAATATTCATTGATTTTTGCCATTGAAAAACGTCCAGAAATGATTGAAGCTACTGACTGAATGAAAGGAGCTGGCATCTCACTCTCTTTGAATCTTCTTTATCATGCTAAGAGGAGCAGGAAAAAGCAAAAAATTTCAGAATTGCACCTTGCAATGCGGAGAAATTACTGTTTGTGCATTTACAATATTCATTGATTTTTGCCATTGAAAAACGTCCAGAAATGATTGAAGCTACTGACTGAATGAAAGGAGCTGGCATCTCACTCTCTTTGAATCTTCTTTATCATGCTAAGAGGAGCAGGAGAAAGCAAAAAATTTCAGAATTGCACCTTGAAATGCGGAGAAATTACTGTTTGTGCATTTACAATATTCATTGATTTGTGCCATTGAAAAACATCATGTTATTCATATACCAGAAATGTTTGAAGCTACTGACTGAATGAAAGGAGCTGGCTTCTCACTCTCTTTGAATCTTCTTTATCATGCTAAGAGGAGCAGGAAAAAGCAAAAAATTTCAGAATTGCACCTTGCAATGCGGAGAAATTACTGTTTGTGCATTTACAATATTCATTGATTTTTGCCATTGAAAAACGTCCAGAAATGATTGAAGCTACTGACTGAATGAAAGGAGCTGGCATCTCACTCTCTTTGAATCTTCTTTATCATGCTATGAGGAGCAGGAAAAAGCAAAAAATTTCAGAATTGCACCTTGCAATGCGGAGAAATTACTGTTTGTGCATTTACAATATTCATTGATTTTTGCCATTGAAAAACGTCCAGAAATGATTGAAGCTACTGACTGAATGAAAGGAGCTGGCATCTCACTCTTTGAATCTTCTTTATCATGCTAAGAGGAGCAGGAAAAAGCAAAAAATTTCAGAATTGCACCTTGCAATGCGGAGAAATTACTGTTTGTGCATTTACAATATTCATTGATTTTTGCCATTGAAAAACGTCCAGAAATGATTGAAGCTACTGACTGAATGAAAGGAGCTGGCATCTCACGCTCTTTGAATCTTCTTTATCATGCTAAGAGGAGCAGGAAAAAGCAAAAAATTTCAGAATTGCACCTTGCAATGCGGAGAAATTACTGTTTGTGCATTTACAATATTCATTGATTTTTGCCATTGAAAAACATCATGTTATTCATATACCAGAAATGATTGAAGCTACTGACTAAATGAAAGGAGCTGGCATCTCACTCTCTTTGAATCTTCTTTATCATACTAAGAGGAGCAGGAAAAAGCAAAAAATTTCAGAATTGCACCTTGCAATGCGGAGAAATTACTGTTTGTGCATTTACAATATTCATTGATTTTTGACATTGAAAAACGTCCAGAAATGATTGAAGCTACTGACTGAATGAAAGGAGCTGGCATCTCACTCTCTTTGAATCTTCTTTATCATGCTAAGAGGAGCAGGAAAAAGCAAAAAATTTCAGAATTGCACCTTGCAATGCGGAGAAATTACTGTTTGTGCATTTACAATATTCATTGATTTTTGCCATTGAAAAACGTCCAGAAATGATTGAAGCTACTGACTGAATGAAAGGAGCTGGCATCTCACTCTCTTTGAATCTTCTTTATCATGCTGAGGAGCAGGAAAAAGCAAAAAATTTCAGAATTGCACCTTGCAATGCGGAGAAATTACTGTTTGTGCATTTACAATATTCATTGATTTTTGCCATTGAAAAACATCATGTTATTCATATACCAGAAATGTTTGAAGCTACTGACTGAATGAAAGGAGCTGGCATCTCACTCTCTTTGAATCTTCTTTATCATGCTAAGAGGAGCAGGAAAAAGCAAAAAATTTCAGAATTGCACCTTGCAATGCGGAGAAATTACTGTTTGTGCATTTACAATATTCATTGATTTTTGCCATTGAAAAACGTCCAGAAATGATTGAAGCTACTGACTGAATGAAAGGAGCTGGCATCTCACTCTATTTGAATCTTCTTTATCATGCTAAGAGGAGCAGGAAAAAGCAAAAAATTTCAGAATTGCATCTTGCAATGCGGAGAAATTACTGTTTGTGCATTTACAATATTCATTGATTTTTGCCATTGAAAAACGTCCAGAAATGATTGAAGCTACTTACTGAATGAAAGGAGATGGCATCTCACTCTCTTTGAATCTTCTTTATCATGCTAAGAGGAGCAGGAAAAAGCAAAAAATTTCAGAATTGCACCTTGCAATGCGGAGAAATTACTGTTTGTGCATTTACAATATTCATTGATTTTTGCCATTGAAAAACGTCCAGAAATGATTGAAGCTACTGACTGAATGAAAGGAGCTGGCATCTCACTCTCTTTGAATCTTCTTTATCATGCTAAGAGGAGCAGGAAAAAGCAAAAAATTTCAGAATTGCACCTTGCAATGCGGAGAAATTACTGTTTGTGCATTTACAATATTCATTGATTTTTGCCATTGAAAAACATCATGTTATTCATATACCAGAAATGTTTGAAGCTACTGACTGAATGAAAGGAGCTGGCATCTCACTCTCTTTGAATCTTCTTTATCATGCTAAGAGGAGCAGGAAAAAGCAAAAAATTTCAGAATTGCACCTTGCAATGCGGAGAAATTACTGTTTGTGCATTTACAATATTCATTGATTTTTGCCATTGAAAAACGTCCAGAAATGATTGAAGCTACTGACTGAATGAAAGGAGCTGGCATCTCACTCTCTTTGAATCTTCTTTATCATGCTAAGAGGAGCAGGAGAAAGCAAAATATTTCAGAATTGCACCTTGCAATGCGGAGAAATTACTGTTTGTGCATTTACAATATTCATTGATTTTTGCCATTGAAAAACGTCCAGAAATGATTGAAGCTACTGACTGAATGAAAGGAGCTGGCATCTCACTCTCTTTGAATCTTCTTTATCATGCTAAGAGGAGCAGGAGAAAGCAAAAAATTTCAGAATTGCACCTTGCAATGCGGAGAAATTACTGTTTGTGCATTTACAATATTCATTGATTTTTGCCATTGAAAAACATCATGTTATTCATATACCAGAAATGTTTGAAGCTACTGACTGAATGAAAGGAGCTGGCTTCTCACTCTCTTTGAATCTTCTTTATCATGCTAAGAGGAGCAGGAAAAAGCAAAAAATTTCAGAATTGCACCTTGCAATGCGGAGAAATTACTGTTTGTGCATTTACAATATTCATTGATTTTTGCCATTGAAAAACGTCCAGAAATGATTGAAGCTACTGACTGAATGAAAGGAGCTGGCATCTCACTCTCTTTGAATCTTCTTTATCATGCTATGAGGAGCAGGAAAAAGCAAAAAATTTCAGAATTGCACCTTGCAATGCGGAGAAATTACTGTTTGTGCATTTACAATATTCATTGATTTTTGCCATTGAAAAACGTCCAGAAATGATTGAAGCTACTGACTGAATGAAAGGAGCTGGCATCTCACTCTTTGAATCTTCTTTATCATGCTAAGAGGAGCAGGAAAAAGCAAAAAATTTCAGAATTGCACCTTGCAATGCGGAGAAATTACTGTTTGTGCATTTACAATATTCATTGATTTTTGCCATTGAAAAACGTCCAGAAATGATTGAAGCTACTGACTGAATGAAAGGAGCTGGCATCTCACGCTCTTTGAATCTTCTTTATCATGCTAAGAGGAGCAGGAAAAAGCAAAAAATTTCAGAATTGCACCTTGCAATACGGAGAAATTACTGTTTGTGCATTTACAATATTCATTGATTTTTGCCATTGAAAAACATCATGTTATTCATATACCAGAAATGATTGAAGCTACTGACTAAATGAAAGGAGCTGGCATCTCACTCTCTTTGAATCTTCTTTATCATACTAAGAGGAGCAGGAAAAAGCAAAAAATTTCAGAATTGCACCTTGCAATGCGGAGAAATTACTGTTTGTGCATTTACAATATTCATTGATTTTTGACATTGAAAAACGTCCAGAAATGATTGAAGCTACTGACTGAATGAAAGGAGCTGGCATCTCACTCTCTTTGAATCTTCTTTATCATGCTAAGAGGAGCAGGAAAAAGCAAAAAATTTCAGAATTGCACCTTGCAATGCGGAGAAATTACTGTTTGTGCATTTACAATATTCATTGATTTTTGCCATTGAAAAACGTCCAGAAATGATTGAAGCTACTGACTGAATGAAAGGAGCTGGCATCTCACTCTCTTTGAATCTTCTTTATCATGCTAAGAGGAGCAGGAAAAAGCAAAAAATTTCAGAATTGCACCTTGCAATGCGGAGAAATTACTGTTTGTGCATTTACAATATTCATTGATTTTTGCCATTGAAAAACATCATGTTA
The DNA here is from genome assembly GCF_046119375.1 of Phyllobates terribilis. Taxonomy (NCBI): domain Eukaryota; kingdom Metazoa; phylum Chordata; class Amphibia; order Anura; family Dendrobatidae; genus Phyllobates; species Phyllobates terribilis. The sequence continues at coordinate 124,274 of NW_027363780.1, read as the reverse complement.
TTCATATACCAGAAATGTTTGAAGATACTGACTGAATGAAAGGAGCAGGCATCTCACTCTCTTTGAATCTTCTTTATCATGCTAAGAGGAGCAGGAAAAAGCAAAAAATTTCAGAATTGCACCTTGCAATGCGGAGAAATTACTGTTTGTGCATTTACAATATTCATTGATTTTTGCCATTGAAAAACGTCCAGAAATGATTGAAGCTACTGACTGAATGAAAGGAGCTGGCATCTCACTCTCTTTGAATCTTCTTTATCATGCTAAGAGGAGCAGGAAAAAGCAAAAAATTTCAGAATTGCACCTTGCAATGCGTAGAAATTACTGTTTGTGCATTTAAAATATTCATTGATTTTTGCCATTGAAAAATGTCCAGAAATAATTAAACCTACTGACTGAATTAAAGGAGCTGGCATCTCACTCTCTTTGAATCTTCTTTATCATGCTAAAAGGAGCAGGAAAAAGCAAAAAATTTCAGAATTGCACCTTGCAATGCGGAGAAATTACTGTTTGTGCATTTACAATATTCATTGATTTTTGCCATTGAAAAACATCATGTTATTCATATACCAGAAATGTTTGAAGCTACTGACTGAATGAAAGGAGCTGGCATCTCACTCTCTTTGAATCTTCTTTATCATGCTAAGAGGAGTAGGAAAAAGCAAAAAATTTCAGAATTGCACCTTGCAATGCGGAGAAATTACTGTTTGTGCATTTACAATATTCATTGATTTTTGCCATTGAAAAATGTCCAGAAATGATTGAAGCTACTGACTGAATGAAAGGAGCTGGCATCTCACTCTCTTTGAATCTTCTTTATCATGCTAAGAGGAGCAGGAAAAAGCAAAAAATTTCAGAATTGCACCTTGCAATGCGGAGAAATTACTGTTTGTGCATTTACAATATTCATTGATTTTTGCCATTGAAAAACATCATGTTATTCATATACCAGAAATGTTTGAAGCTACTGACTGAATGAAAGGAGCAGGCATCTCACTCTCTTTGAATCTTCTTTATCATGCTAAGAGGAGCAGGAAAAAGCAAAAAATTTCAGAATTGCACCTTGCAATGCGGAGAAATTACTGTTTGTGCATTTACAATATTCATTGATTTTTGCCATTGAAAAACGTCCAGAAATGATTGAAGCTACTGACTGAATGAAAGGAGCTGGCATCTCACTCTCTTTGAATCTTCTTTATCATGCTAAGAGGAGCAGGAAAAAGCAAAAAATTTCAGAATTGCACCTTGCAATGCGGAGAAATTACTGTTTGTGCATTTACAATATTCATTGATTTTTGCCATTGAAAAACGTCCAGAAATGATTGAAGCTACTGACTGAATGAAAGGAGCTGGCATCTCACTCTCTTTGAATCTTCTTTATCATGCTAAGAGGAGCAGGAAAAAGCAAAAAATTTCAGAATTGCATCTTGCAATGCGGAGAAATTACTGTTTGTGCATTTACAATATTCATTGATTTTTGCCATTGAAAAACGTCCAGAAATGATTGAAGCTACTGACTGAATGAAAGGAGCTGGCATCTCACTCTCTTTGAATCTTCTTTATCATGCTAAGAGGAGCAGGAAAAAGCAAAAAATTTCAGAATTGCACCTTGCAATGCGGAGAAATTACTGTTTGTGCATTTACAATATTCATTGATTTTTGCCATTGAAAAACATCATGTTATTCATATACCAGAAATGTTTGAAGATACTGACTGAATGAAAGGAGCAGGCATCTCACTCTCTTTGAATCTTCTTTATCATGCTAAGAGGAGCAGGAAAAAGCAAAAAATTTCAGAATTGCACCTTGCAATGCGGAGAAATTACTGTTTGTGCATTTACAATATTCATTGATTTTTGCCATTGAAAAACGTCCAGAAATGATTGAAGCTACTGACTGAATGAAAGGAGCTGGCATCTCACTCTCTTTGAATCTTCTTTATCATGCTAAGAGGAGCAGGAAAAAGCAAAAAATTTCAGAATTGCACCTTGCAATGCGTAGAAATTACTGTTTGTGCATTTAAAATATTCATTGATTTTTGCCATTGAAAAATTTCCAGAAATAATTGAACCTACTGACTGAATTAAAGGAGCTGGCATCTCACTCTCTTTGAATCTTCTTTATCATGCTAAGAGGAGCAGGAAAAAGCAAAAAATTTCAGAATTGCACCTTGCAATGCGGAGAAATTACTGTTTGTGCATTTACAATATTCATTGATTTTTGCCATTGAAAAACATCATGTTATTCATATACCAGAAATGTTTGAAGCTACTGACTGAATGAAAGGAGCTGGCATCTCACTCTCTTTGAATCTTCTTTATCATGCTAAGAGGAGTAGGAAAAAGCAAAAAATTTCAGAATTGCACCTTGCAATGCGGAGAAATTACTGTTTGTGCATTTACAATATTCATTGATTTTTGCCATTGAAAAATGTCCAGAAATGATTGAAGCTACTGACTGAATGAAAGGAGCTGGCATCTCACTCTTTTTGAATCTTCTTTATCATGCTAAGAGGAGCAGGAAAAAGCAAAAAATTTCAGAATTGCACCTTGCAATGCGGAGAAATTACTGTTTGTGCATTTACAATATTCATTGATTTTTGCCATTGAAAAACATCATGTTATTCATATACCAGAAATGTTTGAAGCTACTGACTGAATGAAAGGAGCAGGCATCTCACTCTCTTTGAATCTTCTTTATCATGCTAAGAGGAGCAGGAAAAAGCAAAAAATTTCAGAATTGCACCTTGCAATGCGGAGAAATTACTGTTTGTGCATTTACAATATTCATTGATTTTTGCCATTGAAAAACGTCCAGAAATGATTGAAGCTACTGACTGAATGAAAGGAGCTGGCATCTCACTCTCTTTGAATCTTCTTTATCATGTTAAGAGGAGCAGGAAAAAGCAAAAAATTTCAGAATTGCACCTTGCAATGCGGAGAAATTACTGTTTGTGCATTTACAATATTCATTGATTTTTGCCATTGAAAAACGTCCAGAAATGATTGAAGCTACTGACTGAATGAAAGGAGCTGGCATCTCACTCTCTTTGAATCTTCTTTATCATGCTAAGAGGAGCAGGAAAAAGCAAAAAATTTCAGAATTGCACCTTGCAATGCGTAGAAATTACTGTTTGTGCATTTAAAATATTCATTGATTTTTGCCATTGAAAAATGTCCAGAAATGATTGAAGCTACTGACTGAATGAAAGGAGCTGGCATCTCACTCTCTTTGAATCTTCTTTATCATGCTAAGAGGAGCAGGAAAAAGCAAAAAATTTCAGAATTGCACCTTGCAATGCGGAGAAATTACTGTTTGTGCATTTACAATATTCATTGATTTTTGCCATTGAAAAACATCATGTTATTCATATACCAGAAATGTTTGAAGCTACTGACTGAATGAAAGGAGCAGGCATCTCACTCTCTTTGAATCTTCTTTATCATGCTAAGAGGAGCAGGAAAAAGCAAAAAATTTCAGAATTGCACCTTGCAATGCGGAGAAATTACTGTTTGTGCATTTACAATATTCATTGATTTTTGCCATTGAAAAACGTCCAGAAATGATTGAAGCTACTGACTGAATGAAAGGAGCTGGCATCTCACTCTCTTTGAATCTTCTTTATCATGCTAAGAGGAGCAGGAAAAAGCAAAAAATTTCAGAATTGCACCTTGCAATGCGGAGAAATTACTGTTTGTGCATTTACAATATTCATTGATTTTTGCCATTGAAAAACGTCCAGAAATGATTGAAGCTACTGACTGAATGAAAGGAGCTGGCATCTCACTCTCTTTGAATCTTCTTTATCATGCTAAGAGGAGCAGGAAAAAGCAAAAAATTTCAGAATTGCATCTTGCAATGCGGAGAAATTACTGTTTGTGCATTTACAATATTCATTGATTTTTGCCATTGAAAAACGTCCAGAAATGATTGAAGCTACTGACTGAATGAAAGGAGCTGGCATCTCACTCTCTTTGAATCTTCTTTATCATGCTAAGAGGAGCAGGAAAAAGCAAAAAATTTCAGAATTGCACCTTGCAATGCGGAGAAATTACTGTTTGTGCATTTACAATATTCATTGATTTTTGCCATTGAAAAACATCATGTTATTCATATACCAGAAATGTTTGAAGATACTGACTGAATGAAAGGAGCAGGCATCTCACTCTCTTTGAATCTTCTTTATCATGCTAAGAGGAGCAGGAAAAAGCAAAAAATTTCAGAATTGCACCTTGCAATGCGGAGAAATTACTGTTTGTGCATTTACAATATTCATTGATTTTTGCCATTGAAAAACGTCCAGAAATGATTGAAGCTACTGACTGAATGAAAGGAGCTGGCATCTCACTCTCTTTGAATCTTCTTTATCATGCTAAGAGGAGCAGGAAAAAGCAAAAAATTTCAGAATTGCACCTTGCAATGCGTAGAAATTACTGTTTGTGCATTTAAAATATTCATTGATTTTTGCCATTGAAAAATTTCCAGAAATAATTGAACCTACTGACTGAATTAAAGGAGCTGGCATCTCACTCTCTTTGAATCTTCTTTATCATGCTAAGAGGAGCAGGAAAAAGCAAAAAATTTCAGAATTGCACCTTGCAATGCGGAGAAATTACTGTTTGTGCATTTACAATATTCATTGATTTTTGCCATTGAAAAACATCATGTTATTCATATACCAGAAATGTTTGAAGCTACTGACTGAATGAAAGGAGCTGGCATCTCACTCTCTTTGAATCTTCTTTATCATGCTAAGAGGAGTAGGAAAAAGCAAAAAATTTCAGAATTGCACCTTGCAATGCGGAGAAATTACTGTTTGTGCATTTACAATATTCATTGATTTTTGCCATTGAAAAATGTCCAGAAATGATTGAAGCTACTGACTGAATGAAAGGAGCTGGCATCTCACTCTTTTTGAATCTTCTTTATCATGCTAAGAGGAGCAGGAAAAAGCAAAAAATTTCAGAATTGCACCTTGCAATGCGGAGAAATTACTGTTTGTGCATTTACAATATTCATTGATTTTTGCCATTGAAAAACATCATGTTATTCATATACCAGAAATGTTTGAAGCTACTGACTGAATGAAAGGAGCAGGCATCTCACTCTCTTTGAATCTTCTTTATCATGCTAAGAGGAGCAGGAAAAAGCAAAAAATTTCAGAATTGCACCTTGCAATGCGGAGAAATTACTGTTTGTGCATTTACAATATTCATTGATTTTTGCCATTGAAAAACGTCCAGAAATGATTGAAGCTACTGACTGAATGAAAGGAGCTGGCATCTCACTCTCTTTGAATCTTCTTTATCATGTTAAGAGGAGCAGGAAAAAGCAAAAAATTTCAGAATTGCACCTTGCAATGCGTAGAAATTACTGTTTGTGCATTTAAAATATTCATTGATTTTTGCCATTGAAAAATGTCCAGAAATGATTGAAGCTACTGACTGAATGAAAGGAGCTGGCATCTCACTCTCTTTGAATCTTCTTTATCATGCTAAGAGGAGCAGGAAAAAGCAAAAAATTTCAGAATTGCACCTTGCAATGCGGAGAAATTACTGTTTGTGCATTTACAATATTCATTGATTTTTGCCATTGAAAAACATCATGTTATTCATATACCAGAAATGTTTGAAGCTACTGACTGAATGAAAGGAGCAGGCATCTCACTCTCTTTGAATCTTCTTTATCATGCTAAGAGGAGCAGGAAAAAGCAAAAAATTTCAGAATTGCACCTTGCAATGCGGAGAAATTACTGTTTGTGCATTTACAATATTCATTGATTTTTGCCTTTGAAAAACGTCCAGAAATGATTGAAGCTACTGACTGAATGAAAGGAGCTGGCATCTCACTCTCTTTGAATCTTCTTTATCATGCTAAGAGGAGCAGGAAAAAGCAAAAAATTTCAGAATTGCACCTTGCAATGCGGAGAAATTACTGTTTGTGCATTTACAATATTCATTGATTTTTGCCATTGAAAAACGTCCAGAAATGATTGAAGCTACTGACTGAATGAAAGGAGCTGGCATCTCACTCTCTTTGAATCTTCTTTATCATGCTAAGAGGAGCAGGAAAAAGCAAAAAATTTCAGAATTGCATCTTGCAATGCGGAGAAATTACTGTTTGTGCATTTACAATATTCATTGATTTTTGCCATTGAAAAACGTCCAGAAATGATTGAAGCTACTGACTGAATGAAAGGAGCTGGCATCTCACTCTCTTTGAATCTTCTTTATCATGCTAAGAGGAGCAGGAAAAAGCAAAAAATTTCAGAATTGCACCTTGCAATGCGGAGAAATTACTGTTTGTGCATTTACAATATTCATTGATTTTTGCCATTGAAAAACATCATGTTATTCATATACCAGAAATGTTTGAAGATACTGACTGAATGAAAGGAGCAGGCATCTCACTCTCTTTGAATCTTCTTTATCATGCTAAGAGGAGCAGGAAAAAGCAAAAAATTTCAGAATTGCACCTTGCAATGCGGAGAAATTACTGTTTGTGCATTTACAATATTCATTGATTTTTGCCATTGAAAAACGTCCAGAAATGATTGAAGCTACTGACTGAATGAAAGGAGCTGGCATCTCACTCTCTTTGAATCTTCTTTATCATGCTAAGAGGAGCAGGAAAAAGCAAAAAATTTCAGAATTGCACCTTGCAATGCGTAGAAATTACTGTTTGTGCATTTAAAATATTCATTGATTTTTGCCATTGAAAAATTTCCAGAAATAATTGAACCTACTGACTGAATTAAAGGAGCTGGCATCTCACTCTCTTTGAATCTTCTTTATCATGCTAAGAGGAGCAGGAAAAAGCAAAAAATTTCAGAATTGCACCTTGCAATGCGGAGAAATTACTGTTTGTGCATTTACAATATTCATTGATTTTTGCCATTGAAAAACATCATGTTATTCATATACCAGAAATGTTTGAAGCTACTGACTGAATGAAAGGAGCTGGCATCTCACTCTCTTTGAATCTTCTTTATCATGCTAAGAGGAGTAGGAAAAAGCAAAAAATTTCAGAATTGCACCTTGCAATGCGGAGAAATTACTGTTTGTGCATTTACAATATTCATTGATTTTTGCCATTGAAAAATGTCCAGAAATGATTGAAGCTACTGACTGAATGAAAGGAGCTGGCATCTCACTCTTTTTGAATCTTCTTTATCATGCTAAGAGGAGCAGGAAAAAGCAAAAAATTTCAGAATTGCACCTTGCAATGCGGAGAAATTACTGTTTGTGCATTTACAATATTCATTGATTTTTGCCATTGAAAAACATCATGTTATTCATATACCAGAAATGTTTGAAGCTACTGACTGAATGAAAGGAGCAGGCATCTCACTCTCTTTGAATCTTCTTTATCATGCTAAGAGGAGCAGGAAAAAGCAAAAAATTTCAGAATTGCACCTTGCAATGCGGAGAAATTACTGTTTGTGCATTTACAATATTCATTGATTTTTGCCATTGAAAAACGTCCAGAAATGATTGAAGCTACTGACTGAATGAAAGGAGCTGGCATCTCACTCTCTTTGAATCTTCTTTATCATGTTAAGAGGAGCAGGAAAAAGCAAAAAATTTCAGAATTGCACCTTGCAATGCGGAGAAATTACTGTTTGTGCATTTACAATATTCATTGATTTTTGCCATTGAAAAACGTCCAGAAATGATTGAAGCTACTGACTGAATGAAAGGAGCTGGCATCTCACTCTCTTTGAATCTTCTTTATCATGCTAAGAGGAGCAGGAAAAAGCAAAAAATTTCAGAATTGCATCTTGCAATGCGGAGAAATTACTGTTTGTGCATTTACAATATTCATTGATTTTTGCCATTGAAAAACGTCCAGAAATGATTGAAGCTACTGACTGAATGAAAGGAGCTGGCATCTCACTCTCTTTGAATCTTCTTTATCATGCTAAGAGGAGCAGGAAAAAGCAAAAAATTTCAGAATTGCACCTTGCAATGCGGAGAAATTACTGTTTGTGCATTTACAATATTCATTGATTTTTGCCATTGAAAAACGTCCAGAAATGATTGAAGCTACTGACTGAATGAAAGGAGCTGGCATCTCACTCTCTTTGAATCTTCTTTATCATGCTAAGAGGAGCAGGAAAAAGCAAAAAATTTCAGAATTGCACCTTGCAATGCGGAGAAATTACTGTTTGTGCATTTACAATATTCATTGATTTTTGCCATTGAAAAACGTCCAGAAATGATTGAAGCTACTGACTGAATGAAAGGAGCTGGCATCTCACTCTCTTTGAATCTTCTTTACCATGCTAAGAGGAGCAGGAAAAAGCAAAAAATTTCAGAATTGCACCTTGCAATGCGGAGAAATTACTGTTTGTGCATTTACAATATTCATTGATTTTTGCCATTGAAAAACATCATGTTATTCATATACCAGAAATGTTTGAAGCTACTGACTGAATGAAAGGAGCTGGCATCTCACTCTCTTTGAATCTTCTTTATCATGCTAAGAGGAGCAGGAAAAAGCAAAAAATTTCAGAATTGCACCTTGCAATGCGGAGAAATTACTGTTTGTGCATTTACAATATTCATTGATTTTTGCCATTGAAAAACATGTTATTCATATACCAGAAATGTTTGAAGCTACTGACTGAATGAAAGGAGCTGGCATCTCACTCTCTTTGAATCTTCTTTATCATGCTAAGAGGAGCAGGAAAAAGCAAAAAATTTCAGAATTGCACCTTGCAATGCGGAGAAATTACTGTTTGTGCATTTACAATATTCATTGATTTTTGCCATTGAAAAACATCATGTTATTCATATACCAGAAATGTTTGAAGCTACTGACTGAATGAAAGGAGCAGGCATCTCACTCTCTTTGAATCTTCTTTATCATGCTAAGAGGAGCAGGAAAAAGCAAAAAATTTCAGAATTGCACCTTGCAATGCGGAGAAATTACTGTTTGTGCATTTACAATATTCATTGATTTTTGCCATTGAAAAACGTCCAGAAATGATTGAAGCTACTGACTGAATGAAAGGAGCTGGCATCTCACTCTCTTTGAATCTGATTTATCATGCTAAGAGGAGCAGTAAAAAGCAAAAAATTTCAGAATTGCACCTTGCAATGCGGAGAAATTACTGTTTGTGCATTTACAATATTCATTGATTTTTGCCATTGAAAAACATCATGTTATTCATATACCAGAAATGTTTGAAGCTACTGACTGAATGAAAGGAGCTGGCATCTCACTCTCTTTGAATCTTCTTTATCATGCTAAGAGGAGCAGGAAAAAGCAAAAAATTTCAGAATTGCACCTTGCAATGCGGAGAAATTACTGTTTGTGCATTTACAATATTCATTGATTTTTGCCATTGAAAAACGTCCAGAAATGATTGAAGCTACTGACTGAATGAAAGGAGCTGGCATCTCACTCTCTTTGAATCTTCTTTATCATGCTAAGAGGAGCAGGAAAAAGCAAAAAATTTCAGAATTGCACCTTGCAATGCGGAGAAATTACTGTTTGTGCATTTACAATATTCATTGATTTTTGCCATTGAAAAACATGTTATTCATATACCAGAAATGTTTGAAGCTACTGACTAAATGAAAAGAGCTGGCATCTCACTCTCTTTGAATCTTCTTTATCATGCTAAGAGGAGCAGGAAAAAGCAAAAAATTTCAGAATTGCACCTTGCAATGCGGAGAAATTACTGTTTGTGCATTTACAATATTCATTGATTTTTGCCATTGAAAAATGTCCAGAAATGTTTGAAGCTACTGACTGAATGAAAGGAGCTGGCATCTCACTCTCTTTGAATCTTCTTTATCATGCTAAGAGGAGCAGGAAAAAGCAAAAAATTTCAGAATTGCACCTTGCAATGCGGAGAAATTACTGTTTGTGCATTTACAATATTCATTGATTTTTGCCATTGAAAAACATCATGTTATTCATATACCAGAAATGATTGAAGCTACTGACTGAATGAAAGGAGCTGGCATCTCACTCTCTTTGAATCTTCTTTATCATGCTAAGAGGAGCAGGAAAAAGCAAAAAATTTCAGAATTGCACCTTGCAATGCGGAGAAATTACTGTTTGTGCATTTACAATATTCATTGATTTTTGCCATTGAAAAACGTCCAGAAATGATTGAAGCTACTGACTGAATGAAAGGAGCTGGCATCTCACTCTCTTTGAATCTTCTTTATCATGCTAAGAGGAGCAGGAAAAAGCAAAAAATTTCAGAATTGCACCTTGCAATGCGGAGAAATTACTGTTTGTGCATTTACAATATTCATTGATTTTTGCCATTGAAAAATGTCCAGAAATGTTTGAAGCTACTGACTGAATGAAAGGAGCTGGCATCTCACTCTCTTTGAATCTTCTTTATCATGCTAAGAGGAGCAGGAAAAAGCAAAAAATTTCAGAATTGCACCTTGCAATGCGGAGAAATTACTGTTTGTGCATTTACAATATTCATTGATTTTTGCCATTGAAAAACATCATGTTATTCATATACCAGAAATGTTTGAAGCTACTGACTGAATGAAAGGAGCAGGCATCTCACTCTCTTTGAATCTTCTTTATCATGCTAAGAGGAGCAGGAAAAAGCAAAAAATTTCAGAATTGCACCTTGCAATGCGGAGAAATTACTGTTTGTGCATTTACAATATTCATTGATTTTTGCCATTGAAAAACGTCCAGAAATGATTGAAGCTACTGACTGAATGAAAGGAGCTGGCATCTCACTCTCTTTGAATCTTCTTTATCATGTTAAGAGGAGCAGGAAAAAGCAAAAAATTTCAGAATTGCACCTTGCAATGCGGAGAAATTACTGTTTGTGCATTTACAATATTCATTGATTTTTGCCATTGAAAAACGTCCAGAAATGATTGAAGCTACTGACTGAATGAAAGGAGCTGGCATCTCACTCTCTTTGAATCTTCTTTATCATGCTAAGAGGAGCAGGAAAAAGCAAAAAATTTCAGAATTGCATCTTGCAATGCGGAGAAATTACTGTTTGTGCATTTACAATATTCATTGATTTTTGCCATTGAAAAACGTCCAGAAATGATTGAAGCTACTGACTGAATGAAAGGAGCTGGCATCTCACTCTCTTTGAATCTTCTTTATCATGCTAAGAGGAGCAGGAAAAAGCAAAAAATTTCAGAATTGCACCTTGCAATGCGGAGAAATTACTGTTTGTGCATTTACAATATTCATTGATTTTTGCCATTGAAAAACGTCCAGAAATGATTGAAGCTACTGACTGAATGAAAGGAGCTGGCATCTCACTCTCTTTGAATCTTCTTTATCATGCTAAGAGGAGCAGGAAAAAGCAAAAAATTTCAGAATTGCACCTTGCAATGCGGAGAAATTACTGTTTGTGCATTTACAATATTCATTGATTTTTGCCATTGAAAAACGTCCAGAAATGATTGAAGCTACTGACTGAATGAAAGGAGCTGGCATCTCACTCTCTTTGAATCTTCTTTACCATGCTAAGAGGAGAAGGAAAAAGCAAAAAATTTCAGAATTGCACCTTGCAATGCGGAGAAATTACTGTTTGTGCATTTACAATATTCATTGATTTTTGCCATTGAAAAACATCATGTTATTCATATACCAGAAATGTTTGAAGCTACTGACTGAATGAAAGGAGCTGGCATCTCACTCTCTTTGAATCTTCTTTATCATGCTAAGAGGAGCAGGAAAAAGCAAAAAATTTCAGAATTGCACCTTGCAATGCGGAGAAATTACTGTTTGTGCATTTACAATATTCATTGATTTTTGCCATTGAAAAACATGTTATTCATATACCAGAAATGTTTGAAGCTACTGACTGAATGAAAGGAGCTGGCATCTCACTCTCTTTGAATCTTCTTTATCATGCTAAGAGGAGCAGGAAAAAGCAAAAAATTTCAGAATTGCACCTTGCAATGCGGAGAAATTACTGTTTGTGCATTTACAATATTCATTGATTTTTGCCATTGAAAAACATCATGTTATTCATATACCAGAAATGTTTGAAGCTACTGACTGAATGAAAGGAGCAGGCATCTCACTCTCTTTGAATCTTCTTTATCATGCTAAGAGGAGCAGGAAAAAGCAAAAAATTTCAGAATTGCACCTTGCAATGCGGAGAAATTACTGTTTGTGCATTTACAATATTCATTGATTTTTGCCATTGAAAAACGTCCAGAAATGATTGAAGCTACTGACTGAATGAAAGGAGCTGGCATCTCACTCTCTTTGAATCTGATTTATCATGCTAAGAGGAGCAGTAAAAAGCAAAAAATTTCAGAATTGCACCTTGCAATGCGGAGAAATTACTGTTTGTGCATTTACAATATTCATTGATTTTTGCCATTGAAAAACATCATGTTATTCATATACCAGAAATGTTTGAAGCTACTGACTGAATGAAAGGAGCTGGCATCTCACTCTCTTTGAATCTTCTTTATCATGCTAAGAGGAGCAGGAAAAAGCAAAAAATTTCAGAATTGCACCTTGCAATGCGGAGAAATTACTGTTTGTGCATTTACAATATTCATTGATTTTTGCCATTGAAAAACGTCCAGAAATGATTGAAGCTACTGACTGAATGAAAGGAGCTGGCATCTCACTCTCTTTGAATCTTCTTTATCATGCTAAGAGGAGCAGGAAAAAGCAAAAAATTTCAGAATTGCACCTTGCAATGCGGAGAAATTACTGTTTGTGCATTTACAATATTCATTGATTTTTGCCATTGAAAAACATGTTATTCATATACCAGAAATGTTTGAAGCTACTGACTAAATGAAAAGAGCTGGCATCTCATTCTCTTTGAATCTTCTTTATCATGCTAAGAGGAGCAGGAAAAAGCAAAAAATTTCAGAATTGCACCTTGCAATGCGGAGAAATTACTGTTTGTGCATTTACAATATTCATTGATTTTTGCCATTGAAAAATGTCCAGAAATGTTTGAAGCTACTGACTGAATGAAAGGAGCTGGCATCTCACTCTCTTTGAATCTTCTTTATCATGCTAAGAGGAGCAGGAAAAAGCAAAAAATTTCAGAATTGCACGTTGCAATGCGGAGAAATTACTGTTTGTGCATTTACAATATTCATTGATTTTTGCCATTGAAAAACATCATGTTATTCATATACCAGAAATGATTGAAGCTACTGACTGAATGAAAGGAGCTGGCATCTCACTCTCTTTGAATCTTCTTTATCATGCTAAGAGGAGCAGGAAAAAGCAAAAAATTTCAGAATTGCACCTTGCAATGCGGAGAAATTACTGTTTGTGCATTTACAATATTCATTGATTTTTGCCATTGAAAAACGTCCAGAAATGATTGAAGCTACTGACTGAATGAAAGGAGCTGGCATCTCACTCTCTTTGAATCTTCTTTATCATGCTAAGAGGAGCAGGAAAAAGCAAAAAATTTCAGAATTGCACCTTGCAATGCGGAGAAATTACTGTTTGTGCATTTACAATATTCATTGATTTTTGCCATTGAAAAATGTCCAGAAATGTTTGAAGCTACTGACTGAATGAAAGGAGCTGGCATCTCACTCTCTTTGAATCTTCTTTATCATGCTAAGAGGAGCAGGAAAAAGCAAAAAATTTCAGAATTGCACCTTGCAATGCGGAGAAATTACTGTTTGTGCATTTACAATATTCATTGATTTTTGCCATTGAAAAACATCATGTTATTCATATACCAGAAATGTTTGAAGCTACTGACTGAATGAAAGGAGCAGGCATCTCACTCTCTTTGAATCTTCTTTATCATGCTAAGAGGAGCAGGAAAAAGCAAAAAATTTCAGAATTGCACCTTGCAATGCGGAGAAATTACTGTTTGTGCATTTACAATATTCATTGATTTTTGCCATTGAAAAACGTCCAGAAATGATTGAAGCTACTGACTGAATGAAAGGAGCTGGCATCTCACTCTCTTTGAATTTTCTTTATCATGCTAAGAGGAGCAGGAAAAAGCAAAAAATTTCAGAATTGCACCTTGCAATGCGGAGAAATTACTGTTTGTGCATTTACAATATTCATTGATTTTTGCCATTGAAAAACGTCCAGAAATGATTGAAGCTACTGACTGAATGAAAGGAGCTGGTATCTCACTCTCTTTGAATCTTCTTTATCATGCTAAGAGGAGCAGGAAAAAGCAAAAAATTTCAGAATTGCACCTTGCAATGCGGAGAAATTACTGTTTGTGCATTTATAATATTCATTGATTTTTGCCATTGAAAAATGTCCAGAAATGTTTGAAGCTACTGACTGAATGAAAGGAGCTGGCATCTCACTCTCTTTGAATCTTCTTTATCATGCTAAGAGGAGCAGGAAAAAGCAAAAAATTTCAGAATTGCACCTTGCAATGCGGAGAAATTACTGTTTGTGCATTTACAATATTCATTGATTTTTGCCATTGAAAAACGTCCAGAAATGATTGAAGCTACTGACTGAATGAAAGGAGCTGGCATCTCACTCTCTTTGAATCTTCTTTATCATGCTAAGAGGAGCAGGAAAAAGCAAAAAATTTCAGAATTGCACCTTGCAATGCGGAGAAATTACTGTTTGTGCATTTACAATATTCATAGATTTTTCCATTGAAAAACATCATGTTATTCATATACCAGAAATGTTTGAAGCTACTGACTGAATGAAAGGAGCAGGCATCTCACTCTCTTTGAATCTTCTTTATCATGCTAAGAGGAGCAGGAAAAAGCAAAAAATTTCAGAATTGCACCTTGCAATGCGGAGAAATTACTGTTTGTGCATTTACAATATTCATTGATTTTTGCCATTGAAAAACGTCCAGAAATGATTGAAGCTACTGACTGAATGAAAGGAGCTGGCATCTCACTCTCTTTGAATCTTCTTTATCATGCTAAGAGGAGCAGGAAAAAGCAAAAAATTTCAGAATTGCACCTTGCAATGTGGAGAAATTACTGTTTGTGCATTTACAATATTCATTGATTTTTGCCATTGAAAAACGTCCAGAAATGATTGAAGCTACTGACTGAATGAAAGGAGCTGGCATCTCACTCTCTTTGAATCTTCTTTATCATGCTAAGAGGAGCAGGAAAAAGCAAAAAATTTCAGAATTGCATCTTGCAATGCGGAGAAATTACTGTTTGTGCATTTACAATATTCATTGATTTTTGCCATTGAAAAACGTCCAGAAATGATTGAAGCTACTGACTGAATGAAAGGAGCTGGCATCTCACTCTCTTTGAATCTTCTTTATCATGCTAAGAGGAGCAGGAAAAAGCAAAAAATTTCAGAATTGCACCTTGCAATGCGGAGAAATTACTGTTTGTGCATTTACAATATTCATTGATTTTTGCCATTGAAAAACGTCCAGAAATGATTGAAGCTACTGACTGAATGAAAGGAGCTGGCATCTCACTCTCTTTGAATCTTCTTTATCATGCTAAGAGGAGCAGGAAAAAGCAAAAAATTTCAGAATTGCATCTTGCAATGCGGAGAAATTACTGTTTGTGCATTTACAATATTCATTGATTTTTGCCATTGAAAAACGTCCAGAAATGATTGAAGCTACTGACTGAATGAAAGGAGCTGGCATCTCACTCTCTTTGAATCTTCTTTATCATGCTAAGAGGAGCAGGAAAAAGCAAAAAATTTCAGAATTGCACCTTGCAATGCGGAGAAATTACTGTTTGTGCATTTACAATATTCATTGATTTTTGCCATTGAAAAACGTCCAGAAATGATTGAAGCTACTGACTGAATGAAAGGAGCTGGCATCTCACTCTCTTTGAATCTTCTTTATCATGCTAAGAGGAGCAGGAAAAAGCAAAAAATTTCAGAATTGCACCTTGCAATGCGGAGAAATTACTGTTTGTGCATTTACAATATTCATTGATTTTTGCCATTGAAAAACATCATGTTATTCATATACCAGAAATGTTTGAAGCTACTGACTGAATGAAAGGAGCTGGCATCTCACTCTCTTTGAATCTTTTTTATCATGCTAAGAGGAGCAGGAAAAAGCAAAAAATTTCAGAATTGCACCTTGCAATGCGGAGAAATTACTGTTTGTGCATTTACAATATTCATTGATTTTTGCCATTGAAAAACGTCCAGAAATAATTGAAGCTACTGACTGAATGAAAGGAGCTGGCATCTCACTCTCTTTGAATCTTCTTTATCATGCTAAGAGGAGCAGGAAAAAGCAAAAAATTTCAGAATTGCTCCTTGCAATGCGGAGAAATTACTGTTTGTGCATTTACAATATTCATTGATTTTTGCCATTGAAAAACGTCCAGAAATGATTGAAGCTACTGACTGAATGAAAGGAGCTGGCATCTCACTCTTTGAATCTTCTTTATCATGCTAAGAGGAGCAGGAAAAAGCAAAAAATTTCAGAATTGCACCTTGCAATGCGGAGAAATTACTGTTTGTGCATTTACAATATTCATTGATTTTTGCCATTGAAAAACGTCCAGAAATGATTGAAGCTACTGACTGAATGAAAGGAGCTGGCATCTCACTCTCTTTGAATCTTCTTTATCATGCTAAGAGGAGCAGGAAAAAGCAAAAAATTTCAGAATTGCACCTTGCAATGCGGAGAAATTACTGTTTGTGCATTTACAATATTCATTGATTTTTGCCATTGAAAAACATCATGTTATTCATATACCAGAAATGTTTGAAGCTACTGACTGAATGAAAGGAGCAGGCATCTCACTCTCTTTGAATCTTCTTTATCATGCTAAGAGGAGCAGGAAAAAGCAAAAAATTTCAGAATTGCACCTTGCAATGCGGAGAAATTACTGTTTGTGCATTTACAATATTCATTGATTTTTGCCATTGAAAAACGTCCAGAAATGATTGAAGCTACTGACTGAATGAAAGGAGCTGGCATCTCACTCTCTTTGAATCTTCTTTATCATGCTAAGAGGAGCAGGAAAAAGCAAAAAATTTCAGAATTGCACCTTGCAATGCGGAGAAATTACTGTTTGTGCATTTACAATATTCATTGACTTTTGCCATTGAAAAACATGTTATTCGTATACCAGAAATGTTTGAAGCTACTGACTGAATGAAAGGAGCTGGCATCTCACTCTCTTTGAATCTTCTTTATCATGCTAAGAGGAGCAGGAAAAAGCAAAAAATTTCAGAATTGCACCTTGCAATGCGGAGAAATTACTGTTTGTGCATTTACAATATTCATTGATTTTTGCCATTGAAAAACATCATGTTATTCATATACCAGAAATGTTTGAAGCTACTGACTGAATGAAAGGAGCAGGCATCTCACTCTCTTTGAATCTTCTTTATCATGCTAAGAGGAGCAGGAAAAAGCAAAAAATTTCAGAATTGCACCTTGCAATGCGGAGAAATTACTGTTTGTGCATTTACAATATTCATTGATTTTTGCCATTGAAAAACGTCCAGAAATGATTGAAGCTACTGACTGAATGAAAGGAGCTGGCATCTCACTCTCTTTGAATCTTCTTTATCATGCTAAGAGGAGCAGGAAAAAGCAAAAAATTTCAGAATTGCACCTTGCAATGCGGAGAAATTACTGTTTGTGCATTTACAATATTCATTGATTTTTGCCATTGAAAAACATCATGTTATTCATATACCAGAAATGTTTGAAGCTACTGACTGAATGAAAGGAGCTGTCATCTCACTCTCTTTGAATCTTCTTTATCATGCTAAGAGGAGCAGGAAAAAGCAAAAAATTTCAGAATTGCACCTTGCAATGCGGAGAAATTACTGTTTGTGCATTTACAATATTCATTGATTTTTGCCATTGAAAAACGTCCAGAAAAGATTGAAGCTACTGACTGAATGAAAGGAGCTGGCATCTCACTCTCTTTGAATCTTCTTTATCATGCTAAGAGGAGCAGGAAAAAGCAAAAAATTTCAGAATTGCACCTTGCAATGCGGAGAAATTACTGTTTGTGCATTTACAATATTCATTGATTTTTGCCATTGAAAAACATGTTATTCATATACCAGAAATGTTTGAAGCTACTGACTGAATGAAAGGAGCTGGCATCTCACTCTCTTTGAATCTTCTTTATCATGCTAAGAGGAGCAGGAAAAAGCAAAAAATTTCAGAATTGCACCTTGCAATGTGGAGAAATTACTGTTTGTGCATTTACAATATTCATTGATTTTTGCCATTGAAAAACATCATGTTATTCATATACCAGAAATGTTTGAAGCTACTGACTGAATGAAAGGAGCTGGCATCTCACTCTCTTTGAATCTTCTTTATCATGCTAAGAGGAGCAGGAAAAAGCAAAAAATTTCAGAATTGCACCTTGCAATGCGGAGAAATTACTGTTTGTGCATTTACAATATTCATTGATTTTTGCCATTGAAAAACGTCCAGAAATGATTGAAGCTACTGACTGAATGAAAGGAGCTGGCATCTCACTCTCTTTGAATCTTCTTTATCATGCTAAGAGGAGCAGGAAAAAGCAAAAAATTTCAGAATTGCACCTTGCAATGCGGAGAAATTACTGTTTGTGCATTTACAATATTCATTGATTTTTGCCATTGAAAAATGTCCAGAAGTGATTGAAGCTACTGACTGAATGAAAGGAGCTGGCATCTCACTCTCTTTGAATCTTCTCTATCATGCTAAGAGGAGCAGGAAAAAGCAAAAAATTTCAGAATTGCACCTTGCAATGCGGAGAAATTACTGTTTGTGCATTTACAATATTCATTGATTTTTGCCATTGAAAAACATGTTATTCATATACCAGAAATGTTTGAAGCTACTGACTGAATGAAAGGAGCTGGCATCTCACTCTCTTTGAATCTTCTTTATCATGCTAAGAGGAGCAGGAAAAAGCAAAAAATTTCAGAATTGCACCTTGCAATGCGGAGAAATTATTGTTTGTGCATTTACAATATTCATTGATTTTTGCCATTCAAAAACATGTTATTCATATACCAGAAATGTTTGAAGCTACTGACTGAATGAAAGGAGCTGGCATCTCACTCTCTTTGAATCTTCTTTATCATGCTAAGAGGAGCAGGAAAAAGCAAAAAAATTCAGAATTGCACCTTGCAATGCGGAGAAATTACTGTTTGTGCATTTACAATATTCATTGATTTTTGCCATTGAAAAACATCATGTTATTCATATACCAGAAATGTTTGAAGCTACTGACTGAATGAAAGGAGCTGGCATCTCACTCTCTTTGAATCTTCTTTATCATGCTAAGAGGAGCAGGAAAAAGCAAAAAATTTCAGAATTGCACCTTGCAATGCGGAGAAATTACTGTTTGTGCATTTACAATATTCATTGATTTTTGCCATTGAAAAACATGTTATTCATATACCAGAAATGTTTGAAGCTACTGACTGAATGAAAGGAGCTGGCATCTCACTCTCTTTGAATCTTCTTTATCATGCTAAGAGGAGCAGGAAAAAGCAAAAAATTTCAGAATTGCACCTTGCAATGTGGAGAAATTACTGTTTGTGCATTTACAATATTCATTGATTTTTGCCATTGAAAAACATCATGTTATTCATATACCAGAAATGTTTGAAGCTACTGACTGAATGAAAGGAGCTGGCATCTCACTCTCTTTGAATCTTCTTTATCATGCTAAGAGGAGCAGGAAAAAGCAAAAAATTTCAGAATTGCACCTTGCAATGCGGAGAAATTACTGTTTGTGCATTTACAATATTCATTGATTTTTGCCATTGAAAAATGTCCAGAAGTGATTGAAGCTACTGACTGAATGAAAGGAGCTGGCATCTCACTCTCTTTGAATCTTCTTTATCATGCTAAGAGGAGCAGGAAAAAGCAAAAAATTTCAGAATTGCACCTTGCAATGCGGAGAAATTACTGTTTGTGCATTTACAATATTCATTGATTTTTGCCATTGAAAAACATGTTATTCATATACCAGAAATGTTTGAAGCTACTGACTGAATGAAAGGAGCTGGCATCTCACTCTCTTTGAATCTTCTTTATCATGCTAAGAGGAGCAGGAAAAAGCAAAAAATTTCAGAATTGCACCTTGCAATGCGGAGAAATTACTGTTTGTGCATTTACAATATTCATTGATTTTTGCCATTGAAAAACATAATGTTATTCATATACCAGAAATGTTTGAAGCTACTGACTGAAAGAAAGGAGCTGGCATCTCACTCTCTTTGAATCTTCTTTATCATGCTAAGAGGAGCAGGAAAAAGCAAAAAATTTCAGAATTGCACCTTGCAATGCGGAGAAATTACTGTTTGTGCATTTACAATATTCATTGATTTTTGCCATTGAAAAACATGTTATTCATATACCAGAAATGTTTGAAGCTACTGACTGAATGAAAGGAGCTGGCATCTCACTCTCTTTGAATCTTCTTTATCATGCTAAGAGGAGCAGGAAAAAGCCAAAAATTTCAGAATTGCACCTTGCAATGCGGAGAAATTACTGTTTGTGCATTTACAACATTCATTGATTTTTGCCATTGAAAAACATCATGTTATTCATATACCAGAAATGTTTGAAGCTACTGACTGAATGAAAGGAGCTGGCATCTCACTCTCTTTGAATCTTCTTTATCATGCTAAGAGGAGCAGGAAAAAGCAAAAAATTTCAGAATTGCACCTTGCAATGCGGAGAAATTACTGTTTGTGCATTTACAATATTCATTGATTTTTGCCATTGAAAAACGTCCAGAAATGATTGAAGCTACTGACTGAATGAAAGGAGCTGGCATCTCACTCTCTTTGAATCTTCTTTATCATGCTAAGAGGAGCAGGAAAAAGCAAAAAATTTCAGAATTGCATCTTGCAATGCGGAGAAATTACTGTTTGTGCATTTACAATATTCATTGATTTTTGCCATTGAAAAACGTCCAGAAATGATTGAAGCTACTGACTGAATGAAAGGAGCTGGCATCTCAGTCTCTTTGAATCTTCTTTATCATGCTAAGAGGAGCAGGAAAAAGCAAAAAATTTCAGAATTGCACCTTGCAATGCGGAGAAATTACTGTTTGTGCATTTACAATATTCATTGATTTTTGCCATTGAAAAACGTCCAGAAATGATTGAAGCTACTGACTGAATGAAAGGAGCTGGCATCTCACTCTCTTTGAATCTTCTTTATCATGCTAAGAGGAGCAGGAAAAAGCAAAAAATTTCAGAATTGCACCTTGCAATGCGGAGAAATTACTGTTTGTGCATTTACAATATTCATTGATTTTTGCCATTGAAAAACATCATGTTATTCATATACCAGAAATGTTTGAAGCTACTTACTGAATGAAAGGAGCTGGCATCTCACTCTCTTTGAATCTTCTTTATCATGCTAAGAGGAGCAGGAAAAAGCAAAAAATTTCAGAATTGCACCTTGCAATGCGGAGAAATTACTGTTTGTGCATTTACAATATTCATTGATTTTTGCCATTGAAAAACGTCCAGAAATGATTGAAGCTACTGACTGAATGAAAGGAGCTGGCATCTCACTCTCTTTGAATCTTCTTTATCATGCTAAGAGGAGCAGGAGAAAGCAAAAAATTTCAGAATTGCACCTTGCAATGCGAAGAAATTACTGTTTGTGCATTTACAATATTCATTGATTTTTGCCATTGAAAAACATCATGTTATTCATATACCAGAAATGTTTGAAGCTACTGACTGAATGAAAGGAGCTGGCTTCTCACTCTCTTTGAATCTTCTTTATCATGCTAAGAGGAGCAGGAAAAAGCAAAAAATTTCAGAATTGCACCTTGCAATGCGGAGAAATTACTGTTTGTGCATTTACAATATTCATTGATTTTTGCCATTGAAAAACGTCCAGAAATGATTGAAGCTACTGACTGAATGAAAGGAGCTGGCATCTCACTCTCTTTGAATCTTCTTTATCATGCTAAGAGGAGCAGGAAAAAGCAAAAAATTTCAGAATTGCATCTTGCAATGCGGAGAAATTACTGTTTGTGCATTTACAATATTCATTGATTTTTGCCATTGAAAAACGTCCAGAAATGATTGAAGCTACTGACTGAATGAAAGGAGCTGGCATCTCAGTCTCTTTGAATCTTCTTTATCATGCTAAGAGGAGCAGGAAAAAGCAAAAAATTTCAGAATTGCACCTTGCAATGCGGAGAAATTACTGTTTGTGCATTTACAATATTCATTGATTTTTGCCATTGAAAAACGTCCAGAAATGATTGAAGCTACTGACTGAATGAAAGGAGCTGGCATCTCACTCTCTTTGAATCTTCTTTATCATGCTAAGAGGAGCAGGAAAAAGCAAAAAATTTCAGAATTGCACCTTGCAATGCGGAGAAATTACTGTTTGTGCATTTACAATATTCATTAATTTTTGCCATTGAAAAACATCATGTTATTCATATACCAGAAATGTTTGAAGCTACTTACTGAATGAAAGGAGCTGGCATCTCACTCTCTTTGAATCTTCTTTATCATGCTAAGAGGAGCAGGAAAAAGCAAAAAATTTCAGAATTGCACCTTGCAATGCGGAGAAATTACTGTTTGTGCATTTACAATATTCATTGATTTTTGCCATTGAAAAACGTCCAGAAATGATTGAAGCTACTGACTGAATGAAAGGAGCTGGCATCTCACTCTCTTTGAATCTTCTTTATCATGCTAAGAGGAGCAGGAGAAAGCAAAAAATTTCAGAATTGCACCTTGCAATGCGAAGAAATTACTGTTTGTGCATTTACAATATTCATTGATTTTTGCCATTGAAAAACATCATGTTATTCATATACCAGAAATGTTTGAAGCTACTGACTGAATGAAAGGAGCTGGCTTCTCACTCTCTTTGAATCTTCTTTATCATGCTAAGAGGAGCAGGAAAAAGCAAAAAATTTCAGAATTGCACCTTGCAATGCGGAGAAATTACTGTTTGTGCATTTACAATATTCATTGATTTTTGCCATTGAAAAACGTCCAGAAATGATTGAAGCTACTGACTGAATGAAAGGAGGTGGCATCTCACTCTCTTTGAATCTTCTTTATCATGCTAAGAGGAGCAGGAAAAAGCAAAAAATTTCAGAATTGCATCTTGCAATGCGGAGAAATTACTGTTTGTGCATTTACAATATTCATTGATTTTTGCCATTGAAAAACATCATGTTATTCATATACCAGAAATGTTTGAAGCTACTGACTGAATGAAAGGAGCTGGCATCTCACTCTCTTTGAATCTTCTTTATCATGCTAAGAGGAGCAGGAAAAAGCAAAAAATTTCAGAATTGCACCTTGCAATGCGGAGAAATTACTGTTTGTGCATTTACAATATTCATTGATTTTTGCCATTGAAAAACGTCCAGAAATGATTGAAGCTACTGACTGAATGAAAGGAGCTGGCATCTCACTCTCTTTGAATCTTCTTTATCATGCTAAGAGGAGCAGGAAAAAGCAAAAAATTTCAGAATTGCATCTTGCAATGCGGAGAAATTACTGTTTGTGCATTTACAATATTCATTGATTTTTGCCATTGAAAAACGTCCAGAAATGATTGAAGCTACTGACTGAATGAAAGGAGCTGGCATCTCAGTCTCTTTGAATCTTCTTTATCATGCTAAGAGGAGCAGGAAAAAGCAAAAAATTTCAGAATTGCACCTTGCAATGCGGAGAAATTACTGTTTGTGCATTTACAATATTCATTGATTTTTGCCATTGAAAAACGTCCAGAAATGATTGAAGCTACTGACTGAATGAAAGGAGCTGGCATCTCACTCTCTTTGAATCTTCTTTATCATGCTAAGAGGAGCAGGAAAAAGCAAAAAATTTCAGAATTGCACCTTGCAATGCGGAGAAATTACTGTTTGTGCATTTACAATATTCATTGATTTTTGCCATTGAAAAACATCATGTTATTCATATACCAGAAATGTTTGAAGCTACTTACTGAATGAAAGGAGCTGGCATCTCACTCTCTTTGAATCTTCTTTATCATGCTAAGAGGAGCAGGAAAAAGCAAAAAATTTCAGAATTGCACCTTGCAATGCGGAGAAATTACTGTTTGTGCATTTACAATATTCATTGATTTTTGCCATTGAAAAACGTCCAGAAATGATTGAAGCTACTGACTGAATGAAAGGAGCTGGCATCTCACTCTCTTTGAATCTTCTTTATCATGCTAAGAGGAGCAGGAGAAAGCAAAAAATTTCAGAATTGCACCTTGCAATGCGAAGAAATTACTGTTTGTGCATTTACAATATTCATTGATTTTTGCCATTGAAAAACATCATGTTATTCATATACCAGAAATGTTTGAAGCTACTGACTGAATGAAAGGAGCTGGCTTCTCACTCTCTTTGAATCTTCTTTATCATGCTAAGAGGAGCAGGAAAAAGCAAAAAATTTCAGAATTGCACCTTGCAATGCGGAGAAATTACTGTTTGTGCATTTACAATATTCATTGATTTTTGCCATTGAAAAACGTCCAGAAATGATTGAAGCTACTGACTGAATGAAAGGAGCTGGCATCTCACTCTCTTTGAATCTTCTTTATCATGCTAAGAGGAGCAGGAAAAAGCAAAAAATTTCAGAATTGCATCTTGCAATGCGGAGAAATTACTGTTTGTGCATTTACAATATTCATTGATTTTTGCCATTGAAAAACGTCCAGAAATGATTGAAGCTACTGACTGAATGAAAGGAGCTGGCATCTCAGTCTCTTTGAATCTTCTTTATCATGCTAAGAGGAGCAGGAAAAAGCAAAAAATTTCAGAATTGCACCTTGCAATGCGGAGAAATTACTGTTTGTGCATTTACAATATTCATTGATTTTTGCCATTGAAAAACGTCCAGAAATGATTGAAGCTACTGACTGAATGAAAGGAGCTGGCATCTCACTCTCTTTGAATCTTCTTTATCATGCTAAGAGGAGCAGGAAAAAGCAAAAAATTTCAGAATTGCACCTTGCAATGCGGAGAAATTACTGTTTGTGCATTTACAATATTCATTAATTTTTGCCATTGAAAAACATCATGTTATTCATATACCAGAAATGTTTGAAGCTACTTACTGAATGAAAGGAGCTGGCATCTCACTCTCTTTGAATCTTCTTTATCATGCTAAGAGGAGCAGGAAAAAGCAAAAAATTTCAGAATTGCACCTTGCAATGCGGAGAAATTACTGTTTGTGCATTTACAATATTCATTGATTTTTGCCATTGAAAAACGTCCAGAAATGATTGAAGCTACTGACTGAATGAAAGGAGCTGGCATCTCACTCTCTTTGAATCTTCTTTATCATGCTAAGAGGAGCAGGAGAAAGCAAAAAATTTCAGAATTGCACCTTGCAATGCGAAGAAATTACTGTTTGTGCATTTACAATATTCATTGATTTTTGCCATTGAAAAACATCATGTTATTCATATACCAGAAATGTTTGAAGCTACTGACTGAATGAAAGGAGCTGGCTTCTCACTCTCTTTGAATCTTCTTTATCATGCTAAGAGGAGCAGGAAAAAGCAAAAAATTTCAGAATTGCACCTTGCAATGCGGAGAAATTACTGTTTGTGCATTTACAATATTCATTGATTTTTGCCATTGAAAAACGTCCAGAAATGATTGAAGCTACTGACTGAATGAAAGGAGGTGGCATCTCACTCTCTTTGAATCTTCTTTATCATGCTAAGAGGAGCAGGAAAAAGCAAAAAATTTCAGAATTGCATCTTGCAATGCGGAGAAATTACTGTTTGTGCATTTACAATATTCATTGATTTTTGCCATTGAAAAACGTCCAGAAATGATTGAAGCTACTGACTGAATGAAAGGAGCTGGCATCTCACTCTCTTTGAATCTTCTTTATCATGCTAAGAGGAGCAGGAAAAAGCAAAAAATTTCAGAATTGCACCTTGCAATGCGGAGAAATTACTGTTTGTGCATTTACAATATTCATTGATTTTTGCCATTGAAAAACGTCCAGAAATGATTGAAGCTACTGACTGAATGAAAGGAGCTGGCATCTCAGTCTCTTTGAATCTTCTTTATCATGCTAAGAGGAGCAGGAAAAAGCAAAAAATTTCAGAATTGCACCTTGCAATGCGGAGAAATTACTGTTTGTGCATTTACAATATTCATTGATTTTTGCCATTGAAAAACGTCCAGAAATGATTGAAGCTACTGACTGAATGAAAGGAGCTGGCATCTCACTCTCTTTGAATCTTCTTTATCATGCTAAGAGGAGCAGGAAAAAGCAAAAAATTTCAGAATTGCACCTTGCAATGCGGAGAAATTACTGTTTGTGCATTTACAATATTCATTGATTTTTGCCATTGAAAAACATCATGTTATTCATATACCAGAAATGTTTGAAGCTACTTACTGAATGAAAGGAGCTGGCATCTCACTCTCTTTGAATCTTCTTTATCATGCTAAGAGGAGCAGGAAAAAGCAAAAAATTTCAGAATTGCACCTTGCAATGCGGAGAAATTACTGTTTGTGCATTTACAATATTCATTGATTTTTGCCATTGAAAAACGTCCAGAAATGATTGAAGCTACTGACTGAATGAAAGGAGCTGGCATCTCACTCTCTTTGAATCTTCTTTATCATGCTAAGAGGAGCAGGAGAAAGCAAAAAATTTCAGAATTGCACCTTGCAATGCGAAGAAATTACTGTTTGTGCATTTACAATATTCATTGATTTTTGCCATTGAAAAACATCATGTTATTCATATACCAGAAATGTTTGAAGCTACTGACTGAATGAAAGGAGCTGGCTTCTCACTCTCTTTGAATCTTCTTTATCATGCTAAGAGGAGCAGGAAAAAGCAAAAAATTTCAGAATTGCACCTTGCAATGCGGAGAAATTACTGTTTGTGCATTTACAATATTCATTGATTTTTGCCATTGAAAAACGTCCAGAAATGATTGAAGCTACTGACTGAATGAAAGGAGCTGGCATCTCACTCTCTTTGAATCTTCTTTATCATGCTAAGAGGAGCAGGAAAAAGCAAAAAATTTCAGAATTGCATCTTGCAATGCGGAGAAATTACTGTTTGTGCATTTACAATATTCATTGATTTTTGCCATTGAAAAACGTCCAGAAATGATTGAAGCTACTGACTGAATGAAAGGAGCTGGCATCTCAGTCTCTTTGAATCTTCTTTATCATGCTAAGAGGAGCAGGAAAAAGCAAAAAATTTCAGAATTGCACCTTGCAATGCGGAGAAATTACTGTTTGTGCATTTACAATATTCATTGATTTTTGCCATTGAAAAACGTCCAGAAATGATTGAAGCTACTGACTGAATGAAAGGAGCTGGCATCTCACTCTCTTTGAATCTTCTTTATCATGCTAAGAGGAGCAGGAAAAAGCAAAAAATTTCAGAATTGCACCTTGCAATGCGGAGAAATTACTGTTTGTGCATTTACAATATTCATTGATTTTTGCCATTGAAAAACATCATGTTATTCATATACCAGAAATGTTTGAAGCTACTTACTGAATGAAAGGAGCTGGCATCTCACTCTCTTTGAATCTTCTTTATCATGCTAAGAGGAGCAGGAAAAAGCAAAAAATTTCAGAATTGCACCTTGCAATGCGGAGAAATTACTGTTTGTGCATTTACAATATTCATTGATTTTTGCCATTGAAAAACGTCCAGAAATGATTGAAGCTACTGACTGAATGAAAGGAGCTGGCATCTCACTCTCTTTGAATCTTCTTTATCATGCTAAGAGGAGCAGGAGAAAGCAAAAAATTTCAGAATTGCACCTTGCAATGCGAAGAAATTACTGTTTGTGCATTTACAATATTCATTGATTTTTGCCATTGAAAAACATCATGTTATTCATATACCAGAAATGTTTGAAGCTACTGACTGAATGAAAGGAGCTGTCATCTCACTCTCTTTGAATCTTCTTTATCATGCTAAGAGGAGCAGGAAAAAGCAAAAAATTTCAGAATTGCACCTTGCAATGCGGAGAAATTACTGTTTGTGCATTTACAATATTCATTGATTTTTGCCATTGAAAAACGTCCAGAAAAGATTGAAGCTACTGACTGAATGAAAGGAGCTGGCATCTCACTCTCTTTGAATCTTCTTTATCATGCTAAGAGGAGCAGGAAAAAGCAAAAAATTTCAGAATTGCACCTTGCAATGCGGAGAAATTACTGTTTGTGCATTTACAATATTCATTGATTTTTGCCATTGAAAAACATGTTATTCATATACCAGAAATGTTTGAAGCTACTGACTGAATGAAAGGAGCTGGCATCTCACTCTCTTTGAATCTTCTTTATCATGCTAAGAGGAGCAGGAAAAAGCAAAAAATTTCAGAATTGCACCTTGCAATGTGGAGAAATTACTGTTTGTGCATTTACAATATTCATTGATTTTTGCCATTGAAAAACATCATGTTATTCATATACCAGAAATGTTTGAAGCTACTGACTGAATGAAAGGAGCTGGCATCTCACTCTCTTTGAATCTTCTTTATCATGCTAAGAGGAGCAGGAAAAAGCAAAAAATTTCAGAATTGCACCTTGCAATGCGGAGAAATTACTGTTTGTGCATTTACAATATTCATTGATTTTTGCCATTGAAAAACGTCCAGAAATGATTGAAGCTACTGACTGAATGAAAGGAGCTGGCATCTCACTCTCTTTGAATCTTCTTTATCATGCTAAGAGGAGCAGGAAAAAGCAAAAAATTTCAGAATTGCACCTTGCAATGCGGAGAAATTACTGTTTGTGCATTTACAATATTCATTGATTTTTGCCATTGAAAAATGTCCAGAAGTGATTGAAGCTACTGACTGAATGAAAGGAGCTGGCATCTCACTCTCTTTGAATCTTCTCTATCATGCTAAGAGGAGCAGGAAAAAGCAAAAAATTTCAGAATTGCACCTTGCAATGCGGAGAAATTACTGTTTGTGCATTTACAATATTCATTGATTTTTGCCATTGAAAAACATGTTATTCATATACCAGAAATGTTTGAAGCTACTGACTGAATGAAAGGAGCTGGCATCTCACTCTCTTTGAATCTTCTTTATCATGCTAAGAGGAGCAGGAAAAAGCAAAAAATTTCAGAATTGCACCTTGCAATGCGGAGAAATTATTGTTTGTGCATTTACAATATTCATTGATTTTTGCCATTCAAAAACATGTTATTCATATACCAGAAATGTTTGAAGCTACTGACTGAATGAAAGGAGCTGGCATCTCACTCTCTTTGAATCTTCTTTATCATGCTAAGAGGAGCAGGAAAAAGCAAAAAAATTCAGAATTGCACCTTGCAATGCGGAGAAATTACTGTTTGTGCATTTACAATATTCATTGATTTTTGCCATTGAAAAACATCATGTTATTCATATACCAGAAATGTTTGAAGCTACTGACTGAATGAAAGGAGCTGGCATCTCACTCTCTTTGAATCTTCTTTATCATGCTAAGAGGAGCAGGAAAAAGCAAAAAATTTCAGAATTGCACCTTGCAATGCGGAGAAATTACTGTTTGTGCATTTACAATATTCATTGATTTTTGCCATTGAAAAACATGTTATTCATATACCAGAAATGTTTGAAGCTACTGACTGAATGAAAGGAGCTGGCATCTCACTCTCTTTGAATCTTCTTTATCATGCTAAGAGGAGCAGGAAAAAGCAAAAAATTTCAGAATTGCACCTTGCAATGCAGAGAAATTACTGTTTGTGCATTTACAATATTCATTGATTTTTGCCATTGAAAAACATAATGTTATTCATATACCAGAAATGTTTGAAGCTACTGACTGAAAGAAAGGAGCTGGCATCTCACTCTCTTTGAATCTTCTTTATCATGCTAAGAGGAGCAGGAAAAAGCAAAAAATTTCAGAATTGCACCTTGCAATGCGGAGAAATTACTGTTTGTGCATTTACAATATTCATTGATTTTTGCCATTGAAAAACATGTTATTCATATACCAGAAATGTTTGAAGCTACTGACTGAATGAAAGGAGCTGGCATCTCACTCTCTTTGAATCTTCTTTATCATGCTAAGAGGAGCAGGAAAAAGCAAAAAATTTCAGAATTGCACCTTGCAATGCGGAGAAATTACTGTTTGTGCATTTACAACATTCATTGATTTTTGCCATTGAAAAACATCATGTTATTCATATACCAGAAATGTTTGAAGCTACTGACTGAATGAAAGGAGCTGGCATCTCACTCTCTTTGAATCTTCTTTATCATGCTAAGAGGAGCAGGAAAAAGCAAAAAATTTCAGAATTGCACCTTGCAATGCGGAGAAATTACTGTTTGTGCATTTACAATATTCATTGATTTTTGCCATTGAAAAACGTCCAGAAATGATTGAAGCTACTGACTGAATGAAAGGAGCTGGCATCTCACTCTCTTTGAATCTTCTTTATCATGCTAAGAGGAGCAGGAAAAAGCAAAAAATTTCAGAATTGCATCTTGCAATGCGGAGAAATTACTGTTTGTGCATTTACAATATTCATTGATTTTTGCCATTGAAAAACGTCCAGAAATGATTGAAGCTACTGACTGAATGAAAGGAGCTGGCATCTCAGTCTCTTTGAATCTTCTTTATCATGCTAAGAGGAGCAGGAAAAAGCAAAAAATTTCAGAATTGCACCTTGCAATGCGGAGAAATTACTGTTTGTGCATTTACAATATTCATTGATTTTTGCCATTGAAAAACGTCCAGAAATGATTGAAGCTACTGACTGAATGAAAGGAGCTGGCATCTCACTCTCTTTGAATCTTCTTTATCATGCTAAGAGGAGCAGGAAAAAGCAAAAAATTTCAGAATTGCACCTTGCAATGCGGAGAAATTACTGTTTGTGCATTTACAATATTCATTGATTTTTGCCATTGAAAAACATCATGTTATTCATATACCAGAAATGTTTGAAGCTACTTACTGAATGAAAGGAGCTGGCATCTCACTCTCTTTGAATCTTCTTTATCATGCTAAGAGGAGCAGGAAAAAGCAAAAAATTTCAGAATTGCACCTTGCAATGCGGAGAAATTACTGTTTGTGCATTTACAATATTCATTGATTTTTGCCATTGAAAAACGTCCAGAAATGATTGAAGCTACTGACTGAATGAAAGGAGCTGGCATCTCACTCTCTTTGAATCTTCTTTATCATGCTAAGAGGAGCAGGAGAAAGCAAAAAATTTCAGAATTGCACCTTGCAATGCGAAGAAATTACTGTTTGTGCATTTACAATATTCATTGATTTTTGCCATTGAAAAACATCATGTTATTCATATACCAGAAATGTTTGAAGCTACTGACTGAATGAAAGGAGCTGGCTTCTCACTCTCTTTGAATCTTCTTTATCATGCTAAGAGGAGCAGGAAAAAGCAAAAAATTTCAGAATTGCACCTTGCAATGCGGAGAAATTACTGTTTGTGCATTTACAATATTCATTGATTTTTGCCATTGAAAAACGTCCAGAAATGATTGAAGCTACTGACTGAATGAAAGGAGCTGGCATCTCACTCTCTTTGAATCTTCTTTATCATGCTAAGAGGAGCAGGAAAAAGCAAAAAATTTCAGAATTGCATCTTGCAATGCGGAGAAATTACTGTTTGTGCATTTACAATATTCATTGATTTTTGCCATTGAAAAACGTCCAGAAATGATTGAAGCTACTGACCGAATGAAAGGAGCTGGCATCTCAGTCTCTTTGAATCTTCTTTATCATGCTAAGAGGAGCAGGAAAAAGCAAAAAATTTCAGAATTGCACCTTGCAATGCGGAGAAATTACTGTTTGTGCATTTACAATATTCATTGATTTTTGCCATTGAAAAACGTCCAGAAATGATTGAAGCTACTGACTGAATGAAAGGAGCTGGCATCTCACTCTCTTTGAATCTTCTTTATCATGCTAAGAGGAGCAGGAAAAAGCAAAAAATTTCAGAATTGCACCTTGCAATGCGGAGAAATTACTGTTTGTGCATTTACAATATTCATTGATTTTTGCCATTGAAAAACATCATGTTATTCATATACCAGAAATGTTTGAAGCTACTTACTGAATGAAAGGAGCTGGCATCTCACTCTCTTTGAATCTTCTTTATCATGCTAAGAGGAGCAGGAAAAAGCAAAAAATTTCAGAATTGCACCTTGCAATGCGGAGAAATTACTGTTTGTGCATTTACAATATTCATTGATTTTTGCCATTGAAAAACGTCCAGAAATGATTGAAGCTACTGACTGAATGAAAGGAGCTGGCATCTCACTCTCTTTGAATCTTCTTTATCATGCTAAGAGGAGCAGGAGAAAGCAAAAAATTTCAGAATTGCACCTTGCAATGCGAAGAAATTACTGTTTGTGCATTTACAATATTCATTGATTTTTGCCATTGAAAAACATCATGTTATTCATATACCAGAAATGTTTGAAGCTACTGACTGAATGAAAGGAGCTGGCTTCTCACTCTCTTTGAATCTTCTTTATCATGCTAAGAGGAGCAGGAAAAAGCAAAAAATTTCAGAATTGCACCTTGCAATGCGGAGAAATTACTGTTTGTGCATTTACAATATTCATTGATTTTTGCCATTGAAAAACGTCCAGAAATGATTGAAGCTACTGACTGAATGAAAGGAGGTGGCATCTCACTCTCTTTGAATCTTCTTTATCATGCTAAGAGGAGCAGGAAAAAGCAAAAAATTTCAGAATTGCATCTTGCAATGCGGAGAAATTACTGTTTGTGCATTTACAATATTCATTGATTTTTGCCATTGAAAAACGTCCAGAAATGATTGAAGCTACTGACTGAATGAAAGGAGCTGGCATCTCACTCTCTTTGAATCTTCTTTATCATGCTAAGAGGAGCAGGAAAAAGCAAAAAATTTCAGAATTGCACCTTGCAATGCGGAGAAATTACTGTTTGTGCATTTACAATATTCATTGATTTTTGCCATTGAAAAACGTCCAGAAATGATTGAAGCTACTGACTGAATGAAAGGAGCTGGCATCTCAGTCTCTTTGAATCTTCTTTATCATGCTAAGAGGAGCAGGAAAAAGCAAAAAATTTCAGAATTGCACCTTGCAATGCGGAGAAATTACTGTTTGTGCATTTACAATATTCATTGATTTTTGCCATTGAAAAACGTCCAGAAATGATTGAAGCTACTGACTGAATGAAAGGAGCTGGCATCTCACTCTCTTTGAATCTTCTTTATCATGCTAAGAGGAGCAGGAAAAAGCAAAAAATTTCAGAATTGCACCTTGCAATGCGGAGAAATTACTGTTTGTGCATTTACAATATTCATTGATTTTTGCCATTGAAAAACATCATGTTATTCATATACCAGAAATGTTTGAAGCTACTTACTGAATGAAAGGAGCTGGCATCTCACTCTCTTTGAATCTTCTTTATCATGCTAAGAGGAGCAGGAAAAAGCAAAAAATTTCAGAATTGCACCTTGCAATGCGGAGAAATTACTGTTTGTGCATTTACAATATTCATTGATTTTTTCCATTGAAAAACGTCCAGAAATGATTGAAGCTACTGACTGAATGAAAGGAGCTGGCATCTCACTCTCTTTGAATCTTCTTTATCATGCTAAGAGGAGCAGGAGAAAGCAAAAAATTTCAGAATTGCACCTTGCAATGCGAAGAAATTACTGTTTGTGCATTTACAATATTCATTGATTTTTGCCATTGAAAAACATCATGTTATTCATATACCAGAAATGTTTGAAGCTACTGACTGAATGAAAGGAGCTGGCTTCTCACTCTCTTTGAATCTTCTTTATCATGCTAAGAGGAGCAGGAAAAAGCAAAAAATTTCAGAATTGCACCTTGCAATGCGGAGAAATTACTGTTTGTGCATTTACAATATTCATTGATTTTTGCCATTGAAAAACGTCCAGAAATGATTGAAGCTACTGACTGAATGAAAGGAGCTGGCATCTCACTCTCTTTGAATCTTCTTTATCATGCTAAGAGGAGCAGGAAAAAGCAAAAAATTTCAGAATTGCATCTTGCAATGCGGAGAAATTACTGTTTGTGCATTTACAATATTCATTGATTTTTGCCATTGAAAAACGTCCAGAAATGATTGAAGCTACTGACTGAATGAAAGGAGCTGGCATCTCAGTCTCTTTGAATCTTCTTTATCATGCTAAGAGGAGCAGGAAAAAGCAAAAAATTTCAGAATTGCACCTTGCAATGCGGAGAAATTACTGTTTGTGCATTTACAATATTCATTGATTTTTGCCATTGAAAAACGTCCAGAAATGATTGAAGCTACTGACTGAATGAAAGGAGCTGGCATCTCACTCTCTTTGAATCTTCTTTATCATGCTAAGAGGAGCAGGAAAAAGCAAAAAATTTCAGAATTGCACCTTGCAATGCGGAGAAATTACTGTTTGTGCATTTACAATATTCATTGATTTTTGCCATTGAAAAACATCATGTTATTCATATACCAGAAATGTTTGAAGCTACTTACTGAATGAAAGGAGCTGGCATCTCACTCTCTTTGAATCTTCTTTATCATGCTAAGAGGAGCAGGAAAAAGCAAAAAATTTCAGAATTGCACCTTGCAATGCGGAGAAATTACTGTTTGTGCATTTACAATATTCATTGATTTTTGCCATTGAAAAACGTCCAGAAATGATTGAAGCTACTGACTGAATGAAAGGAGCT
This sequence comes from Phyllobates terribilis, assembly GCF_046119375.1. Lineage (NCBI taxonomy): Eukaryota > Metazoa > Chordata > Amphibia > Anura > Dendrobatidae > Phyllobates > Phyllobates terribilis. The sequence goes on along the minus strand of NW_027363780.1, from coordinate 89,695 downwards.
GGCATCTCACTCTCTTTGAATCTTCTTTATCATGCTAAGAGGAGCAGGAGAAAGCAAAAAATTTCAGAATTGCACCTTGCAATGCGAAGAAATTACTGTTTGTGCATTTACAATATTCATTGATTTTTGCCATTGAAAAACATCATGTTATTCATATACCAGAAATGTTTGAAGCTACTGACTGAATGAAAGGAGCTGGCTTCTCACTCTCTTTGAATCTTCTTTATCATGCTAAGAGGAGCAGGAAAAAGCAAAAAATTTCAGAATTGCACCTTGCAATGCGGAGAAATTACTGTTTGTGCATTTACAATATTCATTGATTTTTGCCATTGAAAAACGTCCAGAAATGATTGAAGCTACTGACTGAATGAAAGGAGGTGGCATCTCACTCTCTTTGAATCTTCTTTATCATGCTAAGAGGAGCAGGAAAAAGCAAAAAATTTCAGAATTGCATCTTGCAATGCGGAGAAATTACTGTTTGTGCATTTACAATATTCATTGATTTTTGCCATTGAAAAACGTCCAGAAATGATTGAAGCTACTGACTGAATGAAAGGAGCTGGCATCTCACTCTCTTTGAATCTTCTTTATCATGCTAAGAGGAGCAGGAAAAAGCAAAAAATTTCAGAATTGCACCTTGCAATGCGGAGAAATTACTGTTTGTGCATTTACAATATTCATTGATTTTTGCCATTGAAAAACGTCCAGAAATGATTGAAGCTACTGACTGAATGAAAGGAGCTGGCATCTCACTCTCTTTGAATCTTCTTTATCATGCTAAGAGGAGCAGGAAAAAGCAAAAAATTTCAGAACTGCACCTTGCAATGCGGAGAAATTACTGTTTGTGCATTTACAATATTCATTGATTTTTGCCATTGAAAAACGTCCAGAAATGATTGAAGCTACTGACTGAATGAAAGGAGCTGGCATCTCACCCTCTTTGAATCTTCTTTACCATGCTAAGAGGAGCAGGAAAAAGCAAAAAATTTCAGAATTGCACCTTGCAATGCGGAGAAATTACTGTTTGTGCATTTACAATATTCATTGATTTTTGCCATTGAAAAACATCATGTTATTCATATACCAGAAATGTTTGAAGCTACTGACTGAATGAAAGGAGCTGGCATCTCACTCTCTTTGAATCTTCTTTATCATGCTAAGAGGAGCAGGAAAAAGCAAAAAATTTCAGAATTGCACCTTGCAATGCGGAGAAATTACTGTTTGTGCATTTACAATATTCATTGATTTTTGCCATTGAAAAACATGTTATTCATATACCAGAAATGTTTGAAGCTACTGACTGAATGAAAGGAGCTGGCATCTCACTCTCTTTGAATCTTCTTTATCATGCTAAGAGGAGCAGGAAAAAGCAAAAAATTTCAGAATTGCACCTTGCAATGCGGAGAAATTACTGTTTGTGCATTTACAATATTCATTGATTTTTGCCATTGAAAAACATCATGTTATTCATATACCAGAAATGTTTGAAGCTACTGACTGAATGAAAGGAGCTGGCATCTCACTCTCTTTGAATCTTCTTTATCATGCTAAGAGGAGCAGGAAAAAGCAAAAAATTTCAGAATTGCAGCTTGCAATGCGGAGATATTACTGTTTGTGCATTTACAATATTCATTGATTTTTGCCATTGAAAAACATCATGTTATTCATATACCAGAAATGTTTGAAGCTACTGACAATGAAAGGAGCTGGCATCTCACTCTCTTTGAATCTTCTTTATCATGCTAAGAGGAGCAGGAAAAAGCAATAAATTTCAGAATTGCACCTTGCAATGCGGAGAAATTACTGTTTGTGCATTTACAATATTCATTGATTTTTGCCATTGAAAAACGTCCAGAAATGATTGAAGCTACTGACTGAATGAAAGGAGCTGGCATCTCACGCTCTTTGAATCTTCTTTATCATGCTAAGAGGAGCAGGAAAAAGCAAAAAATTTCAGAATTGCACCTTGCAATGCGGAGAAATTACTGTTTGTGCATTTACAATATTCATTGATTTTTCCCATTGAAAAACGTCCAGAAATGATTGAAGCTACTGACTGAATGAAAGGAGCTGGCATCTCACTCTCTTTGAATCTTCTTTATGAAGCTAAGAGGAGCAGGAGAAAGCAAAAAATTTCAGAATTGCACCTTGCAATGCGGAGAAATTACTGTTTGTGCATTTACAATATTCATTGATTTTTGCCATTGAAAAACATCATGTTATTCATATACCAGAAATGTTTGAAGCTACTGACTGAATGAAAGGAGCTGGCTTCTCACTCTCTTTGAATCTTCTTTATCATGCTAAGAGGAGCAGGAAAAAGCAAAAAATTTCAGAATTGCACCTTGCAATGCGGAGAAATTACTGTTTGTGCATTTACAATATTCATTGATTTTTGCCATTGAAAAACGTCCAGAAATGATTGAAGCTACTGACTGAATGAAAGGAGCTGGCATCTCACTCTCTTTGAATCTTCTTTATCATGCTAAGAGGAGCAGGAAAAAGCAAAAAATTTCAGAATTGCACCTTGCAATGCGGAGAAATTACTGTTTGTGCATTTACAATATTCATTGATTTTTGCCATTGAAAAACGTCCAGAAATGATTGAAGCTACTGACTGAATGAAAGGAGCTGGCATCTCACTCTTTGAATCTTCTTTATCATGCTAAGAGGAGCAGGAAAAAGCAAAAAATTTCAGAATTGCACCTTGCAATGCGGAGAAATTACTGTTTGTGCATTTACAATATTCATTGATTTTTGACATTGAAAAACATCATGTTATTCATATACCAGAAATGATTGAAGCTACTGACTAAATGAAAGGAGCTAGCATCTCACTCTCTTTGAATCTTCTTTATCATGCTAAGAGGAGCAGGAAAAAGCAAAAAATTTCAGAATTGCACCTTGCAATGCGGAGAAATTACTGTTTGTGCATTTACAATATTCATTGATTTTTGACATTGAAAAACGTCCAGAAATGATTGAAGCTACTGACTGAATGAAAGGAGCTGGCATCTCACTCTCTTTGAATCTTCTTTATCATGCTAAGTGGAGCAGGAAAAAGCAAAAAAATTCAGAATTGCACCTTGCAATGCGGAGAAATTACTGTTTGTGCATTTACAATATTCATTGATTTTTGCCATTGAAAAACGTCCAGAAATGATTGAAGCTACTGACTGAATGAAAGGAGCTGGCATCTCACTCTCTTTGAATATTATCATGCTAAGAGGAGCAGGAAAAAGCAAAAAATTTCAGAATTGCACCTTGCAATGCGGAGAAATTACTGTTTGTGCATTTACAATATTCATTGATTTTTGCCATTGAAAAACATCATGTTATTCATATACCAGAAATGTTTGAAGCTACTGACTGAATGAAAGGAGCAGGCATCTCACTCTCTTTGAATCTTCTTTATCATGCTAAGAGGAGCAGGAAAAAGCAAAAAATTTCAGAATTGCACCTTGCAATGCGGAGAAATTACTGTTTGTGCATTTACAATATTCATTGATTTTTGCCATTGAAAAACGTCCAGAAATGATTGAAGCTACTGTCTGAATGAAAGGAGCTGGCATCTCACTCTCTTTGAATCTTCTTTATCATGCTAAGAGGAGCAGGAAAAAGCAAAAAATTTCAGAATTGCAGATTGCAATGCGTAGAAATTACTGTTTGTGCATTTACAATATTCATTGATTTTTGCCATTGAAAAATGTCCAGAAATGATTGAACCTACTGACTGAATTAAAGGAGCTGGCATCTCACTCTCTTTGAATCTTCTTTATCATGCTAAGAGGAGCAGGAAAAAGCAAAAAATTTCAGAATTGCACCTTGCAATGCGGAGAAATTACTGTTTGTGCATTTACAATATTCATTGATTTTTGCCATTGAAAAACATCATGTTATTCATATACCAGAAATGTTTGAAGCTACTGACTGAATGAAAGGAGCTGGCATCTCACTCTCTTTGAATCTTCTTTATCATGCTAAGAGGAGCAGGAAAAAGCAAAAAATTTCAGAATTGCACCTTGCAATGCGGAGAAATTACTGTTTGTGCATTTACAATATTCATTGACTTTTGCCATTGAAAAACATGTTATTCATATACCAGAAATGTTTGAAGCTACTGACTGAATGAAAGGAGCTGGCATCTCACTCTCTTTGAATCTTCTTTATCATGCTAAGAGGAGCAGGAAAAAGCAAAAAATTTCAGAATTGCACCTTGCAATGCGGAGAAATTACTGTTTGTGCATTTACAATATTCATTGATTTTTGCCATTGAAAAACATCATGTTATTCATATACCAGAAATGTTTGAAGCTACTGACTGAATGAAAGGAGAAGGCATCTCACTCTCTTTGAATCTTCTTTATCATGCTAAGAGGAGCAGGAAAAAGCAAAAAATTTCAGAATTGCACCTTGCAATGCGGAGAAATTACTGTTTGTGCATTTACAATATTCATTGATTTTTGCCATTGAAAAACGTCCAGAAATGATTGAAGCTACTGACTGAATGAAAGGAGCTGGCATCTCACTCTCTTTGAATCTTCTTTATCATGCTAAGAGGAGCAGGAAAAAGCAAAAAATTTCAGAATTGCACCTTGCAATGCGGAGAAATTACTGTTTGTGCATTTACAATATTCATTGATTTTTGCCATTGAAAAACATCATGTTATTCATATACCAGAAATGTTTGAAGCTACTGACTGAATGAAAGGAGCTGGCATCTCACTCTCTTTGAATCTTCTTTATCATGCTAAGAGGAGCAGGAAAAAGCAAAAAATTTCAGAATTGCACCTTGCAATGCGGAGAAATTACTGTTTGTGCATTTACAATATTCATTGATTTTTGCCATTGAAAAACGTCCAGAAATGATTGAAGCTACTGATTGAATGAAAGGAGCTGGCATCTCACTCTCTTTGAATCTTCTTTATCATGCTAAGAGGAGCAGGAAAAAGCAAAAAATTTCAGAATTGCACCTTGCAATGCGGAGAAATTACTGTTTGTGCATTTACAATATTCATTGATTTTTGCCATTGAAAAACGTTATTCATATACCAGAAATGTTTGAAGCTACTGACTGAATGAAAGGAGCTGGCATCTCACTCTCTTTGAATCTTCTTTATCATGCTAAGAGGAGCAGGAAAAAGCAAAAAATTTCAGAATTGCACCTTGCAATGCGGAGAAATTACTGTTTGTGCATTTACAATATTCATTGATTTTTGCCATTGAAAAACATCATGTTATTCATATACCAGAAATGTTTGAAGCTACTGACTGAATGAAAGGAGCTGGCATCTCACTCTCTTTGAATCTTCTTTATCATGCTAAGAGGAGCAGGAAAAAGCAAAAAATTTCAGAATTGCACCTTGCAATGCGGAGAAATTACTGTTTGTGCATTTACAATATTCATTGATTTTTGCCATTGAAAAACGTCCAGAAATGATTGAAGCTACTGATTGAATGAAAGGAGCTGGCATCTCACTCTCTTTGAATCTTCTTTATCATGCTAAGAGGAGCAGGAAAAAGCAAAAAATTTCAGAATTGCACCTTGCAATGCGGAGAAATTACTGTTTGTGCATTTACAATATTCATTGATTTTTGCCATTGAAAAACGTTATTCATATACCAGAAATGTTTGAAGCTACTGACTGAATGAAAGGAGCTGGCATCTCACTCTCTTTGAATCTTCTTTATCATGCTAAGAGGAGCAGGAAAAAGCAAAAAATTTCAGAATTGCACCTTGCAATGCGGAGAAATTACTGTTTGTGCATTTACAATATTCATTGATTTTTGCCATTGAAAAACATCATGTTATTCATATACCAGAAATGTTTGAAGCTACTGACTGAATGAAAGGAGCTGGCATCTCACTCTCTTTGAATCTTCTTTATCATGCTAAGAGGAGCAGGAAAAAGCAAAAAATTTCAGAATTGCACCTTGCAATGCGGAGAAATTACTGTTTGTGCATTTACAATATTCATTGATTTTTGACATTGAAAAACGTCCAGAAATGATTGAAGCTACTGACTGAATGAAAGGAGCTGGCATCTCACTCTCTTTGAATCTTCTTTATCATGCTAAGAGGAGCAGGAAAAAGCAAAAAAATTCAGAATTGCACCTTGCAATGCGGAGAAATTACTGTTTGTGCATTTACAATATTCATTGATTTTTGCCATTGAAAAACGTCCAGAAATGATTGAAGCTACTGACTGAATGAAAGTAGCTGGCATCTCACTCTCTTTGAATCTTATCATGCTAAGAGGAGCAGGAAAAAGCAAAAAATTTCAGAATTGCACCTTGCAATGCGGAGAAATTACTGTTTGTGCATTTACAATATTCATTGATTTTTGCCATTGAAAAACATCATGTTATTCATATACCAGAAATGTTTGAAGCTACTGACTGAATGAAACGAGCAGGCATCTCACTCTCTTTGAATCTTCTTTATCATGCTAAGAGGAGCAGGAAAAAGCAAAAAATTTCAGAATTGCACCTTGCAATGCGGAGAAATTACTGTTTGTGCATTTACAATATTCATTGATTTTTGCCATTGAAAAACGTCCAGAAATGATTGAAGCTACTGACTGAATGAAAGGAGCTGGCATCTCACTCTCTTTGAATCTTCTTTATCATGCTAAGAGGAGCAGGAAAAAGCAAAAAATTTCAGAATTGCACCTTGCAATGCGGAGAAATTACTGTTTGTGCATTTACAATATTCATTGATTTTTGCCATTGAAAAACATCATGTTATTCATATACCAGAAATGTTTGAAGCTACTGACTGAATGAAACGAGCAGGCATCTCACTCTCTTTGAATCTTCTTTATCATGCTAAGAGGAGCAGGAAAAAGCAAAAAATTTCAGAATTGCACCTTGCAATGCGGAGAAATTACTGTTTGTGCATTTACAATATTCATTGATTTTTGCCATTGAAAAACGTCCAGAAATGATTGAAGCTACTGACTGAATGAAAGGAGCTGGCATCTCACTCTCTTTGAATCTTCTTTATCATGCTAAGAGGAGCAGGAAAAAGCAAAAAATTTCAGAATTGCACCTTGCAATGCGGAGAAATTACTGTTTGTGCATTTACAATATTCATTGATTTTTGCCATTGAAAAACATCATGTTATTCATATACCAGAAATGTTTGAAGCTACTGACTGAATGAAAGGAGCTGGCATCTCACTCTCTTTGAATCTTCTTTATCATGCTAAGAGGAGCAGGAAAAAGCAAAAAATTTCAGAATTGCACCTTGCAATGCGGAGAAATTACTGTTTGTGCATTTACAATATTCATTGATTTTTGCCATTGAAAAACGTCCAGAAATGATTGAAGCTACTGACTGAATGAAAGGAGCTGGCATCTCACTCTCTTTGAATCTCCTTTATCATGCTAAGAGGAGCAGGAAAAAGCAAAAAATTTCAGAATTGCACCTTGCAATGCGGAGAAATTACTGTTTGTGCATTTACAATATTCATTGATTTTTGCTATTGAAAAACGTTATTCATATACCAGAAATGTTTGAAGCTACTGACTGAATGAAAGGAGCTGGCATCTCACTCTCTTTGAATCTTCTTTATCATGCTAAGAGGAGCAGGAAAAAGCAAAAAATTTCAGAATTGCACCTTGCAATGCGGAGAAATTACTGTTTGTGCATTTACAATATTCATTGATTTTTGCCATTGAAAAACATCATGTTATTCATATACCAGAAATGTTTGAAGCTACTGACTGAATGAAAGGAGCTGGCATCTCACTCTCTTTGAATCTTCTTTATCATGCTAAGAGGAGCAGGAAAAAGCAAAAAATTTCAGAATTGCACCTTGCAATGCGGAGAAATTACTGTTTGTGCATTTACAATATTCATTGATTTTTGACATTGAAAAACATCATGTTATTCATATACCAGAAATGTTTGAAGCTACTGACTGAATGAAAGGAGCTGGCATCTCACTCTCTTTGAATCTTCTTTATCATGCTAAGAGGAGCAGGAAAAAGCAAAAAATTTCAGAATTGCAGCTTGCAATGCGGAGATATTACTGTTTGTGCATTTACAATATTCATTGATTTTTGCCATTGAAAAACATCATGTTATTCATATACCAGAAATGTTTGAAGCTACTGACAATGAAAGGAGCTGGCATCTCACTCTCTTTGAATCTTCTTTATCATGCTAAGAGGAGCAGGAAAAAGCAAAAAATTTCAGAATTGCACCTTGCAATGCGGAGAAATTACTGTTTGTGCATTTACAATATTCATTGATTTTTGCCATTGAAAAACGTCCAGAAATGATTGAAGCTACTGACTGAATGAAAGGAGCTGGCATCTCACGCTCTTTGAATCTTCTTTATCATGCTAAGAGGAGCAGGAAAAAGCAAAAAATTTCAGAATTGCACCTTGCAATGCGGAGAAATTACTGTTTGTGCATTTACAATATTCATTGATTTTTCCCATTGAAAAACGTCCAGAAATGATTGAAGCTACTGACTGAATGAAAGGAGCTGGCATCTCACTCTCTTTGAATCTTCTTTATGAAGCTAAGAGGAGCAGGAGAAAGCAAAAAATTTCAGAATTGCACCTTGCAATGCGGAGAAATTACTGTTTGTGCATTTACAATATTCATTGATTTTTGCCATTGAAAAACATCATGTTATTCATATACCAGAAATGTTTGAAGCTACTGACTGAATGAAAGGAGCTGGCTTCTCACTCTCTTTGAATCTTCTTTATCATGCTAAGAGGAGCAGGAAAAAGCAAAAAATTTCAGAATTGCACCTTGCAATGCGGAGAAATTACTGTTTGTGCATTTACAATATTCATTGATTTTTGCCATTGAAAAACGTCCAGAAATGATTGAAGCTACTGACTGAATGAAAGGAGCTGGCATCTCACTCTCTTTGAATCTTCTTTATCATGCTAAGAGGAGCAGGAAAAAGCAAAAAATTTCAGAATTGCACCTTGCAATGCGGAGAAATTACTGTTTGTGCATTTACAATATTCATTGATTTTTGCCATTGAAAAACGTCCAGAAATGATTGAAGCTACTGACTGAATGAAAGGAGCTGGCATCTCACTCTTTGAATCTTCTTTATCATGCTAAGAGGAGCAGGAAAAAGCAAAAAATTTCAGAATTGCACCTTGCAATGCGGAGAAATTACTGTTTGTGCATTTACAATATTCATTGATTTTTGCCATTGAAAAACATCATGTTATTCATATACCAGAAATGATTGAAGCTACTGACTAAATGAAAGGAGCTAGCATCTCACTCTCTTTGAATCTTCTTTATCATGCTAAGAGGAGCAGGAAAAAGCAAAAAATTTCAGAATTGCACCTTGCAATGCGGAGAAATTACTGTTTGTGCATTTACAATATTCATTGATTTTTGACATTGAAAAACGTCCAGAAATGATTGAAGCTACTGACTGAATGAAAGGAGCTGGCATCTCACTCTCTTTGAATCTTCTTTATCATGCTAAGTGGAGCAGGAAAAAGCAAAAAAATTCAGAATTGCACCTTGCAATGCGGAGAAATTACTGTTTGTGCATTTACAATATTCATTGATTTTTGCCATTGAAAAACGTCCAGAAATGATTGAAGCTACTGACTGAATGAAAGGAGCTGGCATCTCACTCTCTTTGAATCTTATCATGCTAAGAGGAGCAGGAAAAAGCAAAAAATTTCAGAATTGCACCTTGCAATGCGGAGAAATTACTGTTTGTGCATTTACAATATTCATTGATTTTTGCCATTGAAAAACATCATGTTATTCATATACCAGAAATGTTTGAAGCTACTGACTGAATGAAAGGAGCAGGCATCTCACTCTCTTTGAATCTTCTTTATCATGCTAAGAGGAGCAGGAAAAAGCAAAAAATTTCAGAATTGCACCTTGCAATGCGGAGAAATTACTGTTTGTGCATTTACAATATTCATTGATTTTTGCCATTGAAAAACGTCCAGAAATGATTGAAGCTACTGTCTGAATGAAAGGAGCTGGCATCTCACTCTCTTTGAATCTTCTTTATCATGCTAAGAGGAGCAGGAAAAAGCAAAAAATTTCAGAATTGCAGATTGCAATGCGTAGAAATTACTGTTTGTGCATTTACAATATTCATTGAATTTTGCCATTGAAAAATGTCCAGAAATGATTGAACCTACTGACTGAATTAAAGGAGCTGGCATCTCACTCTCTTTGAATCTTCTTTATCATGCTAAGAGGAGCAGGAAAAAGCAAAAAATTTCAGAATTGCACCTTGCAATGCGGAGAAATTACTGTTTGTGCATTTACAATATTCATTGATTTTTGCCATTGAAAAACATCATGTTATTCATATACCAGAAATGTTTGAAGCTACTGACTGAATGAAAGGAGCTGGCATCTCACTCTCTTTGAATCTTCTTTATCATGCTAAGAGGAGCAGGAAAAAGCAAAAAATTTCAGAATTGCACCTTGCAATGCGGAGAAATTACTGTTTGTGCATTTACAATATTCATTGACTTTTGCCATTGAAAAACATGTTATTCATATACCAGAAATGTTTGAAGCTACTGACAATGAAAGGAGCTGGCATCTCACTCTCTTTGAATCTTCTTTATGAAGCTAAGAGGAGCAGGAAAAAGCAAAAAATTTCAGAATTGCACCTTGCAATGCGGAGAAATTACTGTTTGTGCATTTACAATATTCATTGATTTTTGCCATTGAAAAACATCATGTTATTCATATACCAGAAATGTTTGAAGCTACTGACTGAATGAAAGGAGCTGGCTTCTCACTCTCTTTGAATCTTCTTTATCATGCTAAGAGGAGCAGGAAAAAGCAAAAAATTTCAGAATTGCACCTTGCAATGCGGAGAAATTACTGTTTGTGCATTTACAATATTCATTGATTTTTGCCATTGAAAAACGTCCAGAAATGATTGAAGCTACTGACTGAATGAAAGGAGCTGGCATCTCACTCTCTTTGAATCTTCTTTATCATGCTAAGAGGAGCAGGAAAAAGCAAAAAATTTCAGAATTGCACCTTGCAATGCGGAGAAATTACTGTTTGTGCATTTACAATATTCATTGATTTTTGCCATTGAAAAACGTCCAGAAATGATTGAAGCTACTGACTGAATGAAAGGAGCTGGCATCTCACTCTTTGAATCTTCTTTATCATGCTAAGAGGAGCAGGAAAAAGCAAAAAATTTCAGAATTGCACCTTGCAATGCGGAGAAATTACTGTTTGTGCATTTACAATATTCATTGATTTTTGCCATTGAAAAACATCATGTTATTCATATACCAGAAATGATTGAAGCTACTGACTAAATGAAAGGAGCTAGCATCTCACTCTCTTTGAATCTTCTTTATCATGCTAAGAGGAGCAGGAAAAAGAAAAAATTTCAGAATTGCACCTTGCAATGCGGAGAAATTACTGTTTGTGCATTTACAATATTCATTGATTTTTGACATTGAAAAACGTCCAGAAATGATTGAAGCTACTGACTGAATGAAAGGAGCTGGCATCTCACTCTCTTTGAATCTTCTTTATCATGCTAAGTGGAGCAGGAAAAAGCAAAAAAATTCAGAATTGCACCTTGCAATGCGGAGAAATTACTGTTTGTGCATTTACAATATTCATTGATTTTTGCCATTGAAAAACGTCCAGAAATGATTGAAGCTACTGACTGAATGAAAGGAGCTGGCATCTCACTCTCTTTGAATCTTATCATGCTAAGAGGAGCAGGAAAAAGCAAAAAATTTCAGAATTGCACCTTGCAATGCGGAGAAATTACTGTTTGTGCATTTACAATATTCATTGATTTTTGCCATTGAAAAACATCATGTTATTCATATACCAGAAATGTTTGAAGCTACTGACTGAATGAAAGGAGCAGGCATCTCACTCTCTTTGAATCTTCTTTATCATGCTAAGAGGAGCAGGAAAAAGCAAAAAATTTCAGAATTGCACCTTGCAATGCGGAGAAATTACTGTTTGTGCATTTACAATATTCATTGATTTTTGCCATTGAAAAACATCATGTTATTCATATACCAGAAATGTTTGAAGCTACTGACTGAATGAAAGGAGCTGGCATCTCACTCTCTTTGAATCTTCTTTATCATGCTAAGAGGAGCAGGAAAAAGCAAAAAATTTCAGAATTGCACCTTGCAATGCGGAGAAATTACTGTTTGTGCATTTACAATATTCATTGACTTTTGCCATTGAAAAACATGTTATTCATATACCAGAAATGTTTGAAGCTACTGACAATGAAAGGAGCTGGCATCTCACTCTCTTTGAATCTTCTTTATCATGCTAAGAGGAGCAGGAAAAAGCAAAAAATTTCAGAATTGCACCTTGCAATGCGGAGAAATTACTGTTTGTGCATTTACAATATTCATTGATTTTTGCCATTGAAAAACGTCCAGAAATGATTGAAGCTACTGACTGAATGAAAAGAGCTGGCATCTCACGCTCTTTGAATCTTCTTTATCATGCTAAGAGGAGCAGGAAAAAGCAAAAAATTTCAGAATTGCACCTTGCAATGCGGAGAAATTACTGTTTGTGCATTTACAATATTCATTGATTTTTCCCATTGAAAAACGTCCAGAAATGATTGAAGCTACTGACTGAATGAAAGGAGCTGGCATCTCACTCTCTTTGAATCTTCTTTATGAAGCTAAGAGGAGCAGGAGAAAGCAAAAAATTTCAGAATTGCACCTTGCAATGCGGAGAAATTACTGTTTGTGCATTTACAATATTCATTGATTTTTGCCATTGAAAAACATCATGTTATTCATATACCAGAAATGTTTGAAGCTACTGACTGAATGAAAGGAGCTGGCTTCTCACTCTCTTTGAATCTTCTTTATCATGCTAAGAGGAGCAGGAAAAAGCAAAAAATTTCAGAATTGCACCTTGCAATGCGGAGAAATTACTGTTTGTGCATTTACAATATTCATTGATTTTTGCCATTGAAAAACGTCCAGAAATGATTGAAGCTACTGACTGAATGAAAGGAGCTGGCATCTCACTCTCTTTGAATCTTCTTTATCATGCTAAGAGGAGCAGGAAAAAGCAAAAAATTTCAGAATTGCACCTTGCAATGCGGAGAAATTACTGTTTGTGCATTTACAATATTCATTGATTTTTGCCATTGAAAAACGTCCAGAAATGATTGAAGCTACTGACTGAATGAAAGGAGCTGGCATCTCACTCTTTGAATCTTCTTTATCATGCTAAGAGGAGCAGGAAAAAGCAAAAAATTTCAGAATTGCACCTTGCAATGCGGAGAAATTACTGTTTGTGCATTTACAATATTCATTGATTTTTGCCATTGAAAAACATCATGTTATTCATATACCAGAAATGATTGAAGCTACTGACTAAATGAAAGGAGCTAGCATCTCACTCTCTTTGAATCTTCTTTATCATGCTAAGAGGAGCAGGAAAAAGCAAAAAATTTCAGAATTGCACCTTGCAATGCGGAGAAATTACTGTTTGTGCATTTACAATATTCATTGATTTTTGACATTGAAAAACGTCCAGAAATGATTGAAGCTACTGACTGAATGAAAGGAGCTGGCATCTCACTCTCTTTGAATCTTCTTTATCATGCTAAGTGGAGCAGGAAAAAGCAAAAAAATTCAGAATTGCACCTTGCAATGCGGAGAAATTACTGTTTGTGCATTTACAATATTCATTGATTTTTGCCATTGAAAAACGTCCAGAAATGATTGAAGCTACTGACTGAATGAAAGGAGCTGGCATCTCACTCTCTTTGAATCTTATCATGCTAAGAGGAGCAGGAAAAAGCAAAAAATTTCAGAATTGCACTTGCAATGCGGAGAAATTACTGTTTGTGCATTTACAATATTCATTGATTTTTGCCATTGAAAAACATCATGTTATTCATATACCAGAAATGTTTGAAGCTACTGACTGAATGAAAGGAGCAGGCATCTCACTCTCTTTGAATCTTCTTTATCATGCTAAGAGGAGCAGGAAAAAGCAAAAAATTTCAGAATTGCACCTTGCAATGCGGAGAAATTACTGTTTGTGCATTTACAATATTCATTGATTTTTGCCATTGAAAAACGTCCAGAAATGATTGAAGCTACTGTCTGAATGAAAGGAGCTGGCATCTCACTCTCTTTGAATCTTCTTTATCATGCTAAGAGGAGCAGGAAAAAGCAAAAAATTTCAGAATTGCAGATTGCAATGCGTAGAAATTACTGTTTGTGCATTTACAATATTCATTGATTTTTGCCATTGAAAAATGTCCAGAAATGATTGAACCTACTGACTGAATTAAAGGAGCTGGCATCTCACTCTCTTTGAATCTTCTTTATCATGCTAAGAGGAGCAGGAAAAAGCAAAAAATTTCAGAATTGCACCTTGCAATGCGGAGAAATTACTGTTTGTGCTTTTACAATATTCATTGATTTTTGCCATTGAAAAACATCATGCTATTCATATACCAGAAATGTTTGAAGCTACTGACTGAATGAAAGGAGCTGGCATCTCACTCTCTTTGAATCTTCTTTATCATGCTAAGAGGAGCAGGAAAAAGCAAAAAATTTCAGAATTGCACCTTGCAATGCGGAGAAATTACTGTTTGTGCATTTACAATATTCATTGACTTTTGCCATTGAAAAACATGTTATTCATATACCAGAAATGTTTGAAGCTACTGACTGAATGAAAGGAGCTGGCATCTCACTCTCTTTGAATCTTCTTTATCATGCTAAGAGGAGCAGGAAAAAGCAAAAAATTTCAGAATTGCACCTTGCAATGCGGAGAAATTACTGTTTGTGCATTTACAATATTCATTGATTTTTGCCATTGAAAAACATCATGTTATTCATATACCAGAAATGTTTGAAGCTACTGACTGAATGAAAGGAGAAGGCATCTCACTCTCTTTGAATCTTCTTTATCATGCTAAGAGGAGCAGGAAAAAGCAAAAAATTTCAGAATTGCACCTTGCAATGCGGAGAAATTACTGTTTGTGCATTTACAATATTCATTGATTTTTGCCATTGAAAAACGTCCAGAAATGATTGAAGCTACTGACTGAATGAAAGGAGCTGGCATCTCACTCTCTTTGAATCTTCTTTATCATGCTAAGAGGAGCAGGAAAAAGAAAAAAATTTCAGAATTGCACCTTGCAATGCGGAGAAATTACTGTTTGTGCATTTACAATATTCATTGATTTTTGCCATTGAAAAACATCATGTTATTCATATACCAGAAATGTTTGAAGCTACTGACTGAATGAAAGGAGCTGGCATCTCACTCTCTTTGAATCTTCTTTATCATGCTAAGAGGAGCAGGAAAAAGCAAAAAATTTCAGAATTGCACCTTGCAATGCGGAGAAATTACTGTTTGTGCATTTACAATATTCATTGATTTTTGCCATTGAAAAACGTCCAGAAATGATTGAAGCTACTGATTGAATGAAAGGAGCTGGCATCTCACTCTCTTTGAATCTTCTTTATCATGCTAAGAGGAGCAGGAAAAAGCAAAAAATTTCAGAATTGCACCTTGCAATGCGGAGAAATTACTGTTTGTGCATTTACAATATTCATTGATTTTTGCCATTGAAAAACATTCATATACCAGAAATGTTTGAAGCTACTGACTGAATGAAAGGAGCTGGCATCTCACTCTCTTTGAATCTTCTTTATCATGCTAAGAGGAGCAGGAAAAAGCAAAAAATTTCAGAATTGCACCTTGCAATGCGGAGAAATTACTGTTTGTGCATTTACAATATTCATTGATTTTTGCCATTGAAAAACATCATGTTATTCATATACCAGAAATGTTTGAAGCTACTGACTGAATGAAAGGAGCTGGCTTCTCACTCTCTTTGAATCTTCTTTATCATGCTAAGAGGAGCAGGAAAAAGCAAAATAATTCAGAATTGCACCTTGCAATGCGGAGAAATTACTGTTTGTGCATTTACAATATTCATTGATTTTTGCCATTGAAAAACGTCCAGAAATGATTGAAGCTACTGACTGAATGAAAGTAGCTGGCATCTCACTCTCTTTGAATCTTATCATGCTAAGAGGAGCAGGAAAAAGCAAAAAATTTCAGAATTGCACCTTGCAATGCGGAGAAATTACTGTTTGTGCATTTACAATATTCATTGATTTTTGCCATTGAAAAACATCATGTTATTCATATACCAGAAATGTTTGAAGCTACTGACTGAATGAAACGAGCAGGCATCTCACTCTCTTTGAATCTTCTTTATCATGCTAGGAGGAGCAGGAAAAAGCAAAAAATTTCAGAATTGCACCTTGCAATGCGGAGAAATTACTGTTTGTGCATTTACAATATTCATTGATTTTTGCCATTGAAAAACGTCCAGAAATGATTGAAGCTACTGACTGAATGAAAGGAGCTGGCATCTCACTCTCTTTGAATCTTCTTTATCATGCTAAGAGGAGCAGGAAAAAGCAAAAAATTTCAGAATTGCACCTTGCAATGCGGAGAAATTACTGTTTGTGCATTTACAATATTCATTGATTTTTGCCATTGAAAAACGTCCAGAAATGATTGAAGCTACTGACTGAATGAAAGGAGCTGGCATCTCACTCTCTTTGAATCTTATCATGCTAAGAGGAGCAGGAAAAAGCAAAAAATTTCAGAATTGCACCTTGCAATGCGGAGAAATTACTGTTTGTGCATTTACAATATTCATTGATTTTTGCCATTGAAAAACATCATGTTATTCATATACCAGAAATGTTTGAAGCTACTGACTGAATGAAAGGAGCAGGCATCTCACTCTCTTTGAATCTTCTTTATCATGCTAAGAGGAGCAGGAAAAAGCAAAAAATTTCAGAATTGCACCTTGCAATGCGGAGAAATTACTGTTTGTGCATTTACAATATTCATTGATTTTTGCCATTGAAAAACGTCCAGAAATGATTGAAGCTACTGTCTGAATGAAAGGAGCTGGCATCTCACTCTCTTTGAATCTTCTTTATCATGCTAAGAGGAGCAGGAAAAAGCAAAAAATTTCAGAATTGCAGATTGCAATGCGTAGAAATTACTGTTTGTGCATTTACAATATTCATTGATTTTTGCCATTGAAAAATGTCCAGAAATGATTGAACCTACTGACTGAATTAAAGGAGCTGGCATCTCACTCTCTTTGAATCTTCTTTATCATGCTAAGAGGAGCAGGAAAAAGCAAAAAATTTCAGAATTGCACCTTGCAATGCGGAGAAATTACTGTTTGTGCATTTACAATATTCATTGATTTTTGCCATTGAAAAACATCATGTTATTCATATACCAGAAATGTTTGAAGCTACTGACTGAATGAAAGGAGCTGGCATCTCACTCTCTTTGAATCTTCTTTATCATGCTAAGAGGAGCAGGAAAAAGCAAAAAATTTCAGAATTGCACCTTGCAATGCGGAGAAATTACTGTTTGTGCATTTACAATATTCATTGACTTTTGCCATTGAAAAACATGTTATTCATATACCAGAAATGTTTGAAGCTACTGACAATGAAAGGAGCTGGCATCTCACTCTCTTTGAATCTTCTTTATGAAGCTAAGAGGAGCAGGAAAAAGCAAAAAATTTCAGAATTGCACCTTGCAATGCGGAGAAATTACTGTTTGTGCATTTACAATATTCATTGATTTTTGCCATTGAAAAACATCATGTTATTCATATACCAGAAATGTTTGAAGCTACTGACTGAATGAAAGGAGCTGGCTTCTCACTCTCTTTGAATCTTCTTTATCATGCTAAGAGGAGCAGGAAAAAGCAAAAAATTTCAGAATTGCACCTTGCAATGCGGAGAAATTACTGTTTGTGCATTTACAATATTCATTGATTTTTGCCATTGAAAAACGTCCAGAAATGATTGAAGCTACTGACTGAATGAAAGGAGCTGGCATCTCACTCTCTTTGAATCTTCTTTATCATGCTAAGAGGAGCAGGAAAAAGCAAAAAATTTCAGAATTGCACCTTGCAATGCGGAGAAATTACTGTTTGTGCATTTACAATATTCATTGATTTTTGCCATTGAAAAACATCATGTTATTCATATACCAGAAATGATTGAAGCTACTGACTAAATGAAAGGAGCTAGCATCTCACTCTCTTTGAATCTTCTTTATCATGCTAAGAGGAGCAGGAAAAAGCAAAAAATTTCAGAATTGCACCTTGCAATGCGGAGAAATTACTGTTTGTGCATTTACAATATTCATTGATTTTTGACATTGAAAAACGTCCAGAAATGATTGAAGCTACTGACTGAATGAAAGGAGCTGGCATCTCACTCTCTTTGAATCTTCTTTATCATGCTAAGTGGAGCAGGAAAAAGCAAAAAAATTCAGAATTGCACCTTGCAATGCGGAGAAATTACTGTTTGTGCATTTACAATATTCATTGATTTTTGCCATTGAAAAACGTCCAGAAATGATTGAAGCTACTGACTGAATGAAAGGAGCTGGCATCTCACTCTCTTTGAATCTTATCATGCTAAGAGGAGCAGGAAAAAGCAAAAAATTTCAGAATTGCACCTTGCAATGCGGAGAAATTACTGTTTGTGCATTTACAATATTCATTGATTTTTGCCATTGAAAAACATCATGTTATTCATATACCAGAAATGTTTGAAGCTACTGACTGAATGAAAGGAGCAGGCATCTCACTCTCTTTGAATCTTCTTTATCATGCTAAGAGGAGCAGGAAAAAGCAAAAAATTTCAGAATTGCACCTTGCAATGCGGAGAAATTACTGTTTGTGCATTTACAATATTCATTGATTTTTGCCATTGAAAAACGTCCAGAAATGATTGAAGCTACTGTCTGAATGAAAGGAGCTGGCATCTCACTCTCTTTGAATCTTCTTTATCATGCTAAGAGGAGCAGGAAAAAGCAAAAAATTTCAGAATTGCAGATTGCAATGTGTAGAAATTACTGTTTGTGCATTTACAATATTCATTGATTTTTGCCATTGAAAAATGTCCAGAAATGATTGAACCTACTGACTGAATTAAAGGAGCTGGCATCTCACTCTCTTTGAATCTTCTTTATCATGCTAAGAGGAGCAGGAAAAAGCAAAAAATTTCAGAATTGCACCTTGCAATGCGGAGAAATTACTGTTTGTGCATTTACAATATTCATTGATTTTTGCCATTGAAAAACATCATGTTATTCATATACCAGAAATGTTTGAAGCTACTGACTGAATGAAAGGAGCTGGCATCTCACTCTCTTTGAATCTTCTTTATCATGCTAAGAGGAGCAGGAAAAAGCAAAAAATTTCAGAATTGCACCTTGCAATGCGGAGAAATTACTGTTTGTGCATTTACAATATTCATTGACTTTTGCCATTGAAAAACATGTTATTCATATACCAGAAATGTTTGAAGCTACTGACAATGAAAGGAGCTGGCATCTCACTCTCTTTGAATCTTCTTTATCATGCTAAGAGGAGCAGGAAAAAGCAAAAAATTTCAGAATTTCACCTTGCAATGCGGAGAAATTACTGTTTGTGCATTTACAATATTCATTGATTTTTGCCATTGAAAAACGTCCAGAAATGATTGAAGCTACTGACTGAATGAAAGGAGCTGGCATCTCACGCTCTTTGAATCTTCTTTATCATGCTAAGAGGAGCAGGAAAAAGCAAAAAATTTCAGAATTGCACCTTGCAATGCGGAGAAATTACTGTTTGTGCATTTACAATATTCATTGATTTTTCCCATTGAAAAACGTCCAGAAATGATTGAAGCTACTGACTGAATGAAAGGAGCTGGCATCTCACTCTCTTTGAATCTTCTTTATGAAGCCAAGAGGAGCAGGAGAAAGCAAAAAATTTCAGAATTGCACCTTGCAATGCGGAGAAATTACTGTTTGTGCATTTACAATATTCATTGATTTTTGCCATTGAAAAACATCATGTTATTCATATACCAGAAATGTTTGAAGCTACTGACTGAATGAAAGGAGCTGGCTTCTCACTCTCTTTGAATCTTCTTTATCATGCTAAGAGGAGCAGGAAAAAGCAAAAAATTTCAGAATTGCACCTTGCAATGCGGAGAAATTACTGTTTGTGCATTTACAATATTCATTGATTTTTGCCATTGAAAAACGTCCAGAAATGATTGAAGCTACTGACTGAATGAAAGGAGCTGGCATCTCACTCTCTTTGAATCTTCTTTATCATGCTAAGAGGAGCAGGAAAAAGCAAAAAATTTCAGAATTGCACCTTGCAATGCGGAGAAATTACTGTTTGTGCATTTACAATATTCATTGATTTTTGCCATTGAAAAACGTCCAGAAATGATTGAAGCTACTGACTGAATGAAAGGAGCTGGCATCTCACTCTTTGAATCTTCTTTATCATGCTAAGAGGAGCAGGAAAAAGCAAAAAATTTCAGAATTGCACCTTGCAATGCGGAGAAATTACTGTTTGTGCATTTACAATATTCATTGATTTTTGCCATTGAAAAACATCATGTTATTCATATACCAGAAATGATTGAAGCTACTGACTAAATGAAAGGAGCTAGCATCTCACTCTCTTTGAATCTTCTTTATCATGCTAAGAGGAGCAGGAAAAAGCAAAAAATTTCAGAATTGCACCTTGCAATGCGGAGAAATTACTGTTTGTGCATTTACAATATTCATTGATTTTTGACATTGAAAAACGTCCAGAAATGATTGAAGCTACTGACTGAATGAAAGGAGCTGGCATCTCACTCTCTTTGAATCTTCTTTATCATGCTAAGTGGAGCAGGAAAAAGCAAAAAAATTCAGAATTGCACCTTGCAATGCGGAGAAATTACTGTTTGTGCATTTACAATATTCATTGATTTTTGCCATTGAAAAACGTCCAGAAATGATTGAAGCTACTGACTGAATGAAAGGAGCTGGCATCTCACTCTCTTTGAATCTTATCATGCTAAGAGGAGCAGGAAAAAGCAAAAAATTTCAGAATTGCACCTTGCAATGCGGAGAAATTACTGTTTGTGCATTTACAATATTCATTGATTTTTGCCATTGAAAAACATCATGTTATTCATATACCAGAAATGTTTGAAGCTACTGACTGAATGAAAGGAGCAGGCATCTCACTCTCTTTGAATCTTCTTTATCATGCTAAGAGGAGCAGGAAAAAGCAAAAAATTTCAGAATTGCACCTTGCAATGCGGAGAAATTACTGTTTGTGCATTTACAATATTCATTGATTTTTGCCATTGAAAAACGTCCAGAAATGATTGAAGCTACTGTCTGAATGAAAGGAGCTGGCATCTCACTCTCTTTGAATCTTCTTTATCATGCTAAGAGGAGCAGGAAAAAGCAAAAAATTTCAGAATTGCACCTTGCAATGCGGAGAAATTACTGTTTGTGCTTTTACAATATTCATTGATTTTTGCCATTGAAAAACATCATGTTTTTCATATACCAGAAATGTTTGAAGCTACTGACTGAATGAAAGGAGCTGGCATCTCACTCTCTTTGAATCTTCTTTATCATGCTAAGAGGAGCAGGAAAAGCAAAAAATTTCAGAATTGCACCTTGCAATGCGGAGAAATTACTGTTTGTGCATTTACAATATTCATTGACTTTTGCCATTGAAAAACATGTTATTCATATACCAGAAATGTTTGAAGCTACTGACTGAATGAAAGGAGCTGGCATCTCACTCTCTTTGAATCTTCTTTATCATGCTAAGAGGAGCAGGAAAAAGCAAAAAATTTCAGAATTGCACCTTGCAATGCGGAGAAATTACTGTTTGTGCATTTACAATATTCATTGATTTTTGCCATTGAAAAACATCATGTTATTCATATACCAGAAATGTTTGAAGCTACTGACTGAATGAAAGGAGAAGGCATCTCACTCTCTTTGAATCTTCTTTATCATGCTAAGAGGAGCAGGAAAAAGCAAAAAATTTCAGAATTGCACCTTGCAATGCGGAGAAATTACTGTTTGTGCATTTACAATATTCATTGATTTTTGCCATTGAAAAACGTCCAGAAATGATTGAAGCTACTGACTGAATGAAAGGAGCTGGCATCTCACTCTCTTTGAATCTTCTTTATCATGCTAAGAGGAGCAGGAAAAAGCAAAAAATTTCAGAATTGCACCTTGCAATGCGGAGAAATTACTGTTTGTGCATTTACAATATTCATTGATTTTTGCCATTGAAAAACATCATGTTATTCATATACCAGAAATGTTTGAAGCTACTGACTGAATGAAAGGAGCTGGCATCTCACTCTCTTTGAATCTTCTTTATCATGCTAAGAGGAGCAGGAAAAAGCAAAAAATTTCAGAATTGCACCTTGCAATGCGGAGAAATTACTGTTTGTGCATTTACAATATTCATTGATTTTTGCCATTGAAAAACGTCCAGAAATGATTGAAGCTACTGATTGAATGAAAGGAGCTGGCATCTCACTCTCTTTGAATCTTCTTTATCATGCTAAGAGGAGCAGGAAAAAGCAAAAAATTTCAGAATTGCACCTTGCAATGCGGAGAAATTACTGTTTGTGCATTTACAATATTCATTGATTTTTGCCATTGAAAAACATTCATATACCAGAAATGTTTGAAGCTACTGACTGAATGAAAGGAGCTGGCATCTCACTCTCTTTGAATCTTCTTTATCATGCTAAGAGGAGCAGGAAAAAGCAAAAAATTTCAGAATTGCACCTTGCAATGCGGAGAAATTACTGTTTGTGCATTTACAATATTCATTGATTTTTGCCATTGAAAAACATCATGTTATTCATATACCAGAAATGTTTGAAGCTACTGACTGAATGAAAGGAGCTGGCATCTCACTCTCTTTGAATCTTCTTTATCATGCTAAGAGGAGCAGGAAAAAGCAAAAAATTTCAGAATTGCACCTTGCAATGCGGAGAAATTACTGTTTGTGCATTTACAATATTCATTGATTTTTGACATTGAAAAACGTCCAGAAATGATTGAAGCTACTGACTGAATGAAAGGAGCTGGCATCTCACTCTCTTTGAATCTTCTTTATCATGCTAAGAGGAGCAGGAAAAAGCAAAAAAATTCAGAATTGCACCTTGCAATGCGGAGAAATTACTGTTTGTGCATTTACAATATTCATTGATTTTTGCCATTGAAAAACGTCCAGAAATGATTGAAGCTACTGACTGAATGAAAGTAGCTGGCATCTCACTCTCTTTGAATCTTATCATGCTAAGAGGAGCAGGAAAAAGCAAAAAATTTCAGAATTGCACCTTGCAATGCGGAGAAATTACTGTTTGTGCATTTACAATATTCATTGATTTTTGCCATTGAAAAACATCATGTTATTCATATACCAGAAATGTTTGAAGCTACTGACTGAATGAAACGAGCAGGCATCTCACTCTCTTTGAATCTTCTTTATCATGCTAAGAGGAGCAGGAAAAAGCAAAAAATTTCAGAATTGCACCTTGCAATGCGGAGAAATTACTGTTTGTGCATTTACAATATTCATTGATTTTTGCCATTGAAAAACGTCCAGAAATGATTGAAGCTACTGACTGAATGAAAGGAGCTGGCATCTCACTCTCTTTGAATCTTCTTTATCATGCTAAGAGGAGCAGGAAAAAGCAAAAAATTTCAGAATTGCACCTTGCAATGCGGAGAAATTACTGTTTGTGCATTTACAATATTCATTGATTTTTGCCATTGAAAAACATCATGTTATTCATATACCAGAAATGTTTGAAGCTACTGACTGAATGAAACGAGCAGGCATCTCACTCTCTTTGAATCTTCTTTATCATGCTAAGAGGAGCAGGAAAAAGCAAAAAATTTCAGAATTGCACCTTGCAATGCGGAGAAATTACTGTTTGTGCATTTACAATATTCATTGATTTTTGCCATTGAAAAACGTCCAGAAATGATTGAAGCTACTGACTGAATGAAAGGAGCTGGCATCTCACTCTCTTTGAATCTTCTTTATCATGCTAAGAGGAGCAGGAAAAAGCAAAAAATTTCAGAATTGCACCTTGCAATGCGGAGAAATTACTGTTTGTGCATTTACTATATTCATTGATTTTTGCCATTGAAAAACATCATGTTATTCATATACCAGAAATGTTTGAAGCTACTGACTGAATGAAAGGAGCTGGCATCTCACTCTCTTTGAATCTTCTTTATCATGCTAAGAGGAGCAGGAAAAAGCAAAAAATTTCAGAATTGCACCTTGCAATGCGGAGAAATTACTGTTTGTGCATTTACAATATTCATTGATTTTTGCCATTGAAAAACGTCCAGAAATGATTGAAGCTACTGACTGAATGAAAGGAGCTGGCATCTCACTCTCTTTGAATCTCCTTTATCATGCTAAGAGGAGCAGGAAAAAGCAAAAAATTTCAGAATTGCACCTTGCAATGCGGAGAAATTACTGTTTGTGCATTTACAATATTCATTGATTTTTGCCATTGAAAAACGTTATTCATATACCAGAAATGTTTGAAGCTACTGACTGAATGAAAGGAGCTGGCATCTCACTCTCTTTGAATCTTCTTTATCATGCTAAGAGGAGCAGGAAAAAGCAAAAAATTTCAGAATTGCACCTTGCAATGCGGAGAAATTACTGTTTGTGCATTTACAATATTCATTGATTTTTGCCATTGAAAAACATCATGTTATTCATATACCAGAAATGTTTGAAGCTACTGACTGAATGAAAGGAGCTGGCATCTCACTCTCTTTGAATCTTCTTTATCATGCTAAGAGGAGCAGGAAAAAGCAAAAAATTTCAGAATTGCACCTTGCAATGCGGAGAAATTACTGTTTGTGCATTTACAATATTCATTGATTTTTGACATTGAAAAACGTCCAGAAATGATTGAAGCTACTGACTGAATGAAAGGAGCTGGCATCTCACTCTCTTTGAATCTTCTTTATCATGCTAAGAGGAGCAGGAAAAAGCAAAAAAATTCAGAATTGCACCTTGCAATGCGGAGAAATTACTGTTTGTGCATTTACAATATTCATTGATTTTTGCCATTGAAAAACATCATGTTATTCATATACCAGAAATGTTTGAAGCTACTGACTGAATGAAAGGAGCTGGCATCTCACTCTCTTTGAATCTTCTTTATCATGCTAAGAGGAGCAGGAAAAAGCAAAAAATTTCAGAATTGCACCTTGCAATGCGGAGAAATTACTGTTTGTGCATTTACAATATTCATTGATTTTTGCCATTGAAAAACGTCCAGAAATGATTGAAGCTACTGACTGAATGAAAGGAGCTGGCATCTCACTCTCTTTGAATCTTCTTTATCATGCTAAGAGGAGCAGGAAAAAGCAAAAAATTTCAGAATTGCACCTTGCAATGCGGAGAAATTACTGTTTGTGCATTTACAATATTCATTGATTTTTGCCATTGAAAAACATCATGTTATTCATATACCAGAAATGTTTGAAGCTACTGACTGAATGAAAGGAGCTGGCATCTCACTCTCTTTGAATCTTCTTTATCATGCTAAGAGGAGCAGGAAAAAGCAAAAAATTTCAGAATTGCACCTTGCAATGCGGAGAAATTACTGTTTGTGCATTTACAATATTCATTGATTTTTGCCATTGAAAAACGTCCAGAAATGATTGAAGCTACTGACTGAATGAAAGGAGCTGGCATCTCACTCTCTTTGAATCTTCTTTATCATGCTAAGAGGAGCAGGAAAAAGCAAAAAATTTCAGAATTGCACCTTGCAATGCGGAGAAATTACTGTTTGTGCATTTACAATATTCATTGATTTTTGCCATTGAAAAACGTTATTCATATACCAGAAATGTTTGAAGCTACTGACTGAATGAAAGGAGCTGGCATCTCACTCTCTTTGAATCTTCTTTATCATGCTAAGAGGAGCAGGAAAAAGCAAAAAATTTCAGAATTGCACCTTGCAATGCGGAGAAATTACTGTTTGTGCATTTACAATATTCATTGATTTTTGCCATTGAAAAACATCATGTTATTCATATACCAGAAATGTTTGAAGCTACTGACTGAATGAAAGGAGCTGGCATCTCACTCTCTTTGAATCTTCTTTATCATGCTAAGAGGAGCAGGAAAAAGCAAAAAATTTCAGAATTGCACCTTGCAATGCGGAGAAATTACTGTTTGTGCATTTACAATATTCATTGATTTTTGCCATTGAAAAACGTCCAGAAATGATTGAAGCTACTGACTGAATGAAAGGAGCTGGCATCTCACTCTCTTTGAATCTTCTTTATCATGCTAAGAGGAGCAGGAAAAAGCAAAAAATTTCAGAATTGCACCTTGCAATGCGGAGAAATTACTGTTTGTGCATTTACAATATTCATTGATTTTTGCCATTGAAAAACGTCCAGAAATGATTGAAGCTACTGACTGAATGAAAGGAGCTGGCATCTCACTCTCTTTGAATCTTCTTTATCATGCTAAGAGGAGAAGGAAAAAGCAAAAAATTTCAGAATTGCATCTTGCAATGCGGAGAAATTACTGTTTGTGCATTTACAATATTCATTGATTTTTGCCATTGAAAAACGTCCAGAAATGATTGAAGCTACTGACTGAATGAAAGGAGCTGGCATCTCACTCTCTTTGAATCTTATCATGCTAAGAGGAGCAGGAAAAAGCAAAAAATTTCAGAATTGCATCTTGCAATGCGGAGAAATTACTGTTTGTGCATTTACAATATTCATTGATTTTTGCCATTGAAAAACATCATGTTATTCATATACCAGAAATGTTTGAAGCTACTGACTGAATGAAAGGAGCTGGCATCTCACTCTCTTTGAATCTTCTTTATCATGCTAAGAGGAGCAGGAAAAAGCAAAAAATTTCAGAATTGCACCTTGCAATGCGGAGAAATTACTGTTTGTGCATTTACAATATTCATTGACTTTTGCCATTGAAAAACATGTTATTCATATACCAGAAATGTTTGAAGCTACTGACTGAATGAAAGGAGCTGGCATCTCACTCTCTTTGAATCTTCTTTATCATGCTAAGAGGAGCAGGAAAAAGCAAAAAATTTCAGAATTGCACCTTGCAATGCGGAGAAATTACTGTTTGTGCATTTACAATATTCATTGATTTTTGCCATTGAAAAACATCATGTTATTCATATACCAGAAATGTTTGAAGCTACTGACTGAATGAAAGGAGCAGGCATCTCACTCTCTTTGAATCTTCTTTATCATGCTAAGAGGAGCAGGAAAAAGCAAAAAATTTCAGAATTGCACCTTGCAATGCGGAGAAATTACTGTTTGTGCATTTACAATATTCATTGATTTTTGCCATTGAAAAACGTCCAGAAATGATTGAAGCTACTGACTGAATGAAAGGAGCTGGCATCTCACTCTCTTTGAATCTTTATCATGCTAAGAGGAGCAGGAAAAAGCAAAAAATTTCAGAATTGCACCTTGCAATGCGGAGAAATTACTGTTTGTGCATTTACAATATTCATTGATTTTTGCCATTGAAAAACATCATGTTATTCATATACCAGAAATGTTTGAAGCTACTGACTGAATGAAAGGAGCTGGCATCTCACTCTCTTTGAATCTTCTTTATCATGCTAAGAGGAGCAGGAAAAAGCAAAAAATTTCAGAATTGCACCTTGCAATGCGGAGAAATTACTGTTTGTGCATTTACAATATTCATTGATTTTTGCCATTGAAAAACGTCCAGAAATGATTGAAGCTACTGACTGAATGAAAGGAGCTGGCATCTCACTCTCTTTGAATCTTCTTTATCATGCTAAGAGGAGCAGGAAAAAGCAAAAAATTTCAGAATTGCACCTTGCAATGCGGAGAAATTACTGTTTGTGCATTTACAATATTCATTGATTTTTGCCATTGAAAAACGTTATTCATATACCAGAAATGTTTGAAGCTACTGACTGAATGAAAGGAGCTGGCATCTCACTCTCTTTGAATCTTCTTTATCATGCCAAGCGGAGCAGGAAAAAGCAAAAAATTTCAGAATTGCACCTTGCAATGCGGAGAAATTACTGTTTGTGCATTTACAATATTCATTGATTTTTGCCATTGAAAAACATCATGTTATTCATATACCAGAAATGTTTGAAGCTACTGACTGAATGAAAGGAGCTGGCATCTCACTCTCTTTGAATCTTCTTTATCATGCTAAGAGGAGCAGGAAAAAGCAAAAAATTTCAGAATTGCACCTTCCAATGCGGAGAAATTACTGATTGTGCATTTACAATATTCATTGATTTTTGCCATTGAAAAACGTCCAGAAATGATTGAAGCTACTGACTGAATGAAAGGAGCTGGCATCTCACTCTCTTTGAATCTTCTTTATCATGCTAAGAGGAGAAGGAAAAAGCAAAAAATTTCAGAATTGCATCTTGCAATGCGGAGAAATTACTGTTTGTGCATTTACAATATTCATTGATTTTTGCCATTGAAAAACGTCCAGAAATGATTGAAGCTACTGACTGAATGAAAGGAGCTGGCATCTCACTCTCTTTGAATCTTATCATGCTAAGAGGAGCAGGAAAAAGCAAAAAATTTCAGAATTGCATCTTGCAATGCGGAGAAATTACTGTTTGTGCATTTACAATATTCATTGATTTTTGCCATTGAAAAACATCATGTTATTCATATACCAGAAATGTTTGAAGCTACTGACTGAATGAAAGGAGCTGGCATCTCACTCTCTTTGAATCTTCTTTATCATGCTAAGAGGAGCAGGAAAAAGCAAAAAATTTCAGAATTGCACCTTGCAATGCGGAGAAATTACTGTTTGTGCATTTACAATATTCATTGACTTTTGCCATTGAAAAACATGTTATTCATATACCAGAAATGTTTGAAGCTACTGACTGAATGAAAGGAGCTGGCATCTCACTCTCTTTGAATCTTCTTTATCATGCTAAGAGGAGCAGGAAAAAGCAAAAAATTTCAGAATTGCACCTTGCAATGCGGAGAAATTACTGTTTGTGCATTTACAATATTCATTGATTTTTGCCATTGAAAAACATCATGTTATTCATATACCAGAAATGTTTGAAGCTACTGACTGAATGAAAGGAGCAGGCATCTCACTCTCTTTGAATCTTCTTTATCATGCTAAGAGGAGCAGGAAAAAGCAAAAAATTTCAGAATTGCACCTTGCAATGCGGAGAAATTACTGTTTGTGCATTTACAATATTCATTGATTTTTGCCATTGAAAAACGTCCAGAAATGATTGAAGCTACTGACTGAATGAAAGGAGCTGGCATCTCACTCTCTTTGAATCTTCTTTATCATGCTAAGAGGAGCAGGAAAAAGCAAAAAATTTCAGAATTGCACCTTGCAATGCGGAGAAATTACTGTTTGTGCATTTACAATATTCATTGATTTTTGCCATTGAAAAACATCATGTTATTCATATACCAGAAATGTTTGAAGCTACTGACTGAATGAAAGGAGCTGGCATCTCACTCTCTTTGAATCTTCTTTATCATGCTAAGAGGAGCAGGAAAAAGCAAAAAATTTCAGAATTGCACCTTGCAATGCGGAGAAATTACTGTTTGTGCATTTACAATATTCATTGATTTTTGCCATTGAAAAACGTCCAGAAATGATTGAAGCTACTGACTGAATGAAAGGAGCTGGCATCTCACTCTCTTTGAATCTTCTTTATCATGCTAAGAGGAGCAGGAAAAAGCAAAAAATTTCAGAATTGCACCTTGCAATGCGGAGAAATTACTGTTTGTGCATTTACAATATTCATTGATTTTTGCCATTGAAAAATGTTATTCATATACCAGAAATGTTTGAAGCTACTGACTGAATGAAAGGAGCTGGCATCTCACTCTCTTTGAATCTTCTTTATCATGCTAAGAGGAGCAGGAAAAAGCAAAAAATTTCAGAATTGCACCTTGCAATGCGGAGAAATTACTGTTTGTGCATTTACAATATTCATTGATTTTTGCCATTGAAAAACATCATGTTATTCATATACCAGAAATGTTTGAAGCTACTGACTGAATGAAAGGAGCTGGCATCTCACTCTCTTTGAATCTTCTTTATCATGCTAAGAGGAGCAGGAAAAAGCAAAAAATTTCAGAATTGCACCTTGCAATGCGGAGAAATTACTGTTTGTGCATTTACAATATTCATTGATTTTTGCCATTGAAAAACGTCCAGAAATGATTGAAGGTACTGACTGAATGAAAGGAGCTGGCATCTCACTCTCTTTGAATCTTCTTTATCATGCTAAGAGGAGCAGGAAAAAGCAAAAAATTTCAGAATTGCACCTTGCAATGCGGAGAAATTACTGTTTGTGCATTTACAATATTCATTGATTTTTGCCATTGAAAAACGTCCAGAAATGATTGAAGCTACTGACTGAATGAAAGGAGCTGGCATCTCACTCTCTTTGAATCTTCTTTATCATGCTAAGAGGAGAAGGAAAAAGCAAAAAATTTCAGAATTGCATCTTGCAATGCGGAGAAATTACTGTTTGTGCATTTACAATATTCATTGATTTTTGCCATTGAAAAACGTCCAGAAATGATTGAAGCTACTGACTGAATGAAAGGAGCTGGCATCTCACTCTCTTTGAATCTTCTTTATCATGCTAAGAGGAGCAGGAAAAAGCAAAAAATTTCAGAATTGCACCTTGCAATGCGGAGAAATTACTGTTTGTGCATTTACAATATTCATTGATTTTTGCCATTGAAAAACGTCCAGAAATGATTGAAGCTACTGACTGAATGAAAGGAGCTGGCATCTCACTCTCTTTGAATCTTCTTTACCATGCTAAGAGGAGCAGGAAAAAGCAAAAAATTTCAGAATTGCACCTTGCAATGCGGAGAAATTACTGTTTGTGCATTTACAATATTCATTGATTTTTGCCTTTGAAAAACGTCCAGAAATGATTGAAGCTACTGACTGAATGAAAGGAGCTGGCATCTCACTCTCTTTGAATCTTCTTTACCATGCTAAGAGGAGCAGGAAAAAGCAAAAAATTTCAGAATTGCACCTTGCAATGCGGAGAAATTACTGTTTGTGCATTTACAATATTCATTGATTTTTGCCATTGAAAAACATCATGTTATTCATATACCAGAAATGTTTGAAGCTACTGACTGAATGAAAGGAGCTGGCATCTCACTCTCTTTTAATCTTCTTTATCATGCTAAGAGGAGCAGGAAAAAGCAAAAAATTTCAGAATTGCACCTTGCAATGCGGAGAAATTATTGTTTGTGCATTTACAATACTCATTGATTTTTGCCATTGAAAAACATGTTATTCATATACCAGAAATGTTTGAAGCTACTGACTGAATGAAAGGAGCTGGCATCTCACTCTCTTTGAATCTTCTTTATCATGCTAAGAGGAGCAGGAAAAAGCAAAAAATTTCAGAATTGCACCTTGCAATGCGGAGAAATTACTGTTTGTGCATTTACAATATTCATTGATTTTTGCCATTGAAAAACGTCCAGAAATGATTGAAGCTACTGACTGAATGAAAGGAGCTGGCATCTCACTCTCTTTGAATCTTCTTTATCATGCTAAGAGGAGCAGGAAAAAGCAAAAAATTTCAGAATTGCACCTTGCAATGCGTAGAAATTACTGTTTGTGCATTTACAATATTCATTGATTTTTGCCATTGAAAAACATCATGTTATTCATATACCAGAAATGTTTGAAGCTACTGACTGAATGAAAGGAGCTGGCATCTCACTCTCTTTGAATCTTCTTTATCATGCTAAGAGGAGCAGGAAAAAGCAAAAAATTTCAGAATTGCACCTTGCAATGCGGAGAAATTACTGTTTGTGCATTTACAATATTCATTGATTTTTGCCATTGAAAAACGTCCAGAAATGATTGAAGCTACTGACTGAATGAAAGGAGCTGGCATCTCACTCTCTTTGAATCTTCTTTATCATGCTAAGAGGAGCAGGAAAAAGCAAAAAATTTCAGAATTGCACCTTGCAATGCGGAGAAATTACTGTTTGTGCATTTACAATATTCATTGATTTTTGCCATTGAAAAACGTTATTCATATACCAGAAATGTTTGAAGCTACTGACTGAATGAAAGGAGCTGGCATCTCACTCTCTTTGAATCTTCTTTATCATGCTAAGAGGAGCAGGAAAAAGCAAAAATTTCAGAATTGCACCTTGCAATGCGGAGAAATTACTGTTTGTGCATTTACAATATTCATTGATTTTTGCCATTGAAAAACATCATGTTATTCATATACCAGAAATGTTTGAAGCTACTGACTGAATGAAAGGAGCTGGCATCTCACTCTCTTTGAATCTTCTTTATCATGCTAAGAGGAGCAGGAAAAAGCAAAAAATTTCAGAATTGCACCTTGCAATGCGGAGAAATTACTGTTTGTGCATTTACAATATTCATTGATTTTTGCCATTGAAAAACGTCCAGAAATGATTGAAGGTACTGACTGAATGAAAGGAGCTGGCATCTCACTCTCTTTGAATCTTCTTTATCATGCTAAGAGGAGCAGGAAAAAGCAAAAAATTTCAGAATTGCACCTTGCAATGCGGAGAAATTACTGTTTGTGCATTTACAATATTCATTGATTTTTGCCATTGAAAAACGTCCAGAAATGATTGAAGCTACTGACTGAATGAAAGGAGCTGGCATCTCACTCTCTTTGAATCTTCTTTATCATGCTAAGAGGAGAAGGAAAAAGCAAAAAATTTCAGAATTGCATCTTGCAATGCGGAGAAATTACTGTTTGTGCATTTACAATATTCATTGATTTTTGCCATTGAAAAACGTCCAGAAATGATTGAAGCTACTGACTGAATGAAAGGAGCTGGCATCTCACTCTCTTTGAATCTTCTTTATCATGCTAAGAGGAGCAGGAAAAAGCAAAAAATTTCAGAATTGCACCTTGCAATGCGGAGAAATTACTGTTTGTGCATTTACAATATTCATTGATTTTTGCCATTGAAAAACGTCCAGAAATGATTGAAGCTACTGACTGAATGAAAGGAGCTGGCATCTCACTCTCTTTGAATCTTCTTTACCATGCTAAGAGGAGCAGGAAAAAGCAAAAAATTTCAGAATTGCACCTTGCAATGCGGAGAAATTACTGTTTGTGCATTTACAATATTCATTGATTTTTGCCTTTGAAAAACGTCCAGAAATGATTGAAGCTACTGACTGAATGAAAGGAGCTGGCATCTCACTCTCTTTGAATCTTCTTTACCATGCTAAGAGGAGCAGGAAAAAGCAAAAAATTTCAGAATTGCACCTTGCAATGCGGAGAAATTACTGTTTGTGCATTTACAATATTCATTGATTTTTGCCATTGAAAAACATCATGTTATTCATATACCAGAAATGTTTGAAGCTACTGACTGAATGAAAGGAGCTGGCATCTCACTCTCTTTTAATCTTCTTTATCATGCTAAGAGGAGCAGGAAAAAGCAAAAAATTTCAGAATTGCACCTTGCAATGCGGAGAAATTATTGTTTGTGCATTTACAATACTCATTGATTTTTGCCATTGAAAAACATCATGTTATTCATATACCAGAAATGTTTGAAGCTACTGACTGAATGAAAGGAGCTGGCATCTCACTCTCTTTTAATCTTCTTTATCATGCTAAGAGGAGCAGGAAAAAGCAAAAAATTTCAGAATTGCACCTTGCAATGCGGAGAAATTACTGTTTGTGCATTTACAATATTCATTGATTTTTGCCATTGAAAAACGTCCAGAAATGATTGAAGCTACTGACTGAATGAAAGGAGCTGGCATCTCATTCTCTTTGAGTCTTCTTTATCATGCTAAGAGGAGCAGGAAAAAGCAAAAAATTTCAGAATTGCACCTTGCAATGCGGAGAAATTACTGTTTGTGCATTTACAATATTCATTGATTTTTGCCATTGAAAAACGTTATTCATATACCAGAAATGTTTGAAGCTACTGACTGAATGAAAGGAGCTGGCATCTCACTCTCTTTGAATCTTCTTTATCATGCTAAGAGGAGCAGGAAAAAGCAAAAAATTTCAGAATTGCACCTTGCAATGCGGAGAAATTACTGTTTGTGCATTTACAATATTCATTGATTTTTGCCACTGAAAAACATCATGTTATTCATATACCAGAAATGTTTGAAGCTACTGACTGAATGAAAGGAGCTGGCATCTCACTCTCTTTGAATCTTCTTTATCATGCTAAGAGGAGCAGGAAAAAGCAAAAAATTTCAGAATTGCACCTTGCAATGCGGAGAAATTACTGTTTGTGCATTTACAATATTCATTGATTTTTGCCATTGAAAAACGTCCAGAAATGATTGAAGCTACTGACTGAATGAAAGGAGCTGGCATCTCACTCTCTTTGAATCTTCTTTATCATGCTAAGAGGAGCAGGAAAAAGCAAAAAATTTCAGAATTGCACCTTGCAATGCGGAGAAATTACTGTTTGTGCATTTACAATATTCATTGATTTTTGCCATTGAAAAACGTCCAGAAATGATTGAAGCTACTGACTGAATGAAAGGAGCTGGCATCTCACTCTCTTTGAATCTTCTTTATCATGCTAAGAGGAGAAGGAAAAAGCAAAAAATTTCAGAATTGCATCTTGCAATGCGGAGAAATTACTGTTTGTGCATTTACAATATTCATTGATTTTTGCCATTGAAAAACGTCCAGAAATGATTGAAGCTACTGACTGAATGAAAGGAGCTGGCATCTCACTCTCTTTGAATATTCTTTATCATGCTAAGAGGAGCAGGAAAAAGCAAAAAATTTCAGAATTGCACCTTGCAATGCGGAGAAATTACTGTTTGTGCATTTACAATATTCATTGATTTTTGCCATTGAAAAACGTCCAGAAATGATTGAAGCTACTGACTGAATGAAAGGAGCTGGCATCTCACACTCTTTGAATCTTCTTTACCATGCTAAGAGGAGCAGGAAAAAGAAAAAAATTTCAGAATTGCACCTTGCAATGCGGAGAAATTACTGTTTGTGCATTTACAATATTCATTGATTTTTGCCATTGAAAAACGTTCAGAAATGATTGAAGCTACTGACTGAATGAAAGGAGCTGGCATCTCACTCTCTTTGAATCTTCTTTACCATGCTAAGAGGAGCAGGAAAAAGCAAAAAATTTCAGAATTGCACCTTGCAATGCGGAGAAATTACTGTTTGTGCATTTACAATATTCATTGATTTTTGCCATTGAAAAACATCATGTTATTCATATACCAGAAATGTTTGAAGCTACTGACTGAATGAAAGGAGCTGGCATCTCACTCTCTTTGAATCTTCTTTATCATGCTAAGAGGAGCAGGAAAAAGCAAAAAATTTCAGAATTGCACCTTGCAATGCGGAGAAATTACTGTTTGTGCATTTACAATATTCATTGATTTTTGCCATAGAAAAACATCATGTTATTCATATACCAGAAATGTTTGAAGCTACTGACTGAATGAAAGGAGCTGGCATCTCACTGTCTTTGAATCTTCTTTATCATGCTAAGAGGAGCAGGAAAAAGCAAAAAATTTCAGAATTGCACCTTGCAATGCGGAGAAATTACTGTTTGTGCATTTACAATATTCATTGATTTTTGCCATTGAAAAACGTCCAGAAATGATTGAAGCTACTGACTGAATGAAAGGAGCTGGCATCTCACTCTCTTTGAATCTTCTTTATCATGCTAAGAGGAGCAGGAAAAAGCAAAAAATTTCAGAATTGCACCTTGCAATGCGGAGAAATTACTGTTTGTGCATTTACAATATTCATTGATTTTTGCCATTGAAAAACGTCCAGAAATGATTGAAGCTACTGACTGAATGAAAGGAGCTGGCATCTCACTCTCTTTGAATCTTCTTTATCATGCTAAGAGGAGCAGGAAAAAGCAAAAAAATTCAGAATTGCACCTTGCAATGCGGAGAAATTACTGTTTGTGCATTTACAATATTCATTGATTTTTGCCATTGAAAAACGTCCAGAAATGATTGAAGCTACTGACTGAATGAAAGGAGCTGGCATCTCACTCTCTTTGAATCTTCTTTATCATGCTAAGAGGAGCAGGAGAAAGCAAAAAATTTCAGAATTGCACCTTGCAATGCGGAGAAATTACTGTTTGTGCATTTACAATATTCATTGATTTTTGCCATTGAAAAACGTTATTCATATACCAGAAATGTTTGAAGCTACTGACTGAATGAAAGGAGCTGGCTTCTCACTCTCTTTGAATCTTCTTTATCATGCTAAGAGGAGCAGGAAAAAGCAAAAAATTTCAGAATTGCACCTTGCAATGCGGAGAAATTACTGTTTGTGCATTTACAATATTCATTGATTTTTGCCATTGAAAAACGTCCAGAAATGATTGAAGCTACTGACTGAATGAAAGGAGCTGGCATCTCACTCTCTTTGAATCTTCTTTATCATGCTAAGAGGAGCAGTAAAAAGCAAAAAATTTCAGAATTGCACCTTGCAATGCGTAGAAATTACTGTTTGTGCATTTACAATATTCATTGATTTTTGCCATTGAAAAACGTCCAGAAATGATTGAAGCTACTGACTGAATGAAAGGAGCTGGCATCTCACTCTCTTTGAATCTTCTTTATCATGCTAAGAGGAGCAGGAAAAAGCAAAAAATTTCAGAATTGCACCTTGCAATGCGGAGAAATTACTGTTTGTGCATTTACAATATTCATTGATTTTTGCCATTGAAAAACGTCCAGAAATGATTGAAGCTACTGACTGAATGAAAGGAGCTGGCATCTCACTCTCTTTGAATCTTCTTTATCATGCTAAGAGGAGCAGGAAAAAGCAAAAAATTTCAGAATTGCACCTTGCAATGCGGAGAAATTACTGTTTGTGCATTTACAATATTCATTGATTTTTGCCATTGAAAAACATCATGTTATTCATATACCAGAAATGTTTGAAGCTACTGACTGAATGAAAGGAGCTGGCATCTCACTCTCTTTGAATCTTCTTTATCATGCTAAGAGGAGCAGGAAAAAGCAAAAAATTTCAGAATTGCACCTTGCAATGCGGAGAAATTACTGTTTGTGCATTTACAATATTCATTGATTTTTGCCATTGAAAAACGTCCAGAAATGATTGAAGCTACTGACTGAATGAAAGGAGCTGGCATCTCATTCTCTTTGAGTCTTCTTTATCATGCTAAGAGGAGCAGGAAAAAGCAAAAAATTTCAGAATTGCACCTTGCAATGCGGAGAAATTACTGTTTGTGCATTTACAATATTCATTGATTTTTGCCATTGAAAAACGTTATTCATATACCAGAAATGTTTGAAGCTACTGACTGAATGAAAGGAGCTGGCATCTCACTCTCTTTGAATCTTCTTTATCATGCTAAGAGGAGCAGGAAAAAGCAAAAAATTTCAGAATTGCACCTTGCAATGCGGAGAAATTACTGTTTGTGCATTTACAATATTCATTGATTTTTGCCATTGAAAAACATCATGTTATTCATATACCAGAAATGTTTGAAGCTACTGACTGAATGAAAGGAGCTGGCATCTCACTCTCTTTGAATCTTCTTTATCATGCTAAGAGGAGCAGGAAAAAGCAAAAAATTTCAGAATTGCACCTTGCAATGCGGAGAAATTACTGTTTGTGCATTTACAATATTCATTGATTTTTGCCATTGAAAAACGTCCAGAAATGATTGAAGCTACTGACTGAATGAAAGGAGCTGGCATCTCACTCTCTTTGAATCTTCTTTATCATGCTAAGAGGAGCAGGAAAAAGCAAAAAATTTCAGAATTGCACCTTGCAATGCGGAGAAATTACTGTTTGTGCATTTACAATATTCATTGATTTTTGCCATTGAAAAACGTCCAGAAATGATTGAAGCTACTGACTGAATGAAAGGAGCTGGCATCTCACTCTCTTTGAATCTTCTTTATCATGCTAAGAGGAGAAGGAAAAAGCAAAAAATTTCAGAATTGCATCTTGCAATGCGGAGAAATTACTGTTTGTGCATTTACAATATTCATTGATTTTTGCCATTGAAAAACGTCCAGAAATGATTGAAGCTACTGACTGAATGAAAGGAGCTGGCATCTCACTCTCTTTGAATCTTCTTTATCATGCTAAGAGGAGCAGGAAAAAGCAAAAAATTTCAGAATTGCACCTTGCAATGCGGAGAAATTACTGTTTGTGCATTTACAATATTCATTGATTTTTGCCATTGAAAAACGTCCAGAAATGATTGACGCTACTGACTGAATGAAAGGAGCTGGCATCTCACTCTCTTTGAATCTTCTTTACCATGCTAAGAGGAGCAGGAAAAAGCAAAAAATTTCAGAATTGCAACTTGCAATGCGGAGAAATTACTGTTTGTGCATTTACAATATTCATTGATTTTTGCCATAGAAAAACATCATGTTATTCATATACCAGAAATGTTTGAAGCTACTGACTGAATGAAAGGAGCTGGCATCTCACTGTCTTTGAATCTTCTTTATCATGCTAAGAGGAGCAGGAAAAAGCAAAAAATTTCAGAATTGCACCTTGCAATGCGGAGAAATTACTGTTTGTGCATTTACAATATTCATTGATTTTTGCCATTGAAAAACGTCCAGAAATGATTGAAGCTACTGACTGAATGAAAGGAGCTGGCATCTCACTCTCTTTGAATCTTCTTTATCATGCTAAGAGGAGCAGGAAAAAGCAAAAAATTTCAGAATTGCATCTTGCAATGCGGAGAAATTACTGTTTGTGCATTTACAATATTCATTGATTTTTGCCATTGAAAAACGTCCAGAAATGATTGAAGCTACTGACTGAATGAAAGGAGCTGGCATCTCACTCTCTTTGAATCTTCTTTATCATGATAAGAGGAGCAGGAAAAAGCAAAAAATTTCAGAATTGCACCTTGCAATGCGGAGAAATTACTGTTTGTGCATTTACAATATTCATTGATTTTTGCCATTGAAAAACGTCCAGAAATGATTGAAGCTACTGACTGAATGAAAGGAGCTGGCATCTCACTCTCTTTGAATCTTCTTTATCATGCTAAGAGGAGCAGGAAAAAGCAAAAAATTTCAGAATTGCATCTTGCAATGCGGAGAAATTACTGTTTGTGCATTTACAATATTCATTGATTTTTGCCATTGAAAAACGTCCAGAATTGATTGAAGCTACTGACTGAATGAAAGGAGCTGGCATCTCACTCTCTTTGAATCTTCTTTATCATGATAAGAGGAGCAGGAAAAAGCAAAAAATTTCAGAATTGCACCTTGCAATGCGGAGAAATTACTGTTTGTGCATTTACAATATTCATTGATTTTTGCCATTGAAAAACGTCCAGAAATGATTGAAGCTACTGACTGAATGAAAGGAGCTGGCATCTCACTCTCTTTGAATCTTCTTTAACATGCTAAGAGGAGCAGGAAAAAGCAAAAAAATTCAGAATTGCACCTTGCAATGCGGAGAAATTACTGTTTGTGCATTTACAATATTCATTGATTTTTGCCATTGAAAAACGTCCAGAAATGATTGAAGCTACTGACTGAATGAAAGGAGCTGGCATCTCACTCTCTTTGAATCTTCTTTATCATGCTAAGAGGAGCAGGAGAAAGCAAAAAATTTCAGAATTGCACGTTGCAATGCGGAGAAATTACTGTTTGTGCATTTACAATATTCATTGATTTTTGCCATTGAAAAACATCATGTTATTCATATACCAGAAATGTTTGAAGCTACTGACTGAATGAAAGGAGCTGGCTTCTCACTCTCTTTGAATCTTCTTTATCATGCTAAGAAGAGCAGGAAAAAGCAAAAAATTTCAGAATTGCACCTTGCAATGCGGAGAAATTACTGTTTGTGCATTTACAATATTCATTGATTTTTGCCATTGAAAAACGTCCAGAAATGATTGAAGCTACTGACTGAATGAAAGGAGCTGGCATCTCACTCTCTTTGAATCTTCTTTATCATGCTAAGAGGAGCAGGAAAAAGCAAAAAAATTCAGAATTGCACCTTGCAATGCGGAGAAATTACTGTTTGTGCATTTACAATATTCATTGATTTTTGCCATTGAAAAACGTCCAGAAATGATTGAAGCTACTGACTGAATGAAAGGAGCTGGCATCTCACTCTTTGAATCTTCTTTATCATGCTAAGAGGAGCAGGAAAAAGCAAAAAATTTCAGAATTGCACCTTGCAATGCGGAGAAATTACTGTTTGTGCATTTACAATATTCATTGATTTTTGCCATTGAAAAACGTCCAGAAATGATTGAAGCTACTGACTGAATGAAAGGAGCTGGCATCTCACTCTCTTTGAATCTTCTTTATCATGCTAAGAGGAGCAGGAAAAAGCAAAAAATTTCAGAATTGCACCTTGCAATGCGGAGAAATTACTGTTTGTGCATTTACAATATTCATTGATTTTTGCCATTGAAAAACATCATGTTATTCATATACCAGAAATGATTGAAGCTGCTGACTAAATGAAAGGAGCTGGCATCTCACTCTCTTTGAATCTTCTTTATCATGCTAAGAGGAGCAGTAAAAAGCAAAAAATTTCAGAATTGCACCTTGCAATGCGGAGAAATTACTGTTTGTGCATTTACAATATTCATTGATTTTTGCCATTGAAAAACGTCCAGAAATGATTGAAGCTACTGACTGAATGAAAGGAGCTGGCATCTCACTCTCTTTGAATCTTCTTTATCATGCTAAGAGGAGCAGGAAAAAGCAAAAAATTTCAGAATTGCACCTTGCAATGCGGAGAAATTACTGTTTGTGCATTTACAATATTCATTGATTTTTGCCATTGAAAAACATCATGTTATTCATATACCAGAAATGTTTGAAGCTACTGACTGAATGAAAGGAGCAGGCATCTCACTCTCTTTGAATCTTCTTTATCATGCTAAGAGGAGCAGGAAAAAGCAAAAAATTTCAGAATTGCACCTTGCAATGCAGAGAAATTACTGTTTGTGCATTTACAATATTCATTGATTTTTGCCATTGAAAAACGTCCAGAAATGATTGAAGCTACTGACTGAATGAAAGGAGCTGGCATCTCACTCTCTTTGAATCTTCTTTATCATGCTAAGAGGAGCAGGAAAAAGCAAAAAATTTCAGAATTGCACCTTGCAATGCGGAGAAATTACTGTTTGTGCATTTACAATATTCATTGATTTTTGCCATTGAAAAACATCATGTTATTCATATACCAGAAATGTTTGAAGCTACTGACTGAATGAAAGGAGCTGGCATCTCACTCTCTTTGAATCTTCTTTATCATGCTAAGAGGAGCAGGAAAAAGCAAAAAATTTCAGAATTGCACCTTGCAATGCGGAGAAATTACTGTTTGTGCATTTACAATATTCATTGATTTTTGCCATTGAAAAACATCATGTTATTCATATACCAGAAATGTTTGAAGCTACTGACTGAATGAAAGGAGATGGCATCTCACTGTCTTTGAATCTTCTTTATCATGCTAAGAGGAGCAGGAAAAAGCAAAAAATTTCAGAATTGCACCTTGCAATGCGGAGAAATTACTGTTTGTGCATTTACAATATTCATTGATTTTTGCCATTGAAAAACGTCCAGAAATGATTGAAGCTACTGACTGAATGAAAGGAGCTGGCATCTCACTCTCTTTGAATCTTCTTTATCATGCTAAGAGGAGCAGGAAAAAGCAAAAAATTTCAGAATTGCATCTTGCAATGCGGAGAAATTACTGTTTGTGCATTTACAATATTCATTGATTTTTGCCATTGAAAAACGTCCAGAAATGATTGAAGCTACTGACTGAATGAAAGGAGCTGGCATCTCACTCTCTTTGAATCTTCTTTATCATGCTAAGAGGAGCAGGAAAAAGCAAAAAATTTCAGAATTGCACCTTGCAATGCGGAGAAATTACTGTTTGTGCATTTACAATATTCATTGATT
This sequence comes from Phyllobates terribilis, assembly GCF_046119375.1. Taxonomy (NCBI): domain Eukaryota; kingdom Metazoa; phylum Chordata; class Amphibia; order Anura; family Dendrobatidae; genus Phyllobates; species Phyllobates terribilis. The sequence continues at coordinate 47,819 of NW_027363780.1, read as the reverse complement.
TTTGCCATTGAAAAACGTCCAGAAATGATTGAAGCTACTGACTGAATGAAAGGAGCTGGCATCTCACTCTCTTTGAATCTTCTTTATCATGATAAGAGGAGCAGGAAAAAGCAAAAAATTTCAGAATTGCACCTTGCAATGCGGAGAAATTACTGTTTGTGCATTTACAATATTCATTGATTTTTGCCATTGAAAAACGTCCAGAAATGATTGAAGCTACTGACTGAATGAAAGGAGCTGGCATCTCACTCTCTTTGAATCTTCTTTATCATGCTAAGAGGAGCAGGAAAAAGCAAAAAAATTCAGAATTGCACCTTGCAATGCGGAGAAATTACTGTTTGTGCATTTACAATATTCATTGATTTTTGCCATTGAAAAACGTCCAGAAATGATTGAAGCTACTGACTGAATGAAAGGAGCTGGCATCTCACTCTCTTTGAATCTTCTTTATCATGCTAAGAGGAGCAGGAGAAAGCAAAAAATTTCAGAATTGCACCTTGCAATGCGGAGAAATTACTGTTTGTGCATTTACAATATTCATTGATTTTTGCCATTGAAAAACATCATGTTATTCATATACCAGAAATGTTTGAAGCTACTGACTGAATGAAAGGAGCTGGCTTCTCACTCTCTTTGAATCTTCTTTATCATGCTAAGAAGAGCAGGAAAAAGCAAAAAATTTCAGAATTGCACCTTGCAATGCGGAGAAATTACTGTTTGTGCATTTACAATATTCATTGATTTTTGCCATTGAAAAACGTCCAGAAATGATTGAAGCTACTGACTGAATGAAAGGAGCTGGCATCTCACTCTTTGAATCTTCTTTATCATGCTAAGAGGAGCAGGAAAAAGCAAAAAATTTCAGAATTGCACCTTGCAATGCGGAGAAATTACTGTTTGTGCATTTACAATATTCATTGATTTTTGCCATTGAAAAACGTCCAGAAATGATTGAAGCTACTGACTGAATGAAAGGAGCTGGCATCTCACTCTCTTTGAATCTTCTTTATCATGCTAAGAGGAGCAGGAAAAAGCAAAAAATTTCAGAATTGCACCTTGCAATGCGGAGAAATTACTGTTTGTGCATTTACAATATTCATTGATTTTTGCCATTGAAAAACATCATGTTATTCATATACCAGAAATGATTGAAGCTGCTGACTAAATGAAAGGAGCTGGCATCTCACTCTCTTTGAATCTTCTTTATCATGCTAAGAGGAGCAGGAAAAAGCAAAAAATTTCAGAATTGCACCTTGCAATGCGGAGAAATTACTGTTTGTGCATTTACAATATTCATTGATTTTTGACATTGAAAAACGTCCAGAAATGATTGAAGCTACTGACTGAATGAAAGGAGCTGGCATCTCACTCTCTTTGAATCTTCTTTATCATGCTAAGAAGAGCAGGAAAAAGCAAAAAATTTCAGAATTGCACCTTGCAATGCGGAGAAATTACTGTTTGTGCATTTACAATATTCATTGATTTTTGCCATTGAAAAACGTCCAGAAATGATTGAAGCTACTGACTGAATGAAAGGAGCTGGCATCTCACTCTCTTTGAATCTTCTTTATCATGATAAGAGGAGCAGGAAAAAGCAAAAAATTTCAGAATTGCACCTTGCAATGCGGAGAAATTACTGTTTGTGCATTTACAATATTCATTGATTTTTGCCATTGAAAAACATCATGTTATTCATATACCAGAAATGTTTGAAGCTACTGACTGAATGAAAGGAGCAGGCATCTCACTCTCTTTGAATCTTCTTTATCATGCTAAGAGGAGCAGGAAAAAGCAAAAAATTTCAGAATTGCACCTTGCAATGCGGAGAAATTACTGTTTGTGCATTTACAATATTCATTGATTTTTGCCATTGAAAAACGTCCAGAAATGATTGAAGCTACTGACTGAATGAAAGGAGCTGGCATCTCACTCTCTTTGAATCTTCTTTATCATGCTAAGAGGAGCAGGAAAAAGCAAAAAATTTCAGAATTGCACCTTGCAATGCGGAGAAATTACTGTTTGTGCATTTACAATATTCATTGATTTTTGCCATTGAAAAACATCATGTTATTCATATACCAGAAATGTTTGAAGCTACTGACTGAATGAAAGGAGCTGGCATCTCACCCTCTTTGAATCTTCTTTATCATGCTAAGAGGAGCAGGAAAAAGCAAAAAATTTCAGAATTACACCTTGCAATGCGGAGAAATTACTGTTTGTGCATTTACAATATTCATTGACTTTTGCCATTGAAAAACATGTTATTCATATACCAGAAATGTTTGAAGCTACTGACTGAATGAAAGGAGCTGGCATCTCACTCTCTTTGAATCTTTTTTATCATGCTAAGAGGAGCAGGAAAAAGCAAAAAATTTCAGAATTGCACCTTGCAATGCGGAGAAATTACTGTTTGTGCATTTACAATATTCATTGATTTTTGCCATTGAAAAACATCATGTTATTCATATACCAGAAATGTTTGAAGCTACTGACTGAATGAAAGGAGCTGGCATCTCACTCTCTTTGAATCTTCTTTATCATGCTAAGAGGAGCAGGAAAAAGCAAAAAATTTCAGAATTGCACCTTGCAATGCGGAGAAATTACTGTTTGTGCATTTACAATATTCATTGACTTTTGCCATTGAAAAACATGTTATTCATATACCAGAAATGTTTGAAGCTACTGACTGAATGAAAGGAGCTGGCATCTCACTCTCTTTGAATCTTCTTTATCATGCTAAGAGGAGCAGGAAAAAGCAAAAAATTTCAGAATTGCACCTTGCAATGCGGAGAAATTACTGTTTGTGCATTTACAATATTCATTGATTTTTGCCATTGAAAAACATCATGTTATTCATATACCAGAAATGTTTGAAGCTACTGACTGAATGAAAGGAGCAGGCATCTCACTCTCTTTGAATCTTCTTTATCATGCTAAGAGGAGCAGGAAAAAGCAAAAAATTTCAGAATTGCACCTTGCAATGCGGAGAAATTACTGTTTGTGCATTTACAATATTCATTGATTTTTGCCATTGAAAAACGTACAGAAATGATTCAAGCTACTGACTGAATGAAAGGAGCTGGCATCTCACTCTATTTCAATCTTCTTTATCATGCTAAGAGGAGCAGGAAAAAGCAAAAAAATTCAGAATTGCACCTTGCAATGCGGAGAAATTACTGTTTGTGCATTTACAATATTCATTGATTTTTGCCATTGAAAAACATCATGTTATTCATATACCAGAAATGTTTGAAGCTACTGACTGAATGAAAGGAGCTGGCATCTCACTCTCTTTGAATCTTCTTTGTCATGCTAAGAGGAGCAGGAAAAAGCAAAAAATTTCAGAATTGCACCTTGCAATGCGGAGAAATTACTGTTTGTGCATTTACAATATTCATTGATTTTTGCCATTGAAAAACGTCCAGAAGTGATTGAAGCTACTGACTGAATGAAAGGAGCTGGCATCTCACTCTCTTTGAATCTTCTTTATCATGCTAAGAGGAGCAGGAAAAAGCAAAAAATTTCAGAATTGCACCTTGCAATGCGGAGAAATTACTGTTTGTGCATTTACAATATTCATTGATTTTTGCCATTGAAAAACGTCCAGAAATGATTGAAGCTACTGACTGAATGAAAGGAGCTGGCATCTCACTCTCTTTGAATCTTCTTTATCATGCTAAGAGGAGCAGGAAAAAGCAAAAAATTTCAGAATTGCACCTTGCAATGCGGAGAAATTACTGTTTGTGCATTTACAATATTCATTGATTTTTGCCATTGAAAAACGTCCAGAAATGATTGAAGCTACTGACTGAATGAAAGGAGCTGGCATCTCACTCTCTTTGAATCTTCTTTATCATGATAAGAGGAGCAGGAAAAAGCAAAAAATTTCAGAATTGCACCTTGCAATGCGGAGAAATTACTGTTTGTGCATTTACAATATTCATTGATTTTTGCCATTGAAAAACGTCCAGAAATGATTGAAGCTACTGACTGAATGAAAGGAGCTGGCATCTCACTCTCTTTGAATCTTCTTTATCATGCTAAGAGGAGCAGGAAAAAGCAAAAAATTTCAGAATTGCACCTTGCAATGCGGAGAAATTACTGTTTGTGCATTTACAATATTCATTGACTTTTGCCATTGAAAAACATGTTATTCATATACCAGAAATGTTTGAAGCTACTGACTGAATGAAAGGAGCTGGCATCTCACTCTCTTTGAATCTTCTTTATCATGCTAAGAGGAGCAGGAAAAAGCAAAAAATTTCAGAATTGCACCTTGCAATGCGGAGAAATTACTGTTTGTGCATTTACAATATTCATTGATTTTTGCCATTGAAAAACATCATGTTATTCATATACCAGAAATGTTTGAAGCTACTGACTGAATGAAAGGAGCAGGCATCTCACTCTCTTTGAATCTTCTTTATCATGCTAAGAGGAGCAGGAAAAAGCAAAAAATTTCAGAATTGCACCTTGCAATGCGGAGAAATTACTGTTTGTGCATTTACAATATTCATTGATTTTTGCCATTGAAAAACGTCCAGAAATGATTGAAGCTACTGACTGAATGAAAGGAGCTGGCATCTCACTCTCTTTGAATCTTCTTTATCATGCTAAGAGGAGCAGGAAAAAGCAAAAAAATTCAGAATTGCACCTTGCAATGCGGAGAAATTACTGTTTGTGCATTTACAATATTCATTGATTTTTGCCATTGAAAAACATCATGTTATTCATATACCAGAAATGTTTGAAGCTACTGACTGAATGAAAGGAGCTGGCATCTCACTCTCTTTGAATCTTCTTTGTCATGCTAAGAGGAGCAGGAAAAAGCAAAAAATTTCAGAATTGCACCTTGCAATGCGGAGAAATTACTGTTTGTGCATTTACAATATTCATTGATTTTTGCCATTGAAAAACGTCCAGAAGTGATTGAAGCTACTGACTGAATGAAAGGAGCTGGCATCTCACTCTCTTTGAATCTTCTTTATCATGCTAAGAGGAGCAGGAAAAAGCAAAAAATTTCAGAATTGCACCTTGCAATGCGGAGAAATTACTGTTTGTGCATTTACAATATTCATTGATTTTTGCCATTGAAAAACGTCCAGAAATGATTGAAGCTACTGACTGAATGAAAGGAGCTGGCATCTCACTCTCTTTGAATCTTCTTTATCATGCTAAGAGGAGCAGGAAAAAGCAAAAAATTTCAGAATTGCACCTTGCAATGCGGAGAAATTACTGTTTGTGCATTTACAATATTCATTGATTTTTGCCATTGAAAAACGTCCAGAAATGATTGAAGCTACTGACTGAATGAAAGGAGCTGGCATCTCACTCTCTTTGAATCTTCTTTATCATGATAAGAGGAGCAGGAAAAAGCAAAAAATTTCAGAATTGCACCTTGCAATGCGGAGAAATTACTGTTTGTGCATTTACAATATTCATTGATTTTTGCCATTGAAAAACGTCCAGAAATGATTGAAGCTACTGACTGAATGAAAGGAGCTGGCATCTCACTCTCTTTGAATCTTCTTTATCATGCTAAGAGGAGCAGGAAAAAGCAAAAAAATTCAGAATTGCACCTTGCAATGCGGAGAAATTACTGTTTGTGCATTTACAATATTCATTGATTTTTGCCATTGAAAAACGTCCAGAAATGATTGAAGCTACTGACTGAATGAAAGGAGCTGGCATCTCACTCTCTTTGAATCTTCTTTATCATGCTAAGAGGAGCAGGAGAAAGCAAAAAATTTCAGAATTGCACCTTGCAATGCGGAGAAATTACTGTTTGTGCATTTACAATATTCATTGATTTTTGCCATTGAAAAACATCATGTTATTCATATACCAGAAATGTTTGAAGCTTCTGACTGAATGAAAGGAGCTGGCTTCTCACTCTCTTTGAATATTCTTTATCATGCTAAGAAGAGCAGGAAAAAGCAAAAAATTTCAGAATTGCACCTTGCAATGCGGAGAAATTACTGTTTGTGCATTTACAATATTCATTGATTTTTGCCATTGAAAAACGTCCAGAAATGATTGAAGCTACTGACTGAATGAAAGGAGCTGGCATCTCACTCTCTTTGAATCTTCTTTATCATGCTAAGAGGAGCAGGAAAAAGCAAAAAATTTCAGAATTGCACCTTGCAATGCGGAGAAATTACTGTTTGTGCATTTACAATATTCATTGATTTTTGCCATTGAAAAACGTCCAGAAATGATTGAAGCTACTGACTGAATGAAAGGAGCTGGCATCTCACTCTTTGAATCTTCTTTATCATGCTAAGAGGAGCAGGAAAAAGCAAAAAATTTCAGAATTGCACCTTGCAATGCGGAGAAATTACTGTTTGTGCATTTACAATATTCATTGATTTTTGCCATTGAAAAACGTCCAGAAATGATTGAAGCTACTGACTGAATGAAAGGAGCTGGCATCTCACTCTCTTTGAATCTTCTTTATCATGCTAAGAGGAGCAGGAAAAAGCAAAAAATTTCAGAATTGCACCTTGCAATGCGGAGAAATTACTGTTTGTGCATTTACAATATTCATTGATTTTTGCCATTGAAAAACATCATGTTATTCATATACCAGAAATGATTGAAGCTGCTGACTAAATGAAAGGAGCTGGCATCTCACTCTCTTTGAATCTTCTTTATCATGCTAAGAGGAGCAGGAAAAAGCAAAAAATTTCAGAATTGCACCTTGCAATGCGGAGAAATTACTGTTTGTGCATTTACAATATTCATTGATTTTTGACATTGAAAAACGTCCAGAAATGATTGAAGCTACTGACTGAATGAAAGGAGCTGGCATCTCACTCTCTTTGAATCTTCTTTATCATGCTAAGAGGAGCAGGAAAAAGCAAAAAATTTCAGAATTGCACCTTGCAATGCGGAGAAATTACTGTTTGTGCATTTACAATATTCATTGATTTTTGCCATTGAAAAACGTCCAGAAATGATTGAAGCTACTGACTGAATGAAAGGAGCTGGCATCTCACTCTCTTTGAATCTTCTTTATCATGCTAAGAGGAGCAGGAAAAAGCAAAAAATTTCAGAATTGCACCTTGCAATGCGGAGAAATTACTGTTTGTGCATTTACAATATTCATTGATTTTTGCCATTGAAAAACATCATGTTATTCATATACCAGAAATGTTTGAAGCTACTGACTGAATGAAAGGAGCAGGCATCTCACTCTCTTTGAATCTTCTTTATCATGCTAAGAGGAGCAGGAAAAAGCAAAAAATTTCAGAATTGCACCTTGCAATGCGGAGAAATTACTGTTTGTGCATTTACAATATTCATTGATTTTTGCCATTGAAAAACGTCCAGAAATGATTGAAGCTACTGACTGAATGAAAGGAGCTGGCATCTCACTCTCTTTGAATCTTCTTTATCATGCTAAGAGGAGCAGGAAAAAGCAAAAAATTTCAGAATTGCACCTTGCAATGCGGAGAAATTACTGTTTGTGCATTTACAATATTCATTGATTTTTGCCATTGAAAAACATCATGTTATTCATATACCAGAAATGTTTGAAGCTACTGACTGAATGAAAGGAGCTGGCATCTCACTCTCTTTGAATCTTCTTTATCATGCTAAGAGGAGCAGGAAAAAGCAAAAAATTTCAGAATTGCACCTTGCAATGCGGAGAAATTACTGTTTGTGCATTTACAATATTCATTGACTTTTGCCATTGAAAAACATGTTATTCATATACCAGAAATGTTTGAAGCTACTGACTGAATGAAAGGAGCTGGCATCTCACTCTCTTTGAATCTTTTTTATCATGCTAAGAGGAGCAGGAAAAAGCAAAAAATTTCAGAATTGCACCTTGCAATGCGGAGAAATTACTGTTTGTGCATTTACAATATTCATTGATTTTTGCCATTGAAAAACATCATGTTATTCATATACCAGAAATGTTTGAAGCTACTGACTGAATGAAAGGAGCTGGCATCTCACTCTCTTTGAATCTTCTTTATCATGCTAAGAGGAGCAGGAAAAAGCAAAAAATTTCAGAATTGCACCTTGCAATGCGGAGAAATTACTGTTTGTGCATTTACAATATTCATTGACTTTTGCCATTGAAAAACATGTTATTCATATACCAGAAATGTTTGAAGCTACTGACTGAATGAAAGGAGCTGGCATCTCACTCTCTTTGAATCTTCTTTATCATGCTAAGAGGAGCAGGAAAAAGCAAAAAATTTCAGAATTGCACCTTGCAATGCGGAGAAATTACTGTTTGTGCATTTACAATATTCATTGATTTTTGCCATTGAAAAACATCATGTTATTCATATACCAGAAATGTTTGAAGCTACTGACTGAATGAAAGGAGCAGGCATCTCACTCTCTTTGAATCTTCTTTATCATGCTAAGAGGAGCAGGAAAAAGCAAAAAATTTCAGAATTGCACCTTGCAATGCGGAGAAATTACTGTTTGTGCATTTACAATATTCATTGATTTTTGCCATTGAAAAACGTCCAGAAATGATTGAAGCTACTGACTGAATGAAAGGAGCTGGCATCTCACTCTCTTTGAATCTTCTTTATCATGCTAAGAGGAGCAGGAAAAAGCAAAAAAATTCAGAATTGCACCTTGCAATGCGGAGAAATTACTGTTTGTGCATTTACAATATTCATTGATTTTTGCCATTGAAAAACATCATGTTATTCATATACCAGAAATGTTTGAAGCTACTGACTGAATGAAAGGAGCTGGCATCTCACTCTCTTTGAATCTTCTTTGTCATGCTAAGAGGAGCAGGAAAAAGCAAAAAATTTCAGAATTGCACCTTGCAATGCGGAGAAATTACTGTTTGTGCATTTACAATATTCATTGATTTTTGCCATTGAAAAACGTCCAGAAGTGATTGAAGCTACTGACTGAATAAAAGGAGCTGGCATCTCACTCTCTTTGAATCTTCTTTATCATGCTAAGAGGAGCAGGAAAAAGCAAAAAATTTCAGAATTGCACCTTGCAATGCGGAGAAATTACTGTTTGTGCATTTACAATATTCATTGATTTTTGCCATTGAAAAACATGTTATTCATATACCAGAAATGTTTGAAGCTACTGACTGAATGAAAGGAGCTGGCATCTCACTCTCTTTGAATCTTCTTTATCATGCTAAGAGGAGCAGGAAAAAGCAAAAAATTTCAGAATTGCACCTTGCAATGCGGAGAAATTACTGTTTGTGCATTTACAATATTCATTGATTTTTGCCATTGAAAAACATCATGTTATTCATATACCAGAAATGTTTGAAGCTACTGACTGAATGAAAGGAGCTGGCATCTCACTCTCTTTGAATCTTCTTTATCATGCTAAGAGGAGCAGGAAAAAGCAAAAAATTTCAGAATTGCACCTTGCAATGCGGAGAAATTACTGTTTGTGCATTTACAATATTCATTGATTTTTGCCATTGAAAAACGTCCAGAAATGATTGAAGCTACTGACTGAATGAAAGGAGCTGGCATCTCACTCTCTTTGAATCTTCTTTATCATGCTAAGAGGAGCAGGAAAAAGCAAAAAATTTCAGAATTGCATCTTGCAATGCGGAGAAATTACTGTTTGTGCATTTACAATATTCATTGATTTTTGCCATTGAAAAACGTCCAGAAATGATTGAAGCTACTGACTGAATGAAAGGAGCTGGCATCTCACTCTCTTTGAATCTTCTTTATCATGCTAAGAGGAGCAGGAAAAAGCAAAAAATTTCAGAATTGCACCTTGCAATGCGGAGAAATTACTGTTTGTGCATTTACAATATTCATTGATTTTTGCCATTGAAAAACGTCCAGAAATGATTGAAGCTACTGACTGAATGAAAGGAGCTGGCATCTCACTCTCTTTGAATCTTCTTTATCATGCTAAGAGGAGCAGGAAAAAGCAAAAAATTTCAGAATTGCACCTTGCAATGCGGAGAAATTACTGTTAGTGCACTTACAATATTCATTGATTTTTGCCATTGAAAAACATCATGTTATTCATATACCAGAAATGTTTGAAGCTACTGACTGAATGAAAGGAGCTGGCATCTCACTCTCTTTGAATCTTCTTTATCATGCTAAGAGGAGCAGGAAAAATCAAAAAATTTCAGAATTGCACCTTGCAATGCGGAGAAATTACTGTTTGTGCATTTACAATATTCATTGATTTTTGCCATTGAAAAACGTCCAGAAATGATTGAAGCTACTGACTGAATGAAAGGAGCTGGCATCTCACTCTCTTTGAATCTTCTTTATCATGCTAAGAGGAGCAGGAAAAAGCAAAAAATTTCAGAATTGCACCTTGCAATGCGGAGAAATTACTGTTTGTGCATTTACAATATTCATTGATTTTTGAAATTGAAAAACGTCCAGAAATGATTGAAGCTACTGACTGAATGAAAGGAGCTGGCATCTCACTCTCTTTGAATCTTCTTTATCATGCTAAGAGGAGCAGGAGAAAGCAAAAAATTTCAGAATTGCACCTTGCAATGCGGAGAAATTACTGTTTGTGCATTTACAATATTCATTGATTTTTGCCATTGAAAAACATCATGTTATTCATATACCAGAAATGTTTGAAGCTACTGACTGAATGAAAGGAGCTGGCATCTCACTCTCTTTGAATCTTTTTTATCATGCTAAGAGGAGCAGGAAAAAGCAAAAAATTTCAGAATTGCACCTTGCAATGCGGAGAAATTACTGTTTGTGCATTTACAATATTCATTGATTTTTGCCATTGAAAAACGTCCAGAAATGATTGAAGCTACTGACTGAATGAAAGGAGCTGGCATCTCACTCTTTGAATCTTCTTTATCATGCTAAGAGGAGCAGGAAAAAGCAAAAAATTTCAGAATTGCACCTTGCAATGCGGAGAAATTACTGTTTGTGCATTTACAATATTCATTGATTTTTGCCATTGAAAAACGTCCAGAAATGATTGAAGCTACTGACTGAATGAAAGGAGCTGGCATCTCACTCTCTTTGAATCTTCTTTATCATGCTAAGAGGAGCAGGAAAAAGCAAAAAATTTCAGAATTGCACCTTGCAATGCGAAGAAATTAATGTTTGTGCATTTACAATATTCATTGATTTTTGCCATTGAAAAACGTCCAGAAATGATTGAAGCTACTGACTGAATGAAAGGAGCTGGCATCTCACTCTCTTTGAATCTTCTTTATCATGTTAAGAGGAGCAGGAAAAAGCAAAAAATTTCAGAATTGCACCTTGCAATGCGGAGAAATTACTGTTTGTGCATTTACAATATTCATTGATTTTTGCCATTGAAAAACATCATGTTATTCATATACCAGAAATGTTTGAAGCTACTGACTGAATGAAAGGAGCTGGCATCTCACTCTCTTTGAATCTTCTTTATCATGCTAAGAGGAGCAGGAAAAAGCAAAAAATATCAGAATTGCACCTTGCAATGCGGAGAAATTACTGTTTGTGCATTTACAATATTCATTGATTTTTGCCATTGAAAAACATCATGTTATTCATATACCAGAAATGTTTGAAGCTACTGACTGAATGAAAGGAGCTGGCATCTCACTCTCTTTGAATCTTCTTTATCATGCTAAGAGGAGCAGGAAAAAGCAAAAAATTTCAGAATTGCACCTTGCAATGCGTAGAAATTACTGTTTGTGCATTTACAATATTCATTGATTTTTGCCATTGAAAAACGTCCAGAAATGATTGAAGCTACTGACTGAATGAAAGGAGCTGGCATCTAAATCTCTTTGAATCTTCTTTATCATGCTAAGAGTAGCAGGAAAAAGCAAAAAATTTCAGAATTGCACCTTGCAATGCGGAGAAATTACTGTTTGTGCATTTACAATATTCATTGATTTTTGCCATTGAAAAACGTCCAGAAATGATTGAAGCTACTGACTGAATGAAAGGAGCTGGCATCTCACTCTCTTTGAATCTTTTTTATCATGCTAAGAGGAGCAGGAAAAAGCAAAAAATTTCAGAATTGCACCTTGCAATGCGGAGAAATTACTGTTTGTGCATTTACAATATTCATTGATTTTTGCCATTGAAAAACGTCCAGAAATGATTGAAGCTACTGACTGAATGAAAGGAGCTGGCATCTCACTCTCTTTGAATCTTCTTTATCATGCTAAGAGGAGCAGGAAAAAGCAAAAAATTTCAGAATTGCACCTTGCAATGCGGAGAAATTACTGTTTGTGCATTTACAATATTCATTGATTTTTGCCATTGAAAAACGTCCAGAAATGATTGAAGCTACTGACTGAATGAAAGGAGCTGGCATCTCACTCTTTGAATCTTCTTTATCATGCTAAGAGGAGCAGGAAAAAGCAAAAAATTTCAGAATTGCACCTTGCAATGCGGAGAAATTACTGTTTGTGCATTTACAATATTCATTGATTTTTGCCATTGAAAAACGTCCAGAAATGATTGAAGCTACTGACTGAATGAAAGGAGCTGGCATCTCACTCTCTTTGAATCTTCTTTATCATGCTAAGAGGAGCAGGAAAAAGCAAAAAATTTCAGAAGTGCACCTTGCAATGCGAAGAAATTACTGTTTGTGCATTTACAATATTCATTGATTTTTGCCATTGAAAAACATCATGTTATTCATACACCAGAAATGTTTGAAGCTACTGACTGAATGAAAGGAGCTGGCATCTCACTCTCTTTGAATCTTCTTTATCATGCTAAGAGGAGCAGGAAAAAGCAAAAAATTTCAGAATTACACCTTGCAATGCGGAGAAATTACTGTTTGTGCATTTACAATATTCATTGATTTTTGCCATTGAAAAACGTCCAGAAATGATTGAAGCTACTGACTGAATGAAAGGAGCTGGCATCTCACTCTCTTTGAATCTTCTTTATCATGCTAAGAGGAGCAGGAAAAAGCAAAAAATTTCAGAATTGCACCTTGCAATGCGGAGAAATTACTGTTTGTGCATTTACAATATTCATTGATTTTTGCCATTGAAAAACATCATGTTATTCATATACCAGAAATGTTTGAAGCTACTGACTGAATGAAAGGAGCTGGCATCTCACTCTCTTTGAATCTTCTTTATCATGCTAAGAGGAGCAGGAAAAAGCAAAAAATTTCAGAATTGCATCTTGCAATGCGGAGAAATTACTGTTTGTGCATTTACAATATTCATTGATTTTTGCCATTGAAAAACGTCCAGAAATGATTGAAGCTACTTACTGAATGAAAGGAGCTGGCATCTCACTCTCTTTGAATCTTCTTTATCATGCTAAGAGGAGCAGGAAAAAGCAAAAAATTTCAGAATTGCACCTTGCAATGCGGAGAAATTACTGTTTGTGCATTTACAATATTCATTGATTTTTGCCATTGAAAAACGTCCAGAAATGATTGAAGCTACTGACTGAATGAAAGGAGCTGGCATCTCACTCTCTTTGAATCTTCTTTATCATGCTAAGAGGAGCAGGAAAAAGCAAAAAATTTCAGAATTGCACCTTGCAATGCGGAGAAATTACTGTTTGTGCATTTACAATATTCATTGATTTTTGCCATTGAAAAACATCATGTTATTCATATACCAGAAATGTTTGAAGCTACTGACTGAATGAAAGGAGCTGGCATCTCACTCTCTTTGAATCTTCTTTATCATGCTAAGAGGAGCAGGAAAAAGCAAAAAATTTCAGAATTGCACCTTGCAATGCGGAGAAATTACTGTTTGTGCATTTACAATATTCATTGATTTTTGCCATTGAAAAACGTCCAGAAATGATTGAAGCTACTGACTGAATGAAAGGAGCTGGTATCTCACTCTCTTTGAATCTTCTTTATCATGCTAAGAGGAGCAGGAAAAAGCAAAAAATTTCAGAATTGCACCTTGCAATGCGGAGAAATTACTGTTTGTGCATTTACAATATTCATTGATTTTTGCCATTGAAAAACGTCCAGAAATGATTGAAGCTACTGACTGAATGAAAGGAGCTGGCATCTCACTCTCTTTGAATCTTCTTTATCATGCTAAGAGGAGCAGGAGAAAGCAAAAAATTTCAGAATTGCACCTTGCAATGCGGAGAAATTACTGTTTGTGCATTTACAATATTCATTGATTTTTGCCATTGAAAAACATCATGTTATTCATATACCAGAAATGTTTGAAGCTACTGACTGAATGAAAGGAGCTTGCTTCTCACTCTCTTTGAATCTTCTTTATCATGCTAAGAGGAGCAGGAAAAAGCAAAAAATTTCAGAATTGCACCTTGCAATGCGGAGAAATTACTGTTTGTGCATTTACAATATTCATTGATTTTTGCCATTGAAAAACGTCCAGAAATGATTGAAGCTGCTGACTGAATGAAAGCAGCTGGCATCTCACTCTCTTTGAATCTTCTTTATCATGCTAAGAGGAGCAGGAAAAAGCAAAAAATTTCAGAATTGCACCTTGCAATGCGGAGAAATTACTGTTTGTGCATTTACAATATTCATTGATTTTTGCCATTGAAAAACGTCCAGAAATGATTTAAGCTACTGACTGAATGAAAGTAGCTGGCATCTCACTCTCTTTGAATCTTCTTTACCATGCTAAGAGGAGCAGGAAAAAGCAAAAAATTTCAGAATTGCACCTTGCAATGCGGAGAAATTACTGTTTGTGCATTTACAATATTCATTGATTTTTGCCATTGAAAAACATCATGTTATTCATATACCAGAAATGTTTGAAGCTACTGACTGAATGAAAGGAGCTGGCATCTCACTCTCTTTGAATCTTCTTTATCATGCTAAGAGGAGCAGGAAAAAGCAAAAAATTTCAGAATTGTACCTTGCAATGCGGAGAAATTACTGTTTGTGCATTTACAATATTCATTGATTTTTGCCATTGAAAAACGTCCAGAAATGATTGAAGCTACTGACTGAATGAAAGGAGCTGGCATCTCACTCTCTTTGAATCTTCTTTATCATGCTAAGAGGAGCAGGAAAAAGCAAAAAATTTCAGAATTGCATCTTGCAATGCGGAGAAATTACTGTTTGTGCATTTACAATATTCATTGATTTTTGCCATTGAAAAACGTCCAGAAATGATTGAAGCTACTTACTGAATGAAAGGAGCTGGCATCTCACTCTCTTTGAATCTTCTTTATCATGCTAAGAGGAGCAGGAAAAAGCAAAAAATTTCAGAATTGCACCTTGCAATGCGGAGAAATTACTGTTTGTGCATTTACAATATTCATTGATTTTTGCCATTGAAAAACGTCCAGAAATGATTGAAGCTACTGACTGAATGAAAGGAGCTGGCATCTCACTCTCTTTGAATCTTCTTTATCATGCTAAGAGGAGCAGGAAAAAGCAAAAAATTTCAGAATTGCACCTTGCAATGCGGAGAAATTACTGTTTGTGCATTTACAATATTCATTGATTTTTGCCATTGAAAAACATCATGTTATTCATATACCAGAAATGTTTGAAGCTACTGACTGAATGAAAGGAGCTGGCATCTCACTCTCTTTGAATCTTTTTTATCATGCTAAGAGGAGCAGGAAAAAGCAAAAAATTTCAGAATTGCACCTTGCAATGCGGAGAAATTACTGTTTGTGCATTTACAATATTCATTGATTTTTGCCTTTGAAAAACGTCCAGAAATGATTGAAGCTACTGACTGAATGAAAGGAGCTGGCATCTCACTCTCTTTGAATCTTCTTTATCATGCTAAGAGGAGCAGGAAAAAGCAAAAAATTTCAGAATTGCACCTTGCAATGCGGAGAAATTACTGTTTGTGCATTTACAATATTCATTGATTTTTGCCATTGAAAAACGTCCAGAAATGAATGAAGCTACTGACTGAATGAAAGGAGCTGGCATCTCACTCTCTTTGAATCTTCTTTATTATGCTAAGAGGAGCAGGAGAAAGCAAAAAATTTCAGAATTGCACCTTGCAATGCGGAGAAATTACTGTTTGTGCATTTACAATATTCATTGATTTTTGCCATTGAAAAACATCATGTTATTCATATACCAGAAATGTTTGAAGCTACTGACTGAATGAAAGGAGCTGGCTTCTCACTCTCTTTGAATCTTCTTTATCATGCTAAGAGGAGCAGGAAAAATCAAAAAATTTCAGAATTGCACCTTGCAATGCGGAGAAATTACTGTTTGTGCATTTACAATATTCATTGATTTTTGCCATTGAAAAACGTCCAGAAATGATTGAAGCTACTGACTGAATGAAAGGAGCTGGCATCTCACTCTCTTTGAATCTTCTTTATCATGCTAAGAGGAGCAGGAAAAAGCAAAAAATTTCAGAATTGCACCTTGCAATGCGGAGAAATTACTGTTTGTGCATTTACAATATTCATTGATTTTTGCCATTGAAAAACGTCCAGAAATGATTGAAGCTACTGACTGAATGAAAGGAGCTGGCATCTCACTCTTTGAATCTTCTTTATCATGCTAAGAGGAGCAGGAAAAAGCAAAAAATTTCAGAATTGCACCTTGCAATGCGGAGAAATTACTGTTTGTGCATTTACAATATTCATTGATTTTTGCCATTGAAAAACGTCCAGAAATGATTGAAGCTACTGACTGAATGAAAGGAGCTGGCATCTCACTCTCTTTGAATCTTCTTTATCATGCTAAGAGGAGCAGGAAAAAGCAAAAAATTTCAGAATTGCACCTTGCAATGCGGAGAAATTACTGTTTGTGCATTTACAATATTCATTGATTTTTGCCATTGAAAAACATCATGTTATTCATATACCAGAAATGTTTGAAGCTACTGACTGAATGAAAGGAGCTGGCATCTCACTCTCTTTGAATCTTCTTTATCATGCAAAGAGGAGCAGGAAAAAGCAAAAAAATTTCAGAATTGCACCTTGCAATGCGGAGAAATTACTGTTTGTGCATTTACAATATTCATTGATTTTTGCCATTGAAAAATGTCCAGAAATGATTGAAGCTACTGACTGAATGAAAGGAGCTGGCATCTCACTCTCTTTGAATCTTCTTTATCATGCTAAGAGGAGCAGGAAAAAGCAAAAAATTTCAGAATTGCACCTTGCAATGCGGAGAAATTACTGTTTGTGCATTTACAATATTCATTGATTTTTGCCATTGAAAAACATCATGTTATTCATATACCAGAAATGTTTGAAGCTACTGACTGAATGAAAGGAAAAGGCATCTCACTCTCTTTGAATCTTCTTTATCATGCTAAGAGGAGCAGGAAAAAGCAAAAAATTTCAGAATTGCACCTTGCAATGCGGAGAAATTACTGTTTGTGCATTTACAATATTCATTGATTTTTGCCATTGAAAAACGTCCAGAAATGATTGAAGCTACTGACTGAATGAAAGGAGCTGGCATCTCACTCTCTTTGAATCTTCTTTATCATGCTAAGAGGAGCAGGAAAAAGCAAAAAATTTCAGAATTGCACCTTGCAATGCGGAGAAATTACTGTTTGTGCATTTACAATATTCATTGACTTTTGCCATTGAAAAACATGTTATTCATATACCAGAAATGTTTGAAGCTACTGACTGAATGAAAGGAGCTGGCATCTCACTCTCTTTGAATCTTCTTTATCATGCTAAGAGGAGCAGGAAAAAGCAAAAAATTTCAGAATTGCACCTTGCAATGCGGAGAAATTACTGTTTGTGCATTTACAATATTCATTGATTTTTGCCATTGAAAAACATCATGTTATTCATATACCAGAAATGTTTGAAGCTACTGACTGAATGAAAGGAGCAGGCATCTCACTCTCTTTGAATCTTCTTTATCATGCTAAGAGGAGCAGGAAAAAGCAAAAAATTTCAGAATTGCACCTTGCAATGCGGAGAAATTACTGTTTGTGCATTTACAATATTCATTGATTTTTGCCATTGAAAAACGTCCAGAAATGATTGAAGCTACTGACTGAATGAAAGGAGCTGGCATCTCACTCTCTTTGAATCTTCTTTATCATGCTAAGAGGAGCAGGAAAAAGCAAAAAATTTCAGAATTGCACCTTGCAATGCGGAGAAATTACTGTTTGTGCATTTACAATGTTCATTGATTTTTGCCATTGAAAAACATCATGTTATTCATATACCAGAAATGTTTGAAGCTACTGACTGAATGAAAGGAGCTGGCATCTCACTCTCTTTGAATCTTCTTTATCATGCTAAGAGGAGCAGGAAAAAGCAAAAAATTTCAGAATTGCACCTTGCAATGCGGAGAAATTACTGTTTGTGCATTTACAATATTCATTGATTTTTGCCATTGAAAAACGTCCAGAAATGATTGAAGCTACTGACTGAATGAAAGGAGCTGGCATCTCACTCTCTTTGAATCTTCTTTATCATGCAAAGAGGAGCAGGAAAAAGCAAAAAATTTCAGAATTGCACCTTGCAATGCGGAGAAATTACTGTTTGTGCATTTACAATATTCATTGATTTTTGCCATTGAAAAACATGTTATTCATATACCAGAAATGTTTGAAGCTACTGACTGAATGAAAGGAGCTGGCATCTCACTCTCTTTGAATCTTCTTTATCATGCTAAGAGGAGCAGGAAAAAGCAAAAAATTTCAGAATTGCACCTTGCAATGCGGAGAAATTACTGTTTGTGCATTTACAATATTCATTGATTTTTGCCATTGAAAAACATCATGTTATTCATATACCAGAAATCTTTGAAGCTACTGACTGAATGAAAGGAGCTGGCATCTCACTCTCTTTGAATCTTCTTTATCATGCTAAGAGGAGCAGGAAAAAGCAAAAAATTTCAGAATTGCACCTTGCAATGCGGAGAAATTACTGTTTGTGCATTTACAATATTCATTGATTTTTGCCATTGAAAAACGTCCAGAAATGATTGAAGCTACTGACTGAATGAAAGGAGCTGGCATCTCACTCTCTTTGAATCTTCTTTATCATGCTAAGAGGAGCAGGAAAAAGCAAAAAATTTCAGAATTGCATCTTGCAATGCGGGGAAATTACTGTTTGTGCATTTACAATATTCATTGATTTTTGCCATTGAAAAACGTCCAGAAATGATTGAAGCTACTGACTGAATGAAAGGAGCTGGCATCTCACTCTCTTTGAATCTTCTTTATCATGCTAAGAGGAGCAGGAAAAAGCAAAAAATTTCAGAATTGCACCTTGCAATGCGGAGAAATTACTGTTTGTGCATTTACAATATTCATTGATTTTTGCCATTGAAAAACGTCCAGAAATGATTGAAGCTACTGACTGAATGAAAGGAGCTGGCATCTCACTCTCTTTGAATCTTCTTTATCATGCTAAGAGGAGCAGGAAAAAGCAAAAAATTTCAGAATTGCACCTTGCAATGCGGATAAATTACTGTTTGTGCATTTACAATATTCATTGATTTTTGCCATTGAAAAACATCATGTTATTCATATACCAGAAATGTTTGAAGCTACTGACTGAATGAAAGGAGCTGGCTTCTCACTCTCTTTGAATCTTCTTTATCATGCCAAGAGGAGCAGGAAAAAGCAAAAAATTTCAGAATTGCACCTTGCAATGCGGAGAAATTACTGTTTGTGCATTTACAATATTCATTGATTTTTGCCATTGAAAAACGTCCAGAAATGATTGAAGCTACTGACTGAATGAAAGGAGCTGGCATCTCACTCTCTTTGAATCTTCTTTATCATGCTAAGAGTAGCAGGAAAAAGCAAAAAATTTCAGAATTGCACCTTGCAATGCGGAGAAATTACTGTTTGTGCATTTACAATATTCATTGATTTTTGCCATTGAAAAACGTCCAGAAATGATTGAAGCTACTGACTGAATGAAAGGAGCTGGCATCTCACTCTTTGAATCTCCTTTATCATGCTAAGAGGAGCAGGAAAAAGCAAAAAATTTCAGAATTGCACCTTGCAATGCGGAGAAATTACTGTTTGTGCATTTACAATATTCATTGATTTTTGCCATTGAAAAACATCATGTTATTCATATACCAGAAATGATTGAAGCTACTGACTAAATGAAAGGAGCTGGCATCTCACTCTCTTTGAATCTTCTTTATCATACTAAGAGGAGCAGGAAAAAGCAAAAAATTTCAGAATTGCACCTTGCAATGCGGAGAAATTACTGTTTGTGCATTTACAATATTCATTGATTTTTGACATTGAAAAACGTCCAGAAATGATTGAAGCTACTGACTGAATGAAAGGAGCTGGCATCTCACTCTCTTTGAATCTTCTTTATCATGCTAAGAGGAGCAGGAAAAAGCAAAAAATTTCAGAATTGCACCTTGCAATGCGGAGAAATTACTGTTTGTGCATTTACAATATTCATTGATTTTTGCCATTGAAAAACGTCCAGAAATGATTGAAGCTACTGACTGAATGAAAGGAGCTGGCATCTCACTCTCTTTGAATCTTCTTTATCATGCTAAGAGGAGCAGGAAAAAGCAAAAAATTTCAGAATTGCACCTTGCAATGCGGAGAAATTACTGTTTGTGCATTTACAATATTCATTGATTTTTGCCATTGAAAAACATCATGTTATTCATATACCAGAAATGTTTGAAGATACTGACTGAATGAAAGGAGCAGGCATCTCACTCTCTTTGAATCTTCTTTATCATGCTAAGAGGAGCAGGAAAAAGCAAAAAATTTCATAATTGCACCTTGCAATGCGGAGAAATTACTGTTTGTACATTTACAATATTCATTGATTTTTGCCATTGAAAAACGTCCAGAAATGATTGAAGCTACTGACTGAATGAAAGGAGCTGGCATCTCACTCTCTTTGAATCTTCTTTATCATGCTAAGAGGAGCAGGAAAAAGCAAAAAATTTCAGAATTGCACCTTGCAATGCGTAGAAATTACTGTTTGTGCATTTACAATATTCATTGATTTTTGCCATTGAAAAATGTCCAGAAATAATTGAACCTACTGACTGAATTAAAGGAGCTGGCATCTCACTCTCTTTGAATCTTCTTTATCATGCTAAGAGGAGCAGGAAAAAGCAAAAAATTTCAGAATTGCACCTTGCAATGCGGAGAAATTACTGTTTGTGCATTTACAATATTCATTGATTTTTGCCATTGAAAAACATCATGTTATTCATATACCAGAAATGTTTGAAGCTACTGACTGAATGAAAGGAGCTGGCATCTCACTCTCTTTGAATCTTCTTTATCATGCTAAGAGGAGCAGGAAAAAGCAAAAAATTTCAGAATTGCACCTTGCAATGCGGAGAAATTACTGTTTGTGCATTTACAATATTCATTGATTTTTCCCATTGAAAAATGTCCAGAAATGATTGAAGCTACTGACTGAATGAAAGGAGCTGGCATCTCACTCTCTTTGAATCTTCTTTATCATGCTAAGAGGAGCAGGAAAAAGCAAAAAATTTCAGAATTGCACCTTGCAATGCGGAGAAATTACTGTTTGTGCATTTACAATATTCATTGATTTTTGCCATTGAAAAACATCATGTTATTCATATACCAGAAATGTTTGAAGCTACTGACTGAATGAAAGGAGCAGGCATCTCACTCTCTTTGAATCTTCTTTATCATGCTAAGAGGAGCAGGAAAAAGCAAAAAATTTCAGAATTGCACCTTGCAATGCGGAGAAATTACTGTTTGTGCATTTACAATATTCATTGATTTTTGCCATTGAAAAACGTCCAGAAATGATTGAAGCTACTGACTGAATGAAAGGAGCTGGCATCTCACTCTCTTTGAATCTTCTTTATCATGCTAAGAGGAGCAGGAAAAAGCAAAAAATTTCAGAATTGCACCTTGCAATGCGGAGAAATTACTGTTTGTGCATTTACAATATTCATTGACTTTTGCCATTGAAAAACATGTTATTCATATACCAGAAATGTTTGAAGCTACTGACTGAATGAAAGGAGCTGGCATCTCACTCTCTTTGAATCTTCTTTATCATGCTAAGAGGAGCAGGAAAAAGCAAAAAATTTCAGAATTGCACCTTGCAATGCGGAGAAATTACTGTTTGTGCATTTACAATATTCATTGATTTTTGCCATTGAAAAACATCATGTTATTCATATACCAGAAATGTTTGAAGCTACTGACTGAATGAAAGGAGCAGGCATCTCACTCTCTTTGAATCTTCTTTATCATGCTAAGAGGAGCAGGAAAAAGCAAAAAATTTCAGAATTGCACCTTGCAATGCGGAGAAATTACTGTTTGTGCATTTACAATATTCATTGATTTTTGCCATTGAAAAACGTCCAGAAATGATTGAAGCTACTGACTGAATGAAAGGAGCTGGCATCTCACTCTCTTTGAATCTTCTTTATCATGCTAACAGGAGCAGGAAAAAGCAAAAAATTTCAGAATTGCACCTTGCAATGCGGAGAAATTACTGTTTGTGCATTTACAATATTCATTGATTTTTGCCATTGAAAAACATCATGTTATTCATATACCAGAAATGTTTGAAGCTACTGACTGAATGAAAGGAGCTGGCATCTCACTCTCTTTGAATCTTCTTTATCATGCTAAGAGGAGCAGGAAAAAGCAAAAAATTTCAGAATTGCACCTTGCAATGCGGAGAAATTACTGTTTGTGCATTTACAATATTCATTGATTTTTGCCATTGAAAAACGTCCAGAAATGATTGAAGCTACTGACTGAATGAAAGGAGCTGGCATCTCACTCTCTTTGAATCTTCTTTATCATGCTAAGAGGAGCAGGAAAAAGCAAAAAATTTCAGAATTGCACCTTGCAATGCGGAGAAATTACTGTTTGTGCATTTACAATATTCATTGATTTTTGCCATTGAAAAACATGTTATTCATATACCAGAAATGTTTGAACCTACTGACTGAATGAAAGGAGCTGGCATCTCACTCTCTTTGAATCTTCTTTATCATGCTAAGAGGAGCAGGAAAAAGCAAAAAATTTCAGAATTGCACCTTGCAATGCGGAGAAATTACTGTTTGTGCATTTACAATATTCATTGATTTTTGCCATTGAAAAACATCATGTTATTCATATACCAGAAATGTTTGAAGCTACTGACTGAATGAAAGGAGCTGGCATCTCACTCTCTTTGAATCTTCTTTATCATGCTAAGATGAGCAGGAAAAAGCAAAAAATTTCAGAATTGCACCTTGCAATGCGGAGAAATTACTGTTTGTGCATTTACAATATTCATTGATTTTTGCCATTGAAAAACGTCCAGAAATGATTGAAGCTACTGACTGAATGAAAGGAGCTGGCATCTCACTCTCTTTGAATCTTCTTTATCATGCTAAGAGGAGCAGGAAAAAGCAAAAAATTTCAGAATTGCATCTTGCAATGCGGAGAAATTACTGTTTGTGCATTTACAATATTCATTGATTTTTGCCATTGAAAAACGTCCAGAAATGATTGAAGCTACTGACTGAATGAAAGGAGCTGGCATCTCACTCTCTTTGAATCTTCTTTATCATGCTAAGAGGAGCAGGAAAAAGCAAAAAATTTCAGAATTGCACCTTGCAATGCGGAGAAATTACTGTTTGTGCATTTACAATATTCATTGATTTTTGCCATTGAAAAACATCATGTTATTCATATACCAGAAATGTTTGAAGCTACTGACTGAATGAAAGGAGCTGGCATCTCACTCTCTTTGAATCTTCTTTATCATGCTAAGAGGAGCAGGAAAAAGCAAAAAATTTCAGAATTGCACCTTGCAATGCGGAGAAATTACTGTTTGTGCATTTACAATGTTCATTGATTTTTGCCATTGAAAAATGTCCAGAAATGATTGAAGCTACTGACTGAATGAAAGGAGCTGGCATCTCACTCTCTTTGAATCTTCTTTATCATGCTAAGAGGAGCAGGAAAAAGCAAAAAATTTCAGAATTGCACCTTGCAATGCGGAGAAATTACTGTTTGTGCATTTACAATATTCATTGATTTTTGCCATTGAAAAACATCATGTTATTCATATACCAGAAATGTTTGAAGCTACTGACTGAATGAAAGGAGCAGGCATCTCACTCTCTTTGAATCTTCTTTATCATGCTAAGAGGAGCAGGAAAAAGCAAAAAATTTCAGAATTGCACCTTGCAATGCGGAGAAATTACTGTTTGTGCATTTACAATATTCATTGATTTTTGCCATTGAAAAACGTCCAGAAATGATTGAAGCTACTGACTGAATGAAAGGAGCTGGCATCTCACTCTCTTTGAATCTTCTTTATCATGCTAAGAGGAGCAGGAAAAAGCAAAAAATTTCAGAATTGCACCTTGCAATGCGGAGAAATTACTGTTTGTGCATTTACAATATTCATTGACTTTTGCCATTGAAAAACATGTTATTCATATACCAGAAATGTTTGAAGCTACTGACTGAATGAAAGGAGCTGGCATCTCACTCTCTTTGAATCTTCTTTATCATGCTAAGAGGAGCAGGAAAAAGCAAAAAATTTCAGAATTGCACCTTGCAATGCGGAGAAATTACTGTTTGTGCATTTACAATATTCATTGATTTTTGCCATTGAAAAACATCATGTTATTCATATACCAGAAAAGTTTGAAGCTACTGACTGAATGAAAGGAGCAGGCATCTCACTCTCTTTGAATCTTCTTTATCATGCTAAGAGGAGCAGGAAAAAGCAAAAAATTTCAGAATTGCACCTTGCAATGCGGAGAAATTACTGTTTGTGCATTTACAATATTCATTGATTTTTGCCATTGAAAAACGTCCAGAAATGATTGAAGCTACTGACTGAATGAAAGGAGCTGGCATCTCACTCTCTTTGAATCTTCTTTATCATGCTAAGAGGAGCAGGAAAAAGCAAAAAATTTCAGAATTGCACCTTGCAATGCGGAGAAATTACTGTTTGTGCATTTACAATATTCATTGATTTTTGCCATTGAAAAACATCATGTTATTCATATACCAGAAATGTTTGAAGCTACTGACTGAATGAAAGGAGCTGGCATCTCACTCTCTTTGAATCTTCTTTATCATGCTAAGAGTAGCAGGAAAAAGCAAAAAATTTCAGAATTGCACCTTGCAATGCGGAGAAATTACTGTTTGTGCATTTACAATATTCATTGATTTTTGCCATTGAAAAACGTCCAGAAATGATTGAAGCTACTGACTGAATGAAAGGAGCTGGCATCTCACTCTCTTTGAATCTTCTTTATCATGCTAAGAGGAGCAGGAAAAAGCAAAAAATTTCAGAATTGCACCTTGCAATGCGGAGAAATTACTGTTTGTGCATTTACAATATTCATTGATTTTTGCCATTGAAAAACATGTTATTCATATACCAGAAATGTTTGAAGCTACTGACTGAATGAAAGGAGCTGGCATCTCACTCTCTTTGAATCTTCTTTATCATGCTAAGAGGAGCAGGAAAAAGCAAAAAATTTCAGAATTGCACCTTGCAATGCGGAGAAATTACTGTTTGTGCATTTACAATATTCATTGATTTTTGCCATTGAAAAACATCATGTTATTCATATACCAGAAATGTTTGAAGCTACTGACTGAATGAAAGGAGCTGGCATCTCACTCTCTTTGAATCTTCTTTATCATGCTAAGAGGAGCAGGAAAAAGCAAAAAATTTCAGAATTGCACCTTGCAATGCGGAGAAATTACTGTTTGTGCATTTACAATATTCATTGATTTTTGCCATTGAAAAACGTCCAGAAATGATTGAAGCTACTGACTGAATGAAAGGAGCTGGCATCTCACTCTCTTTGAATCTTCTTTATCATGCTAAGAGGAGCAGGAAAAAGCAAAAAATTTCAGAATTGCACCTTGCAATGCGGAGAAATTACTGTTTGTGCATTTACAATATTCATTGATTTTTGCCATTGAAAAACATCATGTTATTCATATACCAGAAATGTTTGAAGCTACTGACTGAATGAAAGGAGCTGGCATCTCACTCTCTTTGAATCTTTTTTATCATGCTAAGAGGAGCAGGAAAAAGCAAAAAATTTCAGAATTGCACCTTGCAATGCGGAGAAATTACTGTTTGTGCATTTACAATATTCATTGATTTTTGCCATTGAAAAACGTCCAGAAATGATTGAAGCTACTGACTGAATGAAAGGAGCTGGCATCTCACTCTCTTTGAATCTTCTTTATCATGCTAAGAGGAGCAGGAAAAAGCAAAAAATTTCAGAATTGCACCTTGCAATGCAGAGAAATTACTGTTTGTGCATTTACAATATTCATTGATTTTTGCCATTGAAAAACGTCCAGAAATGATTGAAGCTACTGACTGAATGAAAGGAGCTGGCATCTCACTCTTTGAATCTTCTTTATCATGCTAAGAGGAGCAGGAAAAAGCAAAAAATTTCAGAATTGCACCTTGCAATGCGGAGAAATTACTGTTTGTGCATTTACAATATTCATTGATTTTTGCCATTGAAAAACGTCCAGAAATGATTGAAGCTACTGACTGAATGAAAGGAGCTGGCATCTCACTCTCTTTGTATCTTCTTTATCATGCTAAGAGGAGCAGGAAAAAGCAAAAAATTTCAGAATTGCACCTTGCAATGCGAAGAAATTACTGTTTGTGCATTTACAATATTCATTGATTTTTGCCATTGAAAAACGTCCAGAAATGATTGAAGCTACTGACTGAATGAAAGGAGCTGGCATCTCACTCTCTTTGAATCTTCTTTATCATGCTAAGAGGAGCAGGAAAAAGCAAAAAATTTCAGAATTGCACCTTGCAATGCGGAGAAATTACTGTTTGTGCATTTACAATATTCATTGATTTTTGCCATTGAAAAACATCATGTTATTCATATACCAGAAATGTTTGAAGCTACTGACTGAATGAAAGGAGCAGGCATCTCACTCTCTTTGAATCTTCTTTATCATGCTAAGAGGAGCAGGAAAAAGCAAAAAATTTCAGAATTGCACCTTGCAATGCGGAGAAATTACTGTTTGTGCATTTACAATATTCATTGATTTTTTGCCATTGAAAAACGTCCAGAAATGATTGAAGCTACTGACTGAATGAAAGGAGCTGGCATCTCACTCTCTTTGAATCTTCTTTATCATGCTAAGAGGAGCAGGAAAAAGCAAAAAATTTCAGAATTGCACCTTGCAATGCGGAGAAATTACTGTTTGTGCATTTACAATATTCATTGACTTTTGCCATTGAAAAACATGTTATTCATATACCAGAAATGTTTGAAGCTACTGACTGAATGAAAGGAGCTGGCATCTCACTCTCTTTGAATCTTCTTTATCATGCTAAGAGGAGCAGGAAAAAGCAAAAAATTTCAGAATTGCACCTTGCAATGCGGAGAAATTACTGTTTGTGCATTTACAATATTCATTGATTTTTGCCATTGAAAAACATCATGTTATTCATATACCAGAAATGTTTGAAGCTACTGACTGAATGAAAGGAGCTGGCATCTCACTCTCTTTGAATCTTTTTTATCATGCTAAGAGGAGCAGGAAAAAGCAAAAAATTTCAGAATTGCACCTTGCAATGCGGAGAAATTACTGTTTGTGCATTTACAATATTCATTGATTTTTGCCATTGAAAAACGTCCAGAAATGATTGAAGCTACTGACTGAATGAAAGGAGCTGGCATCTCACTCTTTGAATCTTCTTTATCATGCTAAGAGGAGCAGGAAAAAGCAAAAAATTTCAGAATTGCACCTTGCAATGCGGAGAAATTACTGTTTGTGCATTTACAATATTCATTGATTTTTGCCATTGAAAAACGTCCAGAAATGATTGAAGCTACTGACTGAATGAAAGGAGCTGGCATCTCACTCTCTTTGTATCTTCTTTATCATGCTAAGAGGAGCAGGAAAAAGCAAAAAATTTCAGAATTGCACCTTGCAATGCGAAGAAATTACTGTTTGTGCATTTACAATATTCATTGATTTTTGCCATTGAAAAACGTCCAGAAATGATTGAAGCTACTGACTGAATGAAAGGAGCTGGCATCTCACTCTCTTTGAATCTTCTTTATCATGCTAAGAGGAGCAGGAAAAAGCAAAAATTTCAGAATTGCACCTTGCAATGCGGAGAAATTACTGTTTGTGCATTTACAATATTCATTGATTTTTGCCATTGAAAAACATCATGTTATTCATATACCAGAAATGTTTGAAGCTACTGACTGAATGAAAGGAGCAGGCATCTCACTCTCTTTGAATCTTCTTTATCATGCTAAGAGGAGCAGGAAAAAGCAAAAAATTTCAGAATTGCACCTTGCAATGCGGAGAAATTACTGTTTGTGCATTTACAATATTCATTGATTTTTTGCCATTGAAAAACGTCCAGAAATGATTGAAGCTACTGACTGAATGAAAGGAGCTGGCATCTCACTCTCTTTGAATCTTCTTTATCATGCTAAGAGGAGCAGGAAAAAGCAAAAAATTTCAGAATTGCACCTTGCAATGCGGAGAAATTACTGTTTGTGCATTTACAATATTCATTGACTTTTGCCATTGAAAAACATGTTATTCATATACCAGAAATGTTTGAAGCTACTGACTGAATGAAAGGAGCTGGCATCTCACTCTCTTTGAATCTTCTTTATCATGCTAAGAGGAGCAGGAAAAAGCAAAAAATTTCAGAATTGCACCTTGCAATGCGGAGAAATTACTGTTTGTGCATTTACAATATTCATTGATTTTTGCCATTGAAAAACATCATGTTATTCATATACCAGAAATGTTTGAAGCTACTGACTGAATGAAAGGAGCAGGCATCTCACTCTCTTTGAATCTTCTTTATCATGCTAAGAGGAGCAGGAAAAAGCAAAAAATTTCAGAATTGCACCTTGCAATGCGGAGAAATTACTGTTTGTGCATTTACAATATTCATTGATTTTTGCCATTGAAAAACGTCCAGAAATGATTGAAGCTACTGACTGAATGAAAGGAGCTGGCATCTCACTCTCTTTGAATCTTCTTTATCATGCTAAGAGGAGCAGGAAAAAGCAAAAAATTTCAGAATTGCACCTTGCAATGCGGAGAAATTACTGTTTGTGCATTTACAATATTCATTGATTTTTGCCATTGAAAAACATCATGTTATTCATATACCAGAAATGTTTGAAGCTACTGACTGAATGAAAGGAGCTGGCATCTCACTCTCTTTGAATCTTCTTTATCATGCTAAGAGGAGCAGGAAAAAGCAAAAAATTTCAGAATTGCACCTTGCAATGCGGAGAAATTACTGTTTGTGCATTTACAATATTCATTGATTTTTGCCATTGAAAAACGTCCAGAAATGATTGAAGCTACTGACTGAATGAAAGGAGCTGGCATCTCACTCTCTTTGAATCTTCTTTATCATGCTAAGAGGAGCAGGAAAAAGCAAAAAATTTCAGAATTGCACCTTGCAATGCGGAGAAATTACTGTTTGTGCATTTACAATATTCATTGATTTTTGCCATTGAAAAACATGTTATTCATATACCAGAAATGTTTGAAGCTACTAACTGAATGAAAGGAGCTGGCATCTCACTCTCTTTGAATCTTCTTTATCATGCTAAGAGGAGCAGGAAAAAGCAAAAAATTTCAGAATTGCACCTTGCAATGTGGAGAAATTACTGTTTGTGCATTTACAATATTCATTGATTTTTGCCATTGAAAAACATCATGTTATTCATATACCAGAAATGTTTGAAGCTACTGACTGAATGAAAGGAGCTGGCATCTCACTCTCTTTGAATCTTCTTTATCATGCTAAGAGGAGCAGGAAAAAGCAAAAAATTTCAGAATTGCACCTTGCAATGCGGAGAAATTACTGTTTGTGCATTTACAATATTCATTGATTTTTGCCATTGAAAAACGTCCAGAAATGATTGAAGCTACTGACTGAATGAAAGGAGCTGGCATCTCACTCTCTTTGAATCTTCTTTATCATGCTAAGAGGAGCAGGAAAAAGCAAAAAATTTCAGAATTGCACCTTGCAATGTGGAGAAATTACTGTTTGTGCATTTACAATATTCATTGATTTTTGCCATTGAAAAACATCATGTTATTCATATACCAGAAATGTTTGAAGCTACTGACTGAATGAAAGGAGCTGGCATCTCACTCTCTTTGAATCTTCTTTATCATGCTAAGAGGAGCAGGAAAAAGCAAAAAATTTCAGAATTGCACCTTGCAATGCGGAGAAATTACTGTTTGTGCATTTACAATATTCATTGATTTTTTGCCATTGAAAAACGTCCAGAAATGATTGAAGCTACTGACTGAATGAAAGGAGCTGGCATCTCACTCTCTTTGAATCTTCTTTATCATGCTAAGAGGAGCAGGAAAAAGCAAAAAATTTCAGAATTGCACCTTGCAATGCGGAGAAATTACTGTTTGTGCATTTACAATATTCATTGACTTTTGCCATTGAAAAACATGTTATTCATATACCAGAAATGTTTGAAGCTACTGACTGAATGAAAGGAGCTGGCATCTCACTCTCTTTGAATCTTCTTTATCATGCTAAGAGGAGCAGGAAAAAGCAAAAAATTTCAGAATTGCACCTTGCAATGCGGAGAAATTACTGTTTGTGCATTTACAATATTCATTGATTTTTGCCATTGAAAAACATCATGTTATTCATATACCAGAAATGTTTGAAGCTACTGACTGAATGAAAGGAGCAGGCATCTCACTCTCTTTGAATCTTCTTTATCATGCTAAGAGGAGCAGGAAAAAGCAAAAAATTTCAGAATTGCACCTTGCAATGCGGAGAAATTACTGTTTGTGCATTTACAATATTCATTGATTTTTTGCCATTGAAAAACGTCCAGAAATGATTGAAGCTACTGACTGAATGAAAGGAGCTGGCATCTCACTCTCTTTGAATCTTCTTTATCATGCTAAGAGGAGCAGGAAAAAGCAAAAAATTTCAGAATTGCACCTTGCAATGCGGAGAAATTACTGTTTGTGCATTTACAATATTCATTGACTTTTGCCATTGAAAAACATGTTATTCATATACCAGAAATGTTTGAAGCTACTGACTGAATGAAAGGAGCTGGCATCTCACTCTCTTTGAATCTTCTTTATCATGCTAAGAGGAGCAGGAAAAAGCAAAAAATTTCAGAATTGCACCTTGCAATGCGGAGAAATTACTGTTTGTGCATTTACAATATTCATTGATTTTTGCCATTGAAAAACATCATGTTATTCATATACCAGAAATGTTTGAAGCTACTGACTGAATGAAAGGAGCTGGCATCTCACTCTCTTTGAATCTTTTTTATCATGCTAAGAGGAGCAGGAAAAAGCAAAAAATTTCAGAATTGCACCTTGCAATGCGGAGAAATTACTGTTTGTGCATTTACAATATTCATTGATTTTTGCCATTGAAAAACGTCCAGAAATGATTGAAGCTACTGACTGAATGAAAGGAGCTGGCATCTCACTCTCTTTGAATCTTCTTTATCATGCTAAGAGGAGCAGGAAAAAGCAAAAAATTTCAGAATTGCACCTTGCAATGCGGAGAAATTACTGTTTGTGCATTTACAATATTCATTGATTTTTGCCATTGAAAAACGTCCAGAAATGATTGAAGCTACTGACTGAATGAAAGGAGCTGGCATCTCACTCTTTGAATCTTCTTTATCATGCTAAGAGGAGCAGGAAAAAGCAAAAAATTTCAGAATTGCACCTTGCAATGCGGAGAAATTACTGTTTGTGCATTTACAATATTCATTGATTTTTGCCATTGAAAAACGTCCAGAAATGATTGAAGCTACTGACTGAATGAAAGGAGCTGGCATCTCACTCTCTTTGTATCTTCTTTATCATGCTAAGAGGAGCAGGAAAAAGCAAAAAATTTCAGAATTGCACCTTGCAATGCGAAGAAATTACTGTTTGTGCATTTACAATATTCATTGATTTTTGCCATTGAAAAACGTCCAGAAATGATTGAAGCTACTGACTGAATGAAAGGAGCTGGCATCTCACTCTCTTTGAATCTTCTTTATCATGCTAAGAGGAGCAGGAAAAAGCAAAAATTTCAGAATTGCACCTTGCAATGCGGAGAAATTACTGTTTGTGCATTTACAATATTCATTGATTTTTGCCATTGAAAAACATCATGTTATTCATATACCAGAAATGTTTGAAGCTACTGACTGAATGAAAGGAGCAGGCATCTCACTCTCTTTGAATCTTCTTTATCATGCTAAGAGGAGCAGGAAAAAGCAAAAAATTTCAGAATTGCACCTTGCAATGCGGAGAAATTACTGTTTGTGCATTTACAATATTCATTGATTTTTTGCCATTGAAAAACGTCCAGAAATGATTGAAGCTACTGACTGAATGAAAGGAGCTGGCATCTCACTCTCTTTGAATCTTCTTTATCATGCTAAGAGGAGCAGGAAAAAGCAAAAAATTTCAGAATTGCACCTTGCAATGCGGAGAAATTACTGTTTGTGCATTTACAATATTCATTGACTTTTGCCATTGAAAAACATGTTATTCATATACCAGAAATGTTTGAAGCTACTGACTGAATGAAAGGAGCTGGCATCTCACTCTCTTTGAATCTTCTTTATCATGCTAAGAGGAGCAGGAAAAAGCAAAAAATTTCAGAATTGCACCTTGCAATGCGGAGAAATTACTGTTTGTGCATTTACAATATTCATTGATTTTTGCCATTGAAAAACATCATGTTATTCATATACCAGAAATGTTTGAAGCTACTGACTGAATGAAAGGAGCAGGCATCTCACTCTCTTTGAATCTTCTTTATCATGCTAAGAGGAGCAGGAAAAAGCAAAAAATTTCAGAATTGCACCTTGCAATGCGTAGAAATTACTGTTTGTGCATTTACAATATTCATTGATTTTTGCCATTGAAAAACGTCCAGAAATGATTGAAGCTACTGACTGAATGAAAGGAGCTGGCATCTCACTCTCTTTGAATCTTCTTTATCATGCTAAGAGGAGCAGGAAAAAGCAAAAAATTTCAGAATTGCACCTTGCAATGCGGAGAAATTACTGTTTGTGCATTTACAATATTCATTGATTTTTGCCATTGAAAAACATCATGTTATTCATATACCAGAAATGTTTGAAGCTACTGACTGAATGAAAGGAGCTGGCATCTCACTCTCTTTGAATCTTCTTTATCATGCTAAGAGGAGCAGGAAAAAGCAAAAAATTTCAGAATTGCACCTTGCAATGCGGAGAAATTACTGTTTGTGCATTTACAATATTCATTGATTTTTGCCATTGAAAAACGTCCAGAAATGATTGAAGCTACTGACTGAATGAAAGGAGCTGGCATCTCACTCTCTTTGAATCTTCTTTATCATGCTAAGAGGAGCAGGAAAAAGCAAAAAATTTCAGAATTGCACCTTGCAATGCGGAGAAATTACTGTTTGTGCATTTACAATATTCATTGATTTTTGCCATTGAAAAACATGTTATTCATATACCAGAAATGTTTGAAGCTACTAACTGAATGAAAGGAGCTGGCATCTCACTCTCTTTGAATCTTCTTTATCATGCTAAGAGGAGCAGGAAAAAGCAAAAAATTTCAGAATTGCACCTTGCAATGTGGAGAAATTACTGTTTGTGCATTTACAATATTCATTGATTTTTGCCATTGAAAAACATCATGTTATTCATATACCAGAAATGTTTGAAGCTACTGACTGAATGAAAGGAGCTGGCATCTCACTCTCTTTGAATCTTCTTTATCATGCTAAGAGGAGCAGGAAAAAGCAAAAAATTTCAGAATTGCACCTTGCAATGCGGAGAAATTACTGTTTGTGCATTTACAATATTCATTGATTTTTGCCATTGAAAAACGTCCAGAAATGATTGAAGCTACTGACTGAATGAAAGGAGCTGGCATCTCACTCTCTTTGAATCTTCTTTATCATGCTAAGAGGAGCAGGAAAAAGCAAAAAATTTCAGAATTGCACCTTGCAATGTGGAGAAATTACTGTTTGTGCATTTACAATATTCATTGATTTTTGCCATTGAAAAACATCATGTTATTCATATACCAGAAATGTTTGAAGCTACTGACTGAATGAAAGGAGCTGGCATCTCACTCTCTTTGAATCTTCTTTATCATGCTAAGAGGAGCAGGAAAAAGCAAAAAATTTCAGAATTGCACCTTGCAATGCGGAGAAATTACTGTTTGTGCATTTACAATATTCATTGATTTTTGCCATTGAAAAACATCATGTTATTCATATACCAGAAATGTTTGTAGCTACTGACTGAATGAAAGGAGCAGGCATCTCACTCTCTTTGAATCTTCTTTATCATGCTAAGAGGAGCAGGAAAAAGCAAAAAATTTCAGAATTGCACCTTGCAATGCGGAGAAATTACTGTTTGTGCATTTACAATATTCATTGATTTTTGCCATTGAAAAACGTCCAGAAATGATTGAAGCTACTGACTGAATGAAAGGAGCTGGCATCTCACTCTCTTTGAATCTTCTTTATCATGCTAAGAGGAGCAGGAAAAAGCAAAAAATTTCAGAATTGCACCTTGCAATGCGGAGAAATTACTGTTTGTGCATTTACAATATTCATTGATTTTTGCCATTGAAAAACATCATGTTATTCATATACCAGAAATGTTTGAAGCTACTGACTGAATGAAAGGAGCTGGCATCTCACTCTCTTTGAATCTTCTTTATCATGCTAAGAGGAGCAGGAAAAAGCAAAAAATTTCAGAATTGCACCTTGCAATGCGGAGAAATTACTGTTTGTGCATTTACAATATTCATTGATTTTTGCCATTGAAAAACGTCCAGAAATGATTGAAGCTACTGACTGAATGAAAGGAGCTGGCATCTCACTCTCTTTGAATCTTCTTTATCATGCTAAGAGGAGCAGGAAAAAGCAAAAAATTTCAGAATTGCACCTTGCAATGCGGAGAAATTACTGTTTGTGCATTTACAATATTCATTGATTTTTGCCATTGAAAAACATCATGTTATTCATATACCAGAAATGTTTGAAGCTACTGACTGAATGAAAGGAGCTGGCATCTCACTCTCTTTGAATCTTCTTTATCATGCTAAGAGGAGCAGGAAAAAGCAAAAAATTTCAGAATTGCACCTTGCAATGCGGAGAAATTACTGTTTGTGCATTTACAATATTCATTGATTTTTGCCATTGAAAAACATCATGTTATTCATATACCAGAAATGTTTGAAGCTACTGACTGAATGAAAGGAGCTGGCATCTCACTCTCTTTGAATCTTTTTTATCATGCTAAGAGGAGCAGGAAAAAGCAAAAAATTTCAGAATTGCACCTTGCAATGCGGAGAAATTACTGTTTGTGCATTTACAATATTCATTGATTTTTGCCATTGAAAAACGTCCAGAAATGATTGAAGCTACTGACTGAATGAAAGGAGCTGGCATCTCACTCTCTTTGAATCTTCTTTATCATGCTAAGAGGAGCAGGAAAAAGCAAAAAATTTCAGAATTGCACCTTGCAATGCGGAGAAATTACTGTTTGTGCATTTACAATATTCATTGATTTTTGCCATTGAAAAACATCATGTTATTCATATACCAGAAATGTTTGAAGCTACTGACTGAATGAAAGGAGCTGGCATCTCACTCTCTTTGAATCTTCTTTATCATGCTAAGAGGAGCAGGAAAAAGCAAAAAATTTCAGAATTGCACCTTGCAATGCGGAGAAATTACTGTTTGTGCATTTACAATATTCATTGATTTTTGCCATTGAAAAACATCATGTTATTCATATACCAGAAATGTTTGAAGCTACTGACTGAATGAAAGGAGCTGGCATCTCACTCTCTTTGAATCTTTTTTATCATGCTAAGAGGAGCAGGAAAAAGCAAAAAATTTCAGAATTGCACCTTGCAATGCGGAGAAATTACTGTTTGTGCATTTACAATATTCATTGATTTTTGCCATTGAAAAACGTCCAGAAATGATTGAAGCTACTGACTGAATGAAAGGAGCTGGCATCTCACTCTCTTTGAATCTTCTTTATCATGCTAAGAGGAGCAGGAAAAAGCAAAAAATTTCAGAATTGCACCTTGCAATGCGGAGAAATTACTGTTTGTGCATTTACAATATTCATTGATTTTTGCCATTGAAAAACGTCCAGAAATGATTGAAGCTACTGACTGAATGAAAGGAGCTGGCATCTCACTCTTTGAATCTTCTTTATCATGCTAAGAGGAGCAGGAAAAAGCAAAAAATTTCAGAATTGCACCTTGCAATGCGGAGAAATTACTGTTTGTGCATTTACAATATTCATTGATTTTTGCCATTGAAAAACGTCCAGAAATGATTGAAGCTACTGACTGAATGAAAGGAGCTGGCATCTCACTCTCTTTGTATCTTCTTTATCATGCTAAGAGGAGCAGGAAAAAGCAAAAAATTTCAGAATTGCACCTTGCAATGCGAAGAAATTACTGTTTGTGCATTTACAATATTCATTGATTTTTGCCATTGAAAAACGTCCAGAAATGATTGAAGCTACTGACTGAATGAAAGGAGCTGGCATCTCACTCTCTTTGAATCTTCTTTATCATGCTAAGAGGAGCAGGAAAAAGCAAAAAATTTCAGAATTGCACCTTGCAATGCGGAGAAATTACTGTTTGTGCATTTACAATATTCATTGATTTTTGCCATTGAAAAACATCATGTTATTCATATACCAGAAATGTTTGAAGCTACTGACTGAATGAAAGGAGCAGGCATCTCACTCTCTTTGAATCTTCTTTATCATGCTAAGAGGAGCAGGAAAAAGCAAAAAATTTCAGAATTGCACCTTGCAATGCGGAGAAATTACTGTTTGTGCATTTACAATATTCATTGATTTTTTGCCATTGAAAAACGTCCAGAAATGATTGAAGCTACTGACTGAATGAAAGGAGCTGGCATCTCACTCTCTTTGAATCTTCTTTATCATGCTAAGAGGAGCAGGAAAAAGCAAAAAATTTCAGAATTGCACCTTGCAATGCGGAGAAATTACTGTTTGTGCATTTACAATATTCATTGACTTTTGCCATTGAAAAACATGTTATTCATATACCAGAAATGTTTGAAGCTACTGACTGAATGAAAGGAGCTGGCATCTCACTCTCTTTGAATCTTCTTTATCATGCTAAGAGGAGCAGGAAAAAGCAAAAAATTTCAGAATTGCACCTTGCAATGCGGAGAAATTACTGTTTGTGCATTTACAATATTCATTGATTTTTGCCATTGAAAAACATCATGTTATTCATATACCAGAAATGTTTGAAGCTACTGACTGAATGAAAGGAGCTGGCATCTCACTCTCTTTGAATCTTTTTTATCATGCTAAGAGGAACAGGAAAAAGCAAAAAATTTCAGAATTGCACCTTGCAATGCGGAGAAATTACTGTTTGTGCATTTACAATATTCATTGATTTTTGCCATTGAAAAACGTCCAGAAATGATTGAAGCTACTGACTGAATGAAAGGAGCTGGCATCTCACTCTCTTTGAATCTTCTTTATCATGCTAAGAGGAGCAGGAAAAAGCAAAAAATTTCAGAATTGCACCTTGCAATGCGGAGAAATTACTGTTTGTGCATTTACAATATTCATTGATTTTTGCCATTGAAAAACGTCCAGAAATGATTGAAGCTACTGACTGAATGAAAGGAGCTGGCATCTCACTCTTTGAATCTTCTTTATCATGCTAAGAGGAGCAGGAAAAAGCAAAAAATTTCAGAATTGCACCTTGCAATGCGGAGAAATTACTGTTTGTGCATTTACAATATTCATTGATTTTTGCCATTGAAAAACGTCCAGAAATGATTGAAGCTACTGACTGAATGAAAGGAGCTGGCATCTCACTCTCTTTGTATCTTCTTTATCATGCTAAGAGGAGCAGGAAAAAGCAAAAAATTTCAGAATTGCACCTTGCAATGCGAAGAAATTACTGTTTGTGCATTTACAATATTCATTGATTTTTGCCATTGAAAAACGTCCAGAAATGATTGAAGCTACTGACTGAATGAAAGGAGCTGGCATCTCACTCTCTTTGAATCTTCTTTATCATGCTAAGAGGAGCAGGAAAAAGCAAAAAATTTCAGAATTGCACCTTGCAATGCGGAGAAATTACT
Source organism: Phyllobates terribilis (assembly GCF_046119375.1). NCBI lineage: Eukaryota > Metazoa > Chordata > Amphibia > Anura > Dendrobatidae > Phyllobates > Phyllobates terribilis. Next base: position 9,825 of record NW_027363780.1, on the reverse strand, counting down.
GTTTGTGCATTTACAATATTCATTGATTTTTGCCATTGAAAAACATCATGTTATTCATATACCAGAAATGTTTGAAGCTACTGACTGAATGAAAGGAGCAGGCATCTCACTCTCTTTGAATCTTCTTTATCATGCTAAGAGGAGCAGGAAAAAGCAAAAAATTTCAGAATTGCACCTTGCAATGCGGAGAAATTACTGTTTGTGCATTTACAATATTCATTGATTTTTTGCCATTGAAAAACGTCCAGAAATGATTGAAGCTACTGACTGAATGAAAGGAGCTGGCATCTCACTCTCTTTGAATCTTCTTTATCATGCTAAGAGGAGCAGGAAAAAGCAAAAAATTTCAGAATTGCACCTTGCAATGCGGAGAAATTACTGTTTGTGCATTTACAATATTCATTGACTTTTGCCATTGAAAAACATGTTATTCATATACCAGAAATGTTTGAAGCTACTGACTGAATGAAAGGAGCTGGCATCTCACTCTCTTTGAATCTTCTTTATCATGCTAAGAGGAGCAGGAAAAAGCAAAAAATTTCAGAATTGCACCTTGCAATGCGGAGAAATTACTGTTTGTGCATTTACAATATTCATTGATTTTTGCCATTGAAAAACATCATGTTATTCATATACCAGAAATGTTTGAAGCTACTGACTGAATGAAAGGAGCAGGCATCTCACTCTCTTTGAATCTTCTTTATCATGCTAAGAGGAGCAGGAAAAAGCAAAAAATTTCAGAATTGCACCTTGCAATGCGGAGAAATTACTGTTTGTGCATTTACAATATTCATTGATTTTTGCCATTGAAAAACGTCCAGAAATGATTGAAGCTACTGACTGAATGAAAGGAGCTGGCATCTCACTCTCTTTGAATCTTCTTTATCATGCTAAGAGGAGCAGGAAAAAGCAAAAAATTTCAGAATTGCACCTTGCAATGCGGAGAAATTACTGTTTGTGCATTTACAATATTCATTGATTTTTGCCATTGAAAAACATCATGTTATTCATATACCAGAAATGTTTGAAGCTACTGACTGAATGAAAGGAGCTGGCATCTCACTCTCTTTGAATCTTCTTTATCATGCTAAGAGGAGCAGGAAAAAGCAAAAAATTTCAGAATTGCACCTTGCAATGCGGAGAAATTACTGTTTGTGCATTTACAATATTCATTGATTTTTGCCATTGAAAAACGTCCAGAAATGATTGAAGCTACTGACTGAATGAAAGGAGCTGGCATCTCACTCTCTTTGAATCTTCTTTATCATGCTAAGAGGAGCAGGAAAAAGCAAAAAATTTCAGAATTGCACCTTGCAATGCGGAGAAATTACTGTTTGTGCATTTACAATATTCATTGATTTTTGCCATTGAAAAACATGTTATTCATATACCAGAAATGTTTGAAGCTACTAACTGAATGAAAGGAGCTGGCATCTCACTCTCTTTGAATCTTCTTTATCATGCTAAGAGGAGCAGGAAAAAGCAAAAAATTTCAGAATTGCACCTTGCAATGTGGAGAAATTACTGTTTGTGCATTTACAATATTCATTGATTTTTGCCATTGAAAAACATCATGTTATTCATATACCAGAAATGTTTGAAGCTACTGACTGAATGAAAGGAGCTGGCATCTCACTCTCTTTGAATCTTCTTTATCATGCTAAGAGGAGCAGGAAAAAGCAAAAAATTTCAGAATTGCACCTTGCAATGCGGAGAAATTACTGTTTGTGCATTTACAATATTCATTGATTTTTGCCATTGAAAAACGTCCAGAAATGATTGAAGCTACTGACTGAATGAAAGGAGCTGGCATCTCACTCTCTTTGAATCTTCTTTATCATGCTAAGAGGAGCAGGAAAAAGCAAAAAATTTCAGAATTGCACCTTGCAATGTGGAGAAATTACTGTTTGTGCATTTACAATATTCATTGATTTTTGCCATTGAAAAACATCATGTTATTCATATACCAGAAATGTTTGAAGCTACTGACTGAATGAAAGGAGCTGGCATCTCACTCTCTTTGAATCTTCTTTATCATGCTAAGAGGAGCAGGAAAAAGCAAAAAATTTCAGAATTGCACCTTGCAATGCGGAGAAATTACTGTTTGTGCATTTACAATATTCATTGATTTTTTGCCATTGAAAAACGTCCAGAAATGATTGAAGCTACTGACTGAATGAAAGGAGCTGGCATCTCACTCTCTTTGAATCTTCTTTATCATGCTAAGAGGAGCAGGAAAAAGGAAAAAATTTCAGAATTGCACCTTGCAATGCGGAGAAATTACTGTTTGTGCATTTACAATATTCATTGACTTTTGCCATTGAAAAACATGTTATTCATATACCAGAAATGTTTGAAGCTACTGACTGAATGAAAGGAGCTGGCATCTCACTCTCTTTGAATCTTCTTTATCATGCTAAGAGGAGCAGGAAAAAGCAAAAAATTTCAGAATTGCACCTTGCAATGCGGAGAAATTACTGTTTGTGCATTTACAATATTCATTGATTTTTGCCATTGAAAAACATCATGTTATTCATATACCAGAAATGTTTGAAGCTACTGACTGAATGAAAGGAGCAGGCATCTCACTCTCTTTGAATCTTCTTTATCATGCTAAGAGGAGCAGGAAAAAGCAAAAAATTTCAGAATTGCACCTTGCAATGCGGAGAAATTACTGTTTGTGCATTTACAATATTCATTGATTTTTGCCATTGAAAAACGTCCAGAAATGATTGAAGCTACTGACTGAATGAAAGGAGCTGGCATCTCACTCTCTTTGAATCTTCTTTATCATGCTAAGAGGAGCAGGAAAAAGCAAAAAATTTCAGAATTGCACCTTGCAATGCGGAGAAATTACTGTTTGTGCATTTACAATATTCATTGATTTTTGCCATTGAAAAACATCATGTTATTCATATACCAGAAATGTTTGAAGCTACTGACTGAATGAAAGGAGCTGGCATCTCACTCTCTTTGAATCTTCTTTATCATGCTAAGAGGAGCAGGAAAAAGCAAAAAATTTCAGAATTGCACCTTGCAATGCGGAGAAATTACTGTTTGTGCATTTACAATATTCATTGATTTTTGCCATTGAAAAACGTCCAGAAATGATTGAAGCTACTGACTGAATGAAAGGAGCTGGCATCTCACTCTCTTTGAATCTTCTTTATCATGCTAAGAGGAGCAGGAAAAAGCAAAAAATTTCAGAATTGCACCTTGCAATGCGGAGAAATTACTGTTTGTGCATTTACAATATTCATTGATTTTTGCCATTGAAAAACATGTTATTCATATACCAGAAATGTTTGAAGCTACTGACTGAATGAAAGGAGCTGGCATCTCACTCTCTTTGAATCTTCTTTATCATGCTAAGAGGAGCAGGAAAAAGCAAAAAATTTCAGAATTGCACCTTGCAATGTGGAGAAATTACTGTTTGTGCATTTACAATATTCATTGATTTTTGCCATTGAAAAACATCATGTTATTCATATACCAGAAATGTTTGAAGCTACTGACTGAATGAAAGGAGCTGGCATCTCACTCTCTTTGAATCTTCTTTATCATGCTAAGAGGAGCAGGAAAAAGCAAAAAATTTCAGAATCGCACCTTGCAATGCGGAGAAATTACTGTTTGTGCATTTACAATATTCATTGATTTTTGCCATTGAAAAACGTCCAGAAATGATTGAAGCTACTGACTGAATGAAAGGAGCTGGCATCTCACTCTCTTTGAATCTTCTTTATCATGCTAAGAGGAGCAGGAAAAAGCAAAAAATTTCAGAATTGCACCTTGCAATGCGGAGAAATTACTGTTTGTGCATTTACAATATTCATTGATTTTTGCCATTCAAAAACGTCCAGAAGTGATTGAAGCTACTGACTGAATGAAAGGAGCTGGCATCTCACTCTCTTTGAATCTTCTTTATCATGCTAAGAGGAGCAGGAAAAAGCAAAAAATTCAGAATTGCACCTTGCAATGCGGAGAAATTACTGTTTGTGCATTTACAATATTCATTGATTTTTGCCATTGAAAAACGTCCAGAAATGATTGAAGCTACTGACTGAATGAAAGGAGCTGGTATCTCACTCTCTTTGAATCTTCTTCATCATGCTAAGAGGAGCAGGAAAAAGCAAAAAATTTCAGAATTGCACCTTGCAATGCGGAGAAATTACTGTTTGTGCATTTACAATATTCATTGATTTTTGCCATTGAAAAACATCATGTTATTCATATACCAGAAATGTTTGAAGCTACTGACTGAATGAAAGGAGCTGGCATCTCACTCTCTTTGAATCTTCTTTATCATGCTAAGAGGAGCAGGAAAAATCAAAAAATTTCAGAATTGCACCTTGCAATGCGGAGAAATTACTGTTTGTGCATTTACAATATTCATTGATTTTTGCCATTGAAAAACGTCCAGAAATGATTGAAGCTACTGACTGAATGAAAGGAGCAGGCATCTCACTCTCTTTGAATCTTCTTTATCATGCTAAGAGGAGCAGGAAAAAGCAAAAAATTTCAGACTTGCACCTTGCAATGCGGAGAAATTACTGTTTGTGCATTTACAATATTCATTGATTTTTGCCATTGAAAAACGTCCAGAAATGATTGAAGCTACTGACTGAATGAAAGGAGCTGGCATCTCACTCTCTTTGAATCTTCTTTATCATGCTAAGAGGAGCAGGAGAAAGCAAAAAATTTCAGAATTGCACCTTGCAATGCGGAGAAATTACTGTTTGTGCATTTACAATATTCATTGATTTTTGCCATTGAAAAACATCATGTTATTCATATACCAGAAATGTTTGAAGCTACTGACTGAATGAAAGGAGCTGGCATCTCACTCTCTTTGAATCTTTTTTATCATGCTAAGAGGAGCAGGAAAAAGCAAAAAATTTCAGAATTGCACCTTGCAATGCGGAGAAATTACTGTTTGTGCATTTACAATATTCATTGATTTTTGCCATTGAAAAACGTCCAGAAATGATTGAAGCTACTGACTGAATGAAAGGAGCTGGCATCTCACTCTCTTTGAATCTTCTTTATCATGCTAAGAGGAGCAGGAAAAAGCAAAAAATTTCAGAATTGCACCTTGCAATGCGGAGAAATTACTGTTTGTGCATTTACAATATTCATTGATTTTTGCCATTGAAAAACGTCCAGAAATGATTGAAGCTACTGACTGAATGAAAGGAGCTGGCATCTCACTCTTTGAATCTTCTTTATCATGCTAAGAGGAGCAGGAAAAAGCAAAAAATTTCAGAATTGCACCTTGCAATGCGGAGAAATTACTGTTTGTGCATTTACAATATTCATTGATTTTTGCCATTGAAAAACGTCCAGAAATGATTGAAGCTACTGACTGAATGAAAGGAGCTGGCATCTCACTCTCTTTGAATCTTCTTTATCATGCTAAGAGGAGCAGGAAAAAGCAAAAAATTTCAGAATTGCACCTTGCAATGCGAAGAAATTACTGTTTGTGCATTTACAATATTCATTGATTTTTGCCATTGAAAAACGTCCAGAAATGATTGAAGCTACTGACTGAATGAAAGGAGCTGGCATCTCACTCTCTTTGAATCTTCTTTATCATGTTAAGAGGAGCAGGAAAAAGCAAAAAATTTCAGAATTGCACCTTGCAATGCGGAGAAATTACTGTTTGTGCATTTACAATATTCATTGATTTTTGCCATTGAAAAACATCATGTTATTCATATACCAGAAATGTTTGAAGCTACTGACTGAATGAAAGGAGCTGGCATCTCACTCTCTTTGAATCTTCTTTATCATGCTAAGAGGAGCAGGAAAAAGCAAAAAATTTCAGAATTGCACCTTGCAATGCGGAGAAATTACTGTTTGTGCATTTACAATATTCATTGATTTTTGCCATTGAAAAACGTCCAGAAATGATTGAAGCTACTGACTGAATGAAAGGAGCTGGCATCTAAATCTCTTTGAATCTTCTTTATCATGCTAAGAGGAGCAGGAAAAAGCAAAAAATTTCAGAATTGCACCTTGCAATGCGGAGAAATTACTGTTTGTGTATTTACAATATTCATTGATTTTTGCCATTGAAAAACGTCCAGAAATGATTGAAGCTACTGACTGAATGAAAGGAGCTGGCATCTCACTCTCTTTGAATCTTCTTTATCATGCTAAGAGGAGCAGGAAAAAGCAAAAAATTTCAGAATTGCACCTTGCAATGCGGAGAAATTACTGTTTGTGCATTTACAATATTCATTGATTTTTGCCATTGAAAAACATCATGTTATTCATATACCAGAAATGTTTTAAGCTACTGACTGAATGAAAGGAGCTGGCATCTCACTCTCTTTGAATCTTCTTTATCATGCTAAGAGGAGCAGGAAAAAGCAAAAAATTTCAGAATTGCACCTTGCAATGCGGAGAAATTACTGTTTGTGCATTTACAATATTCATTGATTTTTGCCATTGAAAAACATCATGTTATTCATATACCAGAAATGATTGAAGCTACTGACTGAATGAAAGGAGCTGGCATCTCACTCTCTTTGAATCTTCTTTATCATGCTAAGAGGAGCAGGAAAAAGCAAAAAATTTCAGAATTGCACCTTGCAATGCGGAGAAATTACTGTTTGTGCATTTACAATATTCATTGATTTTTGCCATTGAAAAACATCATGTTATTCATATACCAGAAATGATTGAAGCTACTGACTGAATGAAAGGAGCTGGCATCTCACTCTCTTTGAATCTTCTTTATCATGCTAAGAGGAGCAGGAAAAAGCAAAAAATTTCAGAATTGCACCTTGCAATGCGGAGAAATTACTGTTTGTGCATTTACAATATTCATTGATTTTTGCCATTGAAAAACGTCCAGAAATGATTGAAGCTACTGACTGAATGAAAGGAGCTGGCATCTCACTCTCTTTGAATCTTCTTTATCATGCTAAGAGGAGCAGGAAAAAGCAAAAAATTTCAGAATTGCACCTTGCAATGCGGAGAAATTACTGTTTGTGCATTTACAATATTCATTGATTTTTGCCATTGAAAAACATCATGTTATTCATACACCAGAAATGTTTGAAGCTACTGACTGAATGAAAAGAGCTGGCATCTCACTCTCTTTGAATCTTCTTTATCATGCTAAGAGGAGCAGGAAAAAGCAAAAAATTTCAGAATTACACCTTGCAATGCGGAGAAATTACTGTTTGTGCATTTACAATATTCATTGATTTTTGCCATTGAAAAACGTCCAGAAATGATTGAAGCTACTGACTGAATGAAAGGAGCTGGCATCTCACTCTCTTTGAATCTTCTTTATCATGCTAAGAGGAGCAGGAAAAAGCAAAAAATTTCAGAATTGCACCTTGCAATGCGGAGAAATTACTGTTTGTGCATTTACAATATTCATTGATTTTTGCCATTGAAAAACATCATGTTATTCATATACCAGAAATGTTTGAAGCTAGTGACTGAATGAAAGGAGCTGGCATCTCACTCTCTTTTAATCTTCTTTATCATGCTAAGAGGAGCAGGAAAAAGCAAAAAATTTCAGAATTGCACCTTGCAATGCGGAGAAAATACTGTTTGTGCATTTACAATATTCATTGATTTTTGCCATTGAAAAACGTCCAGAAATGATTGAAGCTACTGACTGAATGAAAGGAGCTGGCATCTCACTCTCTTTGAATCTTCTTTATCATGCTAAGAGGAGCAGGAAAAAGCAAAAAATTTCAGAATTGCATCTTGCAATGCGGAGAAATTACTGTTTGTGCATTTACAATATTCATTGATTTTTGCCATTGAAAAACGTCCAGAAATGATTGAAGCTACTGACTGAATGAAAGGAGCTGGCATCTCACTCTCTTTGAATCTTCTTTATCATGCTAAGAGGAGCAGGAAAAAGCAAAAAATTTCAGAATTGCACCTTGCAATGCGGAGAAATTACTGTTTGTGCATTTACAATATTCATTGATTTTTGCCATTGAAAAACGTCCAGAAATGATTGAAGCTACTGACTGAATGAAAGGAGCTGGCATCTCACTCTCTTTGAATCTTCTTTATCATGCTAAGAGGAGCAGGAAAAAGCAAAAAATTTCAGAATTGCACCTTGCAATGCGGAGAAATTACTGTTTGTGCATTTACAATATTCATTGATTTTTGCCATTGAAAAACGTCCAGAAATGATTGAAGCTACTGACTGAATGAAAGGAGCTGGCATCTCACTCTCTTTGAATCTTCTTTATCATGCTAAGAGGAGCAGGAAAAAGCAAAAAATTTCAGAATTGCACCTTGCAATGCGGAGAAATTACTGTTTGTGCATTTACAATATTCATTGATTTTTGCCATTGAAAAACGTCCAGAAATGATTGAAGCTACTGACTGAATGAAAGGAGCTGGCATCTCACTCTCTTTGAATCTTCTTTACCATGCTAAGAGGAGCAGGAAAAAGCAAAAAATTTCAGAATTGCACCTTGCAATGCGGAGAAATTACTGTTTGTGCATTTACAATATTCATTGATTTTTGCCATTGAAAAACATCATGTTATTCATATACCAGAAATGTTTGAAGCTACTGACTGAATGAAAGGAGCTGGCATCTCACTCTCTTTGAATCTTCTTTATCATGCTAAGAGGAGCAGGAAAAAGCAAAAAATTTCAGAATTGCACCTTGCAATGCTGAGAAATTACTGTTTGTGCATTTACAATATTCATTGATTTTTGCCATTGAAAAACATGTTATTCATATACCAGAAATGTTTGAAGCTACTGACTGAATGAAAGGAGCTGGCATCTCACTCTCTTTGAATCTTCTTTATCATGCTGAGGAGCAGGAAAAAGCAAAAAATTTCAGAATTGCACCTTGCAATGCAGAGAAATTACTGTTTGTGCATTTACAATATTCATTGATTTTTGCCATTGAAAAACATCATGTTATTCATATACCAGAAATGTTTGAAGCTACTGACTGAATGAAAGGAGCTGGCATCTCACTCTCTTTGAATCTTATTTATCATGCTAAGAGGAGCAGGAATAAGCAAAAAATTTCAGAATTGCACCTTGCAATGCGGAGAAATTACTGTTTGTGCATTTACAATATTCATTGATTTTTGCCATTGAAAAACGTCCAGAAATGATTGAAGCTACTGACTGAATGAAAGGAGCTGGCATCTCACTCTCTTTGAATCTTCTTTATCATGCTAAGAGGAGCAGGAAAAAGCAAAAAATTTCAGAATTGCATCTTGCAATGCGGAGAAATTACTGTTTGTGCATTTACAATATTCATTGATTTTTGCCATTGAAAAACGTCCAGAAATGATTGAAGCTACTGACTGAATGAAAGGAGCTGGCATCTCACTCTCTTTGAATCTTCTTTATCATGCTAAGAGGAGCAGGAAAAAGCAAAAAATTTCAGAATTGCACCTTGCAATGCGGAGAAATTACTGTTTGTGCATTTACAATATTCATTGATTTTTGCCATTGAAAAACATGTTATTCATATACCAGAAATGATTGAAGCTACTGACTGAATGAAAGGAGCTGGCATCTCACTCTCTTTGAATCTTCTTTATCATGCTAAGAGGAGCAGGAAAAAGCAAAAAATTCAGAATTGCACCTTGCAATGCGGAGAAATTACTGTTTGTGCATTTACAATATTCATTGATTTTTGCCATTGAAAAACATGTTATTCATATACCAGAAATGTTTGAAGCTACTGACTGAATGAAAGGAGCTGGCATCTCACTCTCTTTGAATCTTCTTTATCATGCTAGAGGAGCAGGAAAAAGCAAAAAATTTCAGAATTGCACCTTGCAATGCGGAGAAATTACTGTTTGTGCATTT